>NW_028243561.1:0-362205 GCF_964263255.1 Lissotriton vulgaris | reverse complement strand
TCTCCATGCCAAGCCATGCAGAGATAGTATTATGGATTGTCCTAGCCTTGACAGAGGATGCAGCGTTATATCAGGGTTGAATTATATATCTAATACTTTGAATGGTCTCGGGCTGTTCTCTCTCTTTCTCTTAAGGGCAGCTATAAAGAAATAGGAAAAGTCAATCGTTAAGCGGTTATTTGTTCTGTTTTGTCAAGAATGGAGATTTGCAGTGTAGAGCATTAAAAGCACAGTGACACTTTATAATAGGCTGTTTGCCTCTCCTGAGCCAGATTTTAGGTCTTGCCTAGGCAGCGCGCATGCGCTGCTCTAGGAGATGACCTTTTGAAATCGGTCTGCTCCGTTTCGTGCTTGTGCTGGCATCCACCTTGCGGGAGCGAGCAAGGGTGCGTGTGCTAATTGAAAACATATGGCTCTTGTGCCCCCGCTGCTCGCTCCCACAAGGCAGATGCCAGCACAAGCACAAGTGCTTCAAAACAGCTGCTGCTTGTTTGAGTTCCAGCAGGCAGACACAGCACACCTCCCCTACTTGAGATCAGGTTACTGCGGCAGCGTTATTAAACACGGTACAAAAGGGGGTGGTGATGGACGGAGCATCTCTATCAATCAAACACTCACACCCAGTCAAAAGATCTGGGTTTAATCCATCACCGTTCTTTAGCCCACTCTGCCACCCCAGTTCAGACATGGCTATATGCAAATCAGTCTGACCCTGTATCTCATGGGAACAGTCCAGCCCGAACTGCCAAGCCATGTCTTCCCTGGACCGGAAACAAGCTTCCGAGGATCGGTTTCTGGCATTACAGCCGTCTTTAGCCCGGCTTGTTAGAATCCAGTGGCAAAATCAGCAAGGGACTCACATCTGAGCATACCCTGCCACACTTTTGGCGGCCAAAAGCGGTACAAAAGGGGGTGGTGAAGGACGGAGCATCTCAATCAATCAAACACTCACACCCAGTCAAAAGATCTGGGTTTAATCCATCACCGTTCTTTAGCCCACTCTGCCACCCCAGTTCAGACATTGCTATATGCAAATCAGTCTGACCCTGTGCCTCATGGGAACAGTCCAGCCCGAACTGCCAAGCCATTTCTTCCCTGGACCGGAAGCAAGCTTCCGAGGACCGGTTTCTGGCATTCCAGCCGTCTTAAGCCCAGCTTGCTTGAATCCAGTGGCAAAGTGAGCAAGGGACTCACGTCTGAGCATACCCTGCCACACTTATGGCGGCCAAAAGTGGTACAAACGGGGGTGGTGATGGACGGAGCATCTCAATCAATCAAACACTCACACCCAGTCAAAAGATCTGACCGCCAGTGTAATCCTCCTGATATGGGTTCGCAACAGACAAGACTGCAGAAAGTGAAACACACTTTCTTCTCTCTAGCTGTCTGTGGAGCACATTGATACCATGGGCGTCTTCTGTGCTTAAACCACGAACCTCTTGAAAACAGGTAGGAGCAAACAGTCGAGCACCAGCTCCTTGTCTGGGCCTGCACCTGCTCACTTTTTGTAGTTTTTCTCCTTCAACCAAAGCGTACACACACATTTCTGCAGGATATGCACTACACTGAAAGCAGCACCCAAGATCTCAAGACCTTGCATATCACAGTGTGAAGTGCAAAACACCAAGTTGTCGGAATTTATAAATCCTCCCCTTCAGGTTCTCAAAAAAAGTCACAGTTGAACTCCACCCCTTGTGTGTTCTTGTGCTCTTCACTGTGCGTTTAAATACACCTCCCCAGAACGTAGTTGACCATGTGCCCTTCAATGGCCAAAATAAACTTTTGGTATTGAGTTGCTGTACCGTTAACATGTTTAAGCAGAAAAAAGGAGCACACACAATCCTTTTGAAGCATGCCACGTTTTATTTTACAATGTAATTGAAGACACCACATCATAATGCGCTGCCCGTAATATGTTTTAAATGTCAAAATATTTTTAATGGATGCACACCGAACACTCCATAAAGCACGCAAAAAGTACATTACTAAGTGTTTTTTCACCAAAATACCCATAAAGCATTTTATTTAATTACCGTTCTTTACATCAAATACGAAAATTGAGCACTTTAAAATGGCTGCAAGTGTACCGTGTAGCAGATGCAACCCAGCAGGACTAGCTACTGCCCCCAATTTACATGGCCTACAGCATGTTCCGTTTCCACGCTTCAGCGGGAGAGGTGCTGGTTAGCAGGCACTAACCAAGGAACCCTTTCCATTTCTGCCCGGTCATTTGGACAAGCTTGCATATATGATGCTATGGGTGGTTCGGCGAGGAGTGGCGAGTCCATGTGCCCGCAAGCAGCATTTGTTACCGCTCTACAAGGATACTAGGGGCAGCAGGGCAACCTAGGTCCTACCAGCAGGATATCCCACAGGTATACAGGTTTACAACAGCCTGACCAGGAAGAAAGAGCCCCTCGTCCTTCCTCACCCAGGAGTGGCCACCTGGTTAGATTTTAATATTGTGTTTAATTACACTGATAAGATGACGAACTGTCCAGCTCGTGACACATTTATTATTATGTCGTTTGCATATGTGTAGTCACATTTTATAAATCTGTGGGGAGAGGATGTGGTCTCACGGCTAAAGTGCCGACCTTGGGTTGGGAAATAGACGTTTGAGCCCCGGGTCGACTGCACAACCTGTGATTCTGTGCAAATCCCTTAATCTCCCTGTGCCTACCAAAACAAGCATTGGCATAGCCAATAGGTCTTGCCTTTGAGACCTTATAAGTATTTAGTTATGCAGCACAATATCCTTGGTGCAACAATATTAACTGTTGCATAGTTAAACACTTATAAGGTCCCAAAGGCGAGACCTATTTGCTATGCAAATGCTTGTTTATCTTGGTCTTTAACTAACTCCTTAGAAATTGTCTTGCTTTTTTGGTTTAGATCTAGCACTGTATGGTGTCTTTTGTGCTTTGCTGACCCTTATTTTCATCTGGGGAACCCCTCAACTTTCTGCCTTTATCATAACATTTCTCAACAGTCTTTGCTGCATTACAAGTTTTTTTGTGCTTATTATAAATATTCACAAACTCACTTTCTTAAGACTTTGTTAAAAATGCTTGGTTTTCGCAGATGGAGTGAAGCATTTGTTATACCATATAAAATTGTTAGACAACCCAAATATTTGTTTTAGAATATGCTCTTTTAGGAATGCTGCTATCAGAGCCAGGAGAACAATGGAGGACTAATACATTACTTAAGATTGTGACAGACTTTTTATGATTGACATATTTGCCTTGCACTTTTCTATTCTATCCCTTTTCTCTTTTATTAGGTCTCGGCTAGCGTAGGCTGTTCACATGCGCAGTCTCGCTGGCGAGATTTAATGACTGAGTAGCGAGGTTAAGCCCCGCCCCTCTTCTCCATTGCGTGGCCTCCTAAACGGCAGCCACCCATTGCAGAAGAGGTCCCAGTGATGTCATTCTTTGGATCTAAGCCCCATCCATTTTGGATTGGGGGGGGGCGTGTTTTTGACTTTCTTTCTATCTAGTGACGTTCTCAGTCAAAAACACGCCCCCCAGTCTGAAAAGAACGGGGCTAAGGCTCTGGGTATAGCTCCTCCTGCACACAGCACACCACTAACTCCGCAATTGTTCTCCTTCGCCTCGCCTCATCCTGGATCAGCGAGGAGGGTGAAGCCATGAGTTTCCAAGCCCTCCCCCACCACATACCCTCCTCCAGCACACAGCACACCACTAACTCCTCGTCCCCCATCTTACCTCAGTCAGCGCCTGCTCGAGGGGAGCCCGCGGGGGAGCAGGCTCTGAGTTAGAGCCGAGGGGGAGCGGCGACTAGCCCGAGAGTAGATCCCGGTGCTGCGGAGGGGGAGAAGGCCCAGGCCCGCGCGGAAGGAGGTAGTGGTGTGTTATACACTGGACGACTTGGAAAGGAGGGGCTTAAGCGCCATCTTGGTCAGTGTTCTAGTGTTTATGGAAGCTGGTCTTAAAAGCATAACTGCTGCAATTCCACATCGCTGCTATTAGTTTTTAAATAGTTTATACTCTATGGGAGATCGCATGTCAGCACGATCCCAGATACTGTTTGTTTTAATGTCGCCGCTTTTAATTACTTTTTTGCACTTTTGAGGGTTTTCTAAAGGGAGCGTTAGGGTGGGTTTGGTGAAAACTCTGTTATGTTCACTAGAGTGGGGTTAGTGTTAAGAGGTGAGGTGGAAAGGTGTTGTGTCTCAAGACCGTCTGATACAGTCCACTTGCACTGTCATGCTTTCTTTTGCTCATTTTGGCATACCACCTACTTTTTTATCTTTGTGAAACTTGTCTAATGACTCCTAAAAGGTTTGCACCAATTTGTATCTTTGTTTGGTCCCATAACCAAATTCCTTAAGCTTCTGTAGGGGGCCACTCCAAAAATAGCCAATTCATAGTTAAGGATGGTTTCATCCCCCGGAGGTAAAGCCAATCCATCACTCATAACTGGAAGCCATTTCTTCCTCACCCCTTAGAGCTTATAGATGTCACTGTAATCTATGTAGAGAATCAAAATTACTACATCCAAGATGGTGGCTCCTAGTGCGAAAAAGAAAGCTGGGTTTCCTACCGCCCCTCCCCCCTTTAACATCCTTGTCGTAGCGCACACCCAAGACTGTGTGGCTCAATGGTTAGAGTGATTCAGAAAAGGGGGTGGTGATGGACAGAGTATCTGAATTAAACAGAACACTCATACCCAGTCAACAGATCAGGGCTTGATCCATCACCATTTTTGAGCTCACTGCACCATCCCAGCTCAGAACCTGGCTACATGCAAATTAGTCGGTCCCTGGCCCAGTGCATCATGGGAACAGGGCAGACCAAACTACCAAGCCTATTCTTATACTGGGAAGGAAACAAGCTTCCGGGGACCGGTTTCTGGCATTACAGCCGTCTTCGGCCCGGCTTGCTTGAATCCTGATGGTGCAATGAGCAAGGGACTCACATCTGAGTATACCCTTCCACGCTTATGGTGGACAAAACAATTCAGAAAAGGGGGTGGTGATGGACAGAGTATCTGAATTAAACAGAACACTCATACCCAGTCAACAGATCAGGGCTTGATCCATCACCGTTTTTTAGCTCACTGCACCCTCCCAGCTCAGAACCTGGCTACATGCAAATTAGTCTGTCCCTGGCCCAGTGCATCATGGGAACAGGGCAGACCAAACTACCAAGCCAATGCTTATACTGGCAAGGAAACAAGCTTCCGGGGACCGGTTTCTGGCATTATAGCCGTCTTCGGCCCGGCTTGCTTGAATCCTGATGGTGCAATGAGCAAGGGACTCACATCTGCGTATACCCTTCCACGCTTATGGTGGACAAAACGATTCAGAAAAGGGGGTGGTGATGGACAGAGTACCTGAATTAAACAGAACACTCATACCCAGTCAACAGATCAGGGCTTGATCCATCACCGTTTTTTAGCTCACTGCACCATCCCAGCTCAGAACCTGGCTACATGCAAATTAGTCTGTCCATGGCCCAGTGCATCATGGGAACAGGGCAGACCAAACTACCAAGCCACTTCTTATACTGGGAAGGAAACAAGCTTCCGGAGACCGGTTTCTGGCATTACAGCCGTCTTCGGCCCGGCTTGCTTGAATCCTGATGGTGCAATGAGCAAGGGACTCACATCTGAGTATACCCTTCCATGCTTGTGGTGGACAAAACGATTCAGAAAAGGGGGTGGTGATGGACAGAGTATCTGAATTAAACAGAACACTCATACCCAGTCAACAGATCAGGGCTTGATCCATCACCGTTTTTTAGCTCACTGCACCATCCCAGCTCAGAACCTGGCTAAATGCAAATTAGTCTGTCCCTGGCCCAGTGCATCATGGGAACAGGGCAGACCAAACTACCAAGCCAATTCTTATACTGGGAAGGAAACAAGCTTCCGGGGACCGGTTTCTGGCATTACAGCCGTCTTCGGCCCGGCTTGCTTGAATCCTGATGGTGCAATGAGCAAGGGACTCACATCTGAGTATACCCTTCCACGCTTATGGTGGACAAAACGATTCAGAAAAGGGGGTGGTGATGGACAGAGTATCTGAATTAAACAGAACACTCATACCCAGTCAACAGATCAGGGCTTGATCCATCACCGTTTTTTAGCTCACTGCACCATCCCAGCTCAGAACCTGGCTACATGCAAATTAGTCTGTCCCTGGCCCAGTGCATCATGGGAACAGGGCAGACCAAACTACCAAGCCAATTCTCAGACATGAGTCCCTTGCTCACTGCACCATCAGGATTCAAGCAAGCCCGGCCGACGACGGCTGAAATGCCAGAAACCGGTCCCCGGAAGCTTGTCTCCTTTCTGGTGAAGAAATGGCTTGGTAGTTTAGTCTGCCCTGTTCCCCTGATGCACTGGGCCAGGGACAGACTAATTTGCTTATAGCCAGGTTCTGAGCAGGGATGGTGCAGTGAGCTAAATAACGGTGATGGATCAAGCCCTGATCTTTGGACTGGGTAAGAGTGGTCTGCTTAATTCAGACACTCTGTTCATCACCACCCCCTTTTCTGAATCGTTTTTGGCCACTATAGGTGTGGCAGGGTATACTCAGACATGAGTCCCTTGCTCACTGCACCATCAGGATTCAAGCAAGCCGGGCCGACGATGGCTGAAATGCCAGAAACCAGTCCCCGGAAGCTTGTCTCCTTTCTGGTGAAGAATTGGCTTGGTAGTTTAGTCTGCCCTGTTCCCATGATGCACTGGGCCAGGGACAGACTGATTTGCATGTAGCCAGGTTCTGAGCTGGGATGGTGCAGTGAGCTAAATAACGGTGATGGATCAAGCCCTGATCTTTGGACTGCGTAAGAGTGGTCTGCTTGATTCAGACACTCTGTTCATCACCACCCCCTTTTCTGAATCAATGGTTAGAGCGGCAGACCCTGAAGCAGAGGTCTAGCCGGGGACCAGGGTTCAATTCCCCGCCTCGGCGGGTCTTGGGCTCAAAATTCCACGGACCTGATAATTCTCGCCTCGGTGCCTATTCCAATCATGGAGTCCCACTCTGCAACTCTGGGCAATAGCTTGCTTAATCTCCACAACGGCCCCCACGACGGTAAGGATGCCTGGCCTCCACCTTGGGGGTGCCCAGGCGTGGACACCTCACAGGGAAAGCCAGGATGGGTTCCACAGCGGTATTCATACAAGCGCCTTGAAACCCTTGCGGGTGAGTAGTGCGATATACAAGTATCAATTTACATTTTCCCCAGAGATGCGGTTTTGGTTTCAGACTTTGAATCCACTTCGACCTAAACTAGCCGACTTTTATTTAGAGATGGGAAAACATGTCTGGATGGGTTTCCTGCATGGTTTTGAAGAGCACGCTCACCTGCATCGAGCTCCCTGTGTAAAACTGAACGCTCTACTGGCTTGCTGCCAAGGTAAACTTCTGTTGCACTCAGCAGTTTTCGCATAACTGCTGCAATTCCACATCGCTGCTATTAGTTTTTAAATAGTTTATACTCTATGGGAGATCGCATGTCAGCGCGACCCCAGATACTGTTTGTTTTAATGTCGCCGCTTTTAATTCCTTTTTTCCACTTTTGAGGGTTTTCTAAAGGGAGCGGAAAACCTGTTGGTAGTGGTGTGTTATATACTACACAATTGGAAGGGAGGGGCTTAAGCGCCATCTTGGTCAGTGTTCTAGTTTTCTGTTTCGCGATATTTACCTCCCAAATATTGCACTCAAATCCCCACGCTAATTCTTTGACACAATACAATGGAACTAACCCGTGGTCAACTTTCTGCAACAAACCACCCCACCACATCCACCACCACCACATCCACCACCACCACCACATCCACCACCACATCCACCACCACCACCACATCCACCACCACATTCACCACCACCTCCATCACATCCACCACCACCTCCATCACATCCACCACCACTTCCACCACATCCACCACCACATCCACCACCATCCCACCACCACATCCACCACCACCACATCCACCTCCACATACGCCACCACATCCACCACCTCAACCACATCCACCACCACGTCCACCACATCCACCACCACATTCACCACATCCACCACCACCACCACATCCATCACCACCACATCCACCACCACCCCATCCACCACCACTTCCACCACATCCACCACGACATCCACCAGCACCACATCCACCACCACATCCACCACCTCCACATCCACCAACACATCCACCACCCCATCCACCACACCCACATCCACCACACCCACCACCACCGCATCCACCACCACATCCACCACCACCACCATATCCACCACCACATACGCCACATCCACATCCACCACCACATCCACCACCACATCCACCAGATCCACCACTGCCACATCTAACACATGTGTGTGTGTGGGTGCAAATGCAATAGGTCTCGAATTTGCGAGAGATTAAGCTATTGGCATTGTAAATGACAATGCCATTTATTTATCTGTTTTCAAAACCAACACATAAATTAATAATTTGTCATTTACAATGATAATAGCTCTAACTTTTGCAAAGGCGAGACCGTTGCATTGTAAATGCTTGTTCTTTTTTGCTGTTTTTCAGTGATCTTAGTATTGACTTTTTGCACTTTCAAATATTTGCTAAATCTTTTAGTGTTTGGACATTGATTGATATTTATTGATCAAGATGTTCTGTTGTACTAATAAATATTACTCATCTGCTGTTCGAATTATGGAACTTCTCTTTAAATGTTGCTGTATCAATATGTTGGGTGTTGTTGTTTTTTGTCTTTTATGGCCTATTCGACCTAATGAAGTATTATTGAATTGAACTGACTTTACTATTAAAGAGGAGTTTCCCAAACAAAAGTTATCACTAATCAAATTTAATAAGGTAACCCAATGTTATCCTATGGGAGAAGTAGGCCTTGCAGTAGTGAAAAACGAATTTAGAAGTTTTCCTATAACAGGACCGCTAACACCTAAAACCACATGTCCTACTTTTCAAGTATACTGCACCCTGCCCTATTGGCTGTTTAGGGCAGAACTTAAAGGTGACTAATATATAATGAAATGGAGTATTTAGGACAGTTTAAAACTGCACACAGGCTGCAGTGGCAGACCTGAGACTTGTTTTTTAAAAGAGCTACTTCAGTGGGTTTCTCATTAAGTGCTGCAAGCACACAAGTAGCATTTAATTTACACGACCGGGGCACATGTGGTACCTACCACTTTACTAAGGAATTATACGTAAATTAAATGTGCCAATCAGGTGTTGGCCAATTGTCCATACCAGCCCCCGTCCTAGGGAGTCCTTTAAAAAGCAAGAGGCCAAAACCTGTTGACAAAGCACATCTAGGAAAAAGGACAACTAATTTAAACCCCAAAGCCCTACAACATTTACAAATCAACAAAAGACCATGGAAGTTGAAAGTACTCACACCTTGATTACGAACATTTAAAGTGAGGTTCATAAATATTCCATGCTGACTTAGCTAAACTGCCCCTGCTTCACCTCTGATTGTTGGATTGGTGGGCAATGGGGTGCTTTCTTTCTGGTCCACACCTGTTGACATCTATAAATGTCATTTTGTTAGCTTTGATATTTTTTATTCGTGTTCTTCCACTCACTCTGCTCACACTGTTGACGAACGATAGATCGCTTGATCGGAATGGTGGCAGTGTTACGTTTGTAAAAGACATGAAATGTGTTTTGATTGTGCTTTCCATGTGTACATTGTTATATACTCTTTTGACACGGCATCTTTTATATAGCCATGGTATGTGTAGTCCAGTCTTTTTCCTGCTCAATTTCTATATAGGAGTAGTGTACCCAGAAGCATTGTGAAAATACTTACACTGTACTAATACTTCCTTTTCAAGGCGAAGGCGTACAGTACCTTGATAACAGATAAAGGGACATAGGGGCATATTACCAAGCAATAGCGATAATTATCGCTATTGCTTGGTTAGAGACAAAAATTTACCGCTGCGCTGCCGCGATTTTTACCGCAATTAAACCTTGGTATCACCAAGGTTTATCGCAAATGCGATAAAAATCGCCGCAATGCATGAATATCGCTGAAAAGTCAGCGATATTCATGCATTACCAAGCTAATGCTCTTAGCCATGTTATCCACCTCCCATTGGATAACATGGCTAAGAACTGCACAAGGCAGGTGTTGGCTTTTGGAGATATTCGCGCTTAGCGCGAATATCTCCAAAAGTTGGTAATAGAAGATAGCGATGTTAGCGACTGTTTTCAGTCGCTAACATCTTGGCACGCCCACTTTGCATATCATTAGTGATAAATATCACTGACATGCAAAGTGGGGCCCAAGATGGTCGCTATCTCCTACTAGCTGTCACTAACTGGTGTTAGCGACAGCTAGGTAATAGGGAGATCATTTTATCTCTGCTTTCTTGGCTTTTAAAGCCAAAAAAGCGGAGATAAACCCCCTTGATAATATGCCCCATAGATCTTTACAATCTTCATCTACCCACTTTCCTTGATCCGGGGGTGGGCTGCTATTTCAACGTGAAAAAGAGGTGTTGCCCCTATTGGTCCACCGCCAGAGGTTACCGGAGCACAGGTACAATCCGACCCAGGGCCGGTTACCATCATTTGAAGAGTGCGCCACCTAGGGGAAGAGCAGTGAATCACCAGCCTGCCCGACCTGACACTGTAGGTAGCAACAACCCGTGCCCCCTACATTTTGAACCCTAAGCACAGCCAAACCGCCCCCCCCCCTTTCAAGCATGCAGACTTAATATACAAAAATGCCAGTAAGAAGCTACTCAGACATATCAGATAAAAATATTAGCCCATTTAATATGAAATAATGGTTGTTATGTAGTACTTCTGTGTCATTTATGTCAGCAAACTGTGGTTTACACTTCAGCTCACCAATGAACATTTTACATTAACTTCATCCTTTATAAACATATTGAGTGCGCGAACCCTTTTCGGGTGTACTGGTTTGCTGTTGTGATTATGTGTCAATCATACACCTTACAGCTTCTTGCCACAACAGTGGCACAAGCAACTAAGTTTCGATGACCTGTTCAGACTATGCCTGGCATATTGACCCGGCTTGCACATGATGAATATAACATCTATAAAGTGCATTTTGTTTTATAGGCTGAACGTTGCACTGTAAACAGTAAGTATAGGGCAGCCGTACAGACCTGGGGTGCCACAGAACGCCATAGTGACATTTGCACTTTTAAACTTATTGATCCCCGTCCCCTGGCCTTACCTCTGTGTAGGACGGCAGCAGGGAAAACAAAGGAGTTTAAAGGACAGTATATCAGTTACTTGAGACTATCACAAATAATGAAAAAGTAAATTTTACAAGGCTTAATGCAAGGCCTATTGCTTTGCAAATGCTTGTTGAACTTACCCCTCAATGGCTCCAGTCACACTGTCAGTCACAAGTGTACTATTGTTAGTATGTATGTGCCACTCTAATAGCTTGGCAGTTCGGGCAGGACTGTTCCCATGAGGCACAGGGTCAGACTGATTTGCATATGGCCCTGTCTGAACTGGGGTGGCAGAGTGGGCTACAGAACGGTGATGGATTAAACCCCAATCTGTTGACTGGGTGTGAGTGTTTGATTGGTTCAGATGCTCCGTCCATCACCACCCCCTTTTGTACCGCTTGTGGCCGCCATAAATTGGCAGGATATGCTCAGACATGAGTCCCTTGCTCACTTTTCCACTGGATTCAAGCAAAGCCTTGCTGAAGACGGCTGAAAGGCCCGAAACTGGTCCTAGGAAGCTTGTTTCCGGTCCAGGGAAGACATGGCTTCGCAGTTCAGTCTGGACTGTTCCCATGAGGCACAAGGTCAGACTGATTTGCGTATGGTAGATAGATTGATTCTAGCATTGACACCACAGCAGTTTGGCTGCTTAACTTTTAAATCTGTGTATTTTAGATATTTTATACTGCATTACACTGTTGTTCCTTTGTGTCCGACCCCCCCCGCTTTTTTGACATCGGAGCCAGCATAGACACCCACAATACCCAGGACAGTCACATGATCCCTCCCTAGCATTTTGGGGTGATTCAGACACCTGTGGCCGATTCTAGGGCCATTTATTCATTGTGCTCGGCCGAAATTGACGGCGGCCATCTTTGATAGGGCTACATTTACTCGGGGCTCTAGCCTCAGGTATAAAAGCCGAGGCAAAACGCTGCTCGCGAGATAGATTGATTCTAGCATTGACACCACAGCAGTTTGGCTGCTTAACTTTTAAATCTGTGTATTTTAGATATTTTATACTGCATTACACTGTTGTTCCTTTGTGTCCGACCCCCCCGTTTTTTTGACATCGGAGCCAGCATAGACACCCACAATACCCAGGACAGTCACATGATCCCTCCCTAGCATTTTGGGGTGATTCAGACACCTGTGGCCGATTCTGGGGCCATTTATTCATTGTGCTTGGCCGAAATTGATGGCGGCCATCTTTGATAGGGCTACATTTACTCGGGGCTCTAGCCTCAGGTATAAAAGCCGAGGCAAAACGCTGCTCGCAAGATAGATTGATTCTAGCATTGACACCACAGCAGTTTGGCTGCTTAACTTTTAAATCTGTGTATTTTAGATATTTTATACTGCATTACACTGTGGTTCCTTTGTGTCCGCCACCCCCCCGTTTTTTTGACATCGGAACCAGCATAGACACCCACAATACCCAGGACAGTCACATGATCCCTCCCTAGCATTTTGGGGTGATTCAGACACCTGTGGCCGATTCTAGGGCCATTTATTCATTGTGCTCGGCCGAAATTGACGGCGGCCATCTTTGATAGGGCTACATTTACTTGGGGCTCTAGCCTCAGGTATAAAAACGGTTAGTCATGACTCCGCGCAGCGGACGCGCACAGCGGACGCGCCTGATTCGTGCCAGAGTCACGCCAGAGTCCAGCCCGTCTGCGCCCGTCTGCGCACGAACGGGTGCAGGGGTTGGGGCTCTTGGCTGCGGGCTTTCGTACACACGGGATGCTTTATACCACCTACAGAGGGGAACTCAGTCCCTGGATCCAACTACGCTAGCCTTACTAGAAGAACTTTCTATTCGCCGTTCATGTAGCAGTAAGTCCACCTCCCATTCCCATACACCAGATCACTGCAATGCCATAGTCTTGAGATTTTCACCTTACTCCAAGCTGGAGAAATCGATGTATTAACATTGACTGAGACCTTGCTCGGAGAAAACTCACTACCAGACATTATAGCAGCAGTTCCATCAGGTTATGACATACACTGGCACAATCGAGCAGGGAATGCCCGTGGGGGAGGAGTAGCTATACTCTTTAAGAAAAATCTAGCTGCAATTAAAATCTTGGCAGAAACAGTGAACCTGGCCGACATGCTGGCAGTGAAAGTTATGTTTGACAATTTGTGTTTAATCATCCTCACTGTCTATCGCCCGCCAAATTCCACCTCGGCCTTTAACGACTTATTTATGGCCAGCATATCGGATATATGCTCACGTTATAAGAACATAGTAGTCACGGGAGACTTTAATCTACACTGGGACAAGGAGAAAAAGGACCCAGCAGCTAGCTCTTTGGAGACAACAGTGTGTTCGCTTGGTTTCAGGCAACTGGTAGACTCCCCTACGCACATAAAGGGCCATATCCTTGACCTAGTCTGGGTGTTAGATCCCAAGATCACCTCAGTAAAAGTCCTCCCTTGTATCTGGTCAGACCATCACCTGATATATTGCGATGTCCCTATTGGCGCAAAACCCCCACAGCCCCCACCAAAAATTAAAAAGACTCATCAATGGAAAAATGTTGATGCACAAACATTGACTCTGTCGCTCAGGGAATTCACTCGACCCATGGCGCCAGTCGCCGACATAGACCAAGAGTGTAGAGATCTAATGGGTGATCTAACAAGGGCAATTGATCAGATTGCACCAGTGAAATCCCAGAAAATGAACAGCGGTGGGAAGGGAGCCCCCTGGTTTACACCAGCTCTAAGAGAGCATAGGAAAACTTTGCGAAATGCTGAGAGAAACTGGAGGAGAAAAAAAGATCCCGAATCCTGTGAACAATACAGGCAGTTTCTTCGAGCCTATAAAAAACATATACAGGAATCTAAAGTGACATTCTACGAAACACGCATTAACAAGGCAGATAACGTTCAGAAGGAAACTTTTAAAATCCTCACGGAACTAAGTAAAAGAACTCAACCTATAGAGACCACCCTCAATTGCGACACCTTTCAGAAATACTTCCTAGAAAAGGTTGAAGTTATTTTACAAGAAATAACAAGTACCAGAGTTGGCTCCACTGAACTACATCCTGCTAAAACTCCAGGTGGAATGTACTTGTCTAGTTTTCCCCCGATTGATTCATTGAGCCTAGACACCTTAATGAGGAAAACAAAGTCAGGCTCTCCAGTCGACCCATGTCCCCCTAGTGTGTTTCGCCTAGCCCGCCTCAGCCTAGAAGAACGCATTCTGTCCATGCTAAATAGGTCATTGAACACGGGACAGCTGCCAGCTAGCTTTAAAGAGGCCCGAGTGAAGCCCCTAATCAAGAAAGCTGGGGCCGATCCCAAAGTATTAAAAAACTATCGGCCCGTCTCCCAGCTTCCATTTCTATCCAAGGTGCTTAAGCAGCATGTTTTGAAGTCCCTGGCTGCGTTCCTGGAGTCTAACCATCTGCTCCATGAGATGCAGGCAGGGTTCCGTGCCCACCATAGCACAGAGTTAGTCATGCTCTCTGTGCTGGACGACCTTAGAGGGTTGGCTGACCAAAAGAAATCAAGCGCCCTGATACTTTTAGACCTATCAGCGGCGTTTGATACCGTCAGCCATACCATACTCCTGGATAGGTTGGCCGGGTTTGGGTTTCGGGGCTCTGCTTACCTCTGGCTGGAATCCTTCCTGTCCGGGCGAACCCAGAGGATTCAGCTGGGAGAAGAGGTATCAGGAGCAGGAGACCTGACATGTGGGGTACCCCAAGGCTCCGCCTTGTCCCCCTTATTGTTCAACCTATACCTGCAACCACTAATAAGCACCTTGGCTGAGATGGGCTGTCGGGTGTTCAACTATGCAGACGACACCCAGTTGTTGCTGAGCATAGATGACAACGTACGGGCCCAGTCACTGGCACAGGAGATTCATAGGTACACAGTCAACTGGATGTCCAGGAATCTCCTGAAGATTAACCCCGAGAAAACAGAGGTGTTAATTGTATCATCCACCTGTTCCCCCTGGTGTGACCTCTACTGGCCCCAGGAATTAGGGCCCACCCCTAAGCCAGCAATCGTGGTCAAAAGTCTTGGCATTAGAATAGATGGCGCCCTCTCAATGACCAATCAAATCTCTGCAGTAGTAGGTACCTGTAACGGCATCATAAGACAACTGCGCAAACTTGTTCCACTTCTTTCCCAGTCCACGATCCGCACAATAGTTTCTGCCACCATACTGTCGAGGCTGGACTACGGAAATGCGCTCTACCTGGGCTTACCTAAAGCCTTAACAAACAGACTGCAGGTAGTCTTAAATGACGCGGCAAGATTAATCTTCAGACTTCCAAGGAGATCACATGCATCCCCGCTGTTGCTGAATCTTCACTGGCTACCAGTGACGCAAAGGTCGGCTTTCAAGAGCCTCTGCATAGCCCACAAGGCTATCTATGGGCAAGCCCCTTCCTATATCAAGGAAAGACTAGTCATATACAGGCCCGAAAGAAGCCTAAGGTCCTCCGAGGCTCAGTTGCTTGTATGTCCTCGGTTCAGGCTAGCAACAAAAGGAGGGAGATCCTTTTCGGTCCTATTGCCCAAAATGTGGAATGAGCTGCCGGAAGCTCTTCGCAAGGAAGGAAACCTGTTTCGCTTTAGGAAAGCCCTAAAGACAACCCTATTTAGAACAGCGTTGAGCTCAGTATAGACCTAGCTCGCCTCCTGTTGCTGCCCGAGCTGTGATGTCATTGCGGTCAAAAGCACCCTGAGACCTGTCGGTGACTTGGCGCTATATAAACCGACATAAACATAAACATATGGCCATGTCTGAACTGGGGTGGCAGAGTGGGCTAAAGAACGGTGATGCATCAAACCCAGATCTGTTGACTGGGTGTGAGTGTTTGATTGGTTCAGATGCTCCGTCCATCACCACCCCCTTTTGTACCACTCTAATATCAAGCCCCAACCCCTTAAGAGCCAAACAGAAACCGCCTGTGGCTGAAGGATGACTGCCAAGGGCACAAGATTGGGCCCCAAATATCAGTAGTGGTACAACCCATCTCCCTAAGACAGAGCCCACTGCTGTCAATTACCAGCCCATCCTTCACCTACCGTTCATCAGCAAGATCGTTGAAAAAGCAGTCTGTGTTCAACTCCAAGATCGCCCCAATGCTAACAATATCCGCCAAGACGACCAGGCTGCCTTCATATCATGGTGCAGCATTAAACTTACCTTACACATCATAGATAATGCCCTCCTCCTTCCCAAATGAAGATGACCCCTGCCTCCTGATGTTACTGACATCTCATCCGACTTTGACACAATCAACCACCTCACCCTTGACACATTCAACCCCCTTCAACCTCTACATGGAGCAGTTTGGTGGGCTTCTGCATCACTGTTCAGCAATTCGCTGATGATACACAACTGCCATCTTCAGACCTATGTATCTAGCACCCTGCTCCATGACCCCCCATACTATCCCCGAAGAGGGTCATACTTGCAGCAGCATGTCTCATCCAGGGCCTGAAGAAATATAATCACTTCACCCTAGGCATGGGCGGAAAATCCGTTACCCTCGCGGATTTTGCGGATTTTTGGGAAATTCGCAATCCGCGAGATTTGCGAATTTCCCGCAAAATCCGCAAATTCGCACGCAGCGGATTTTTTTGGCGGCGCGCGGCGTTGGTGATACAATTTTTGCGGCGCGCAGCGTTTATCATCGTTTGCCGAGTTGTTTTTTTCGATAGTTTGCGAGTGCTGCGCCATTTTGGATCTTGCTGTGTGATCCCGCGGGAATTGGCGAGCGCGATTACGTCATAGCGGCTTGCCAGCGATAGTTTGTCAACGCGAGTACGGCGAGATCACGTCTCGCGGTACTTCGCAATTGCGAGATTTGAGATGCGGCGAGCGAAAATATAAATTTGCAATTCTGCACAAGAAATCCACCAGCAAGCAGCATAAACCTTCTAGAAATGATGATTTTTATCTGAATAACTCCTTAGTTTGACATTTGCCTGCACTTTTTTAGCGAGGAGTCCATTTTGGGGAGGGTGGCAGGGGGGTGGGAGGAAGGAAGTGCCCCACAGTCTTCAACTTCCTGTTCCTGTTCAGCAGGCTCCTCCCAGTGCTTTGTCCATCTCCTGGTCACTTTTCATTTGGGTCTGGAGCTGGAAGGATTACTTTTTGTGGATGCTGCTGGATATTTGGATTTGAGGCCTTTTTGACTTTCTTTGGATCACTGTTGGATTAGAAATTTTACAAGTAAGTTTGTTTGGGGCATTACAGTTGCTGCAATTAAAATTTTGGAATTTTCGATTTTTGGGCTGTTTTGGGGCCTTTTGCCCAGGGGTACTCAGTGGTGGGTGGACTGAGTCTTTCTGTGGGTTGTCTTGAACTTAAACATCATGGAGGCCATGGATGGATTGGGATTGTGCTGATTTTTCTGTGTTTTTCGATTTTTGACCTGTTGTTGGGGCCTTGACCAGGGGTAGTGAGTGGTGCATGGGCCTAGTCTTTCTGTGGGCTGTCTTGAACTTAAACATCATGGAGGGCATGGATGGAATGGGATTGTGCTGATTTTTCTGTGTTTTTCGATTTTTGACCTGTTGTTGGGGCCTTGACCAGGGGTAGTGAGTGGTGCATGGGCCTAGTCTTTCTGTGGGGTGTCTTGAATTTAAACATCATGGAGGGCATGGATGGAATGGGATTGTGCTGATTTTGCAGTGTTTTTCGATTTTTGGGGGTGTTCATGGGGACAGGCCATGTGGGTGGGGGCCATTTTGAGTGCTGGTACAGGCAGGCCCTGGCCATGTGCTAGGAGGCAAGTGGCCATTTTGAATGCAGGCTTTGTTGTTAGGCCTCCAACCATTTTGCCTACTTTTCAACCTTTATTTATGCCCAGGGGTAGTGAGTCTTGCATGGGCCTAGTCTTTCTGTGGGTTGTCTTGAATTTAAACATCATGGAGGCCATGGATGGAATGGGATTGTGCTGATTTTGCAGTGTTTTTCGATTTTTGGGGGTGTTCATGGGGAGGGACATGCCATGTGGCTAGTGGCCATTTTGAGTGCAGCTACAGGCACTGGCCATGTGCTGGCAGGCAAGTGGCCATTTTGAATGCAGGCTTTGTTGTTAGGCCTCCAACCATTTTGCCTACTTTTCAACCTTTATTTATGCCCAGGGGTAGTGAGTCTTGCATGGGCCTAGTCTTTCTGTGGGTTGTCTTGAATTTAAACATCATGGAGGCCATGGATGGAATGGGATTGTGCAGATTTTTCAGTGATTTTCGTTTTTTGGGCCTGTACTTGTGGCCTTTTCACCAGGGGTATTTGAGTCTAGCATGGGCCTAGTCTTTCTGTGGGCTGTCTTGAACTTAAACATCATGGAGGGCATGGATGGAATGGGATTGTGCTGATTTTTCTGTGTTTTTCGATTTTTGACCTGTTGTTGGGGCCTTGACCAGGGGTAGTGAGTGGTGCATGGGCCTAGTCTTTCTGTGGGGTGTCTTGAATTTAAACATCATGGAGGGCATGGATGGAATGGGATTGTGCTGATTTTGCAGTGTTTTTCGATTTTTGGGGGTGTTCATGGGGACAGGCCATGTGGGTGGGGGCCATTTTGAGTGCTGGTACAGGCAGGCCCTGGCCATGTGCTAGGAGGCAAGTGGCCATTTTGAATGCAGGCTTTGTTGTTAGGCCTCCAACCATTTTGCCTACTTTTCAACCTTTATTTATGCCCAGGGGTAGTGAGTCTTGCATGGGCCTAGTCTTTCTGTGGGTTGTCTTGAATTTAAACATCATGGAGGCCATGGATGGAATGGAATTGTGCTGATTTTGCAGTGTTTTTCGATTTTTGGGGGTGTTCATGGGGAGGGACATGCCATGTGGCTGGTGGCCATTTTGAGTGCAGCTACAGGCACTGGCCATGTGCTGGCAGGCAAGTGGCCATTTTGAATGCAGGCTTTGTTGTTAGGCCTCCAACCATTTTGCCTACTTTTCAACCTTTATTTATGCCCAGGGGTAGTGAGTCTTGCATGGGCCTAGTCTTTCTGTGGGTTGTCTTGAATTTAAACATCATGGAGGCCATGGATGGAATGGGATTGTGCAGATTTTTCAGTGATTTTCGTTTTTTGGGCCTGTACTTGTGGCCTTTTCACCAGGGGTATTTGAGTCTAGCATGGGCCTAGTCTTTCTGTGGGCTGTCTTGAACTTAAACATCATGGAGGGCATGGATGGAATGGGATTGTGCTGATTTTTCTGTGTTTTTCGATTTTTGACCTGTTGTTGGGGCCTTGACCAGGGGTAGTGAGTGGTGCATGGGCCTAGTCTTTCTGTGGGGTGTCTTGAATTTAAACATAATGGAGGGCATGGATGGAATGGGATTGTGCTGATTTTGCAGTGTTTTTCGATTTTTGGGGGTGTTCATGGGGACAGGCCATGTGGGTGGGGGCTATTTTGAGTGCTGGTACAGGCAGGCCCTGGCCATGTGCTAGGAGGCAAGTGGCCATTTTGAATGCAGGCTTTGTTGTTAGGCCTCCAACCATTTTGCCTACTTTTCAACCTTTATTTATGCCCAGGGGTAGTGAGTCTTGCATGGGCCTAGTCTTTCTGTGGGTTGTCTTGAATTTAAACATCATGGAGGCCATGGATGGAATGGGATTGTGCTGATTTTGCAGTGTTTTCGATTTTTGGGGGTGTTCATGGGGAGGGACATGCCATGTGGCTGGTGGCCATTTTGAGTGCAGCTACAGGCACTGGCCATGTGCTGGCAGGCAAGTGGCCATTTTGAATGCAGGCTTTGTTGTTAGGCCTCCAACCATTTTGCCTACTTTTCAACCTTTATTTATGCCCAGGGGTAGTGAGTCTTGCATGGGCCTAGTCTTTCTGTGGGTTGTCTTGAATTTAAACATCATGGAGGCCTTGGATGGAATGGGATTGTGCAGATTTTTCAGTGATTTTCGTTTTTTGGGCCTGTACTTGTGGCCTTTTCACCAGGGGTATTTGAGTCTAGCATGGGCCTAGTCTTTCTGTGGGCTGTCTTGAACTTAAACATCATGGAGGGCATGGATGGAATGGGATTGTGCTGATTTTTCTGTGTTTTTCGATTTTTTGACCTGTTGTTGGGGCCTTGACCAGGGGTAGTGAGTGGTGCATGGGCCTAGTCTTTCTGTGGGGTGTCTTGAATTTAAACATCATGGAGGGCATGGATGGAATGGGATTGTGCTGATTTTGCAGTGTTTTTCGATTTTTGGGGGTGTTCATGGGGACAGGCCATGTGGGTGGGGGCCATTTTGAGTGCTGGTACAGGCAGGCCCTGGCCATGTGCTAGGAGGCAAGTGGCCATTTTGAATGCAGGCTTTGTTGTTAGGCCTCCAACCATTTTGCCTACTTTTCAACCTTTATTTATGCCCAGGGGTAGTGAGTCTTGCATGGGCCTAGTCTTTCTGTGGGTTGTCTTGAATTTAAACATCATGGAGGCCATGGATGGAATGGGATTGTGCTGATTTTGCAGTGTTTTTCGATTTTTTTGTGCTCTATAACTGAACTGATGTTCCTCTGTCTTCCATTTTTTTTAGGTGCACAAGACTCAAGAGAACCACCAGTGCCAGGAAGAAGTCCTGCAGCGGTGTGTGTGTGCAGCATAACGTCACGCGACGTCACGTCTGGCCTCAGACAACTCTACAATTCGTGCAACTGCGGCCTGCTGTCTGACCTGCTCTGAAGAAGATGGCCCCAAAGAAAGTTCTCCGTAGCTCCTCTAGCAAGAAAGTTGCTAGTAAGGAGCAGAAGAAGCAAGTTACCAAGGAGGCTGGTGTGCCACCCGCCACGTTTTTTGGGAGAAAAAAAAAAAGTACGCCTGCAGCAGCAGGATCTACTGGGGACCAAGCTGGGAGCAGCACCCCTGCTCCATTGGGTTCAGTGCCTCCACCACCACGCCAACTTAAGTCAAAGCCCTTGAGTGCTTCAGAGGCAGTCAGTGTACTTCTCCAATCACCATCGACCAGTGATGTTGGCTCATCGCAAGAAAGTAGCAGCAATGTCCCTGAATCAACACAGGTTGTTGTAACTCATCTGACAAGTGTTGAACAACCACAGCCGCAACAACAACACCATGTGCAAGTACACGCCCAAGTACATGTGGAAGGAGAGGCAGCAAAAGGAGATGCGCAAGCAAAGGTGCATGGAGGTTCACAAGTGCCCACAATAGTTGTTCCTCCCGAAGTAGGGGCACATCAGGAAATCGACAATGAAGCCGAGGTATCATTGGAAGCCACTCCTCCTGATGATCATTCATTGTCTTCCACATCCCTAGCAAGGAAAAGATCAAGGGGGGTGTCTACATCTTCTTCAAGCCCACCTCCTTCTGATGATACAGATCCAGCTTGGGAACCACAACTGCGGTCTGACAGTGAGGCACACCATGATCTGACACCGGTACCTAAGCGTAAAAGGAAGGTCGTCCAAAAACTCAAACCTATGGAGTGTGATGAGGCTCAACAAGAAGTGACAGATACTGCTGGTGATGAAGCCTCTCACGATGACGACGAGCCAGTCATCACAAAGGTCACTGCAGCCCCACCGGGCATGCAGCAAAGAGACATTTTGACCCTATCCCGAGAAGCTGCTGAGCGTGATGATGATGTCGGCGAGGAGGCAATGGAAATGGAATCATTAGATTTGGAGTTAAGTAGTACACCAAAACCTACCGCTTCCATATTTCTTCCTCGCAAGAAGGTACCCACCTCGTCCTCGACCTCAATTCGTGGTGGTGAAAGTGCAAAACGTACTGAAGTTCGGCAATCCACATCCTCCACTTCATCTGGCATTAGCAGCAGGACCACCACCACCAGTATCGCCGCCTCCTCCGGCCCCCGAAGACATTTCAAGTCTCCAGTTTGGGACTTCTTTAGTGTTTGCCCAAAAAAGGAAAACGTAGCCATTTGTAGCATTTGTAAGCTTCGAGTTAGTCGTGGTAAGTTGGGTTCCAACTATGGTACCGGAGGCCAGAGAGGTCATCTTAGGAGAACGCACGATGTCCAATGGTTTGCGCACCTACACGCGATCAAGGAAGCCGGAATTGCACGCAATGAAAACGTTGATTTTTCATCTGATGATGACGAGGAGGAAGAAGACGATTCAAACACTTCACTTACACCCAGTTCCCCTGTCAGCAGCACACCCCATGGGAGCCACACTAAGAGTGTGGGAGAGAGTGAGACATCAATGCGGAAAAGTTCATCAGCGAGCGTAACTGGGTCGAAGAGATCATCATCATCCCGTAAATCCTTGGTCCAGGGCAACATTAAAAAGATGTTGTTTACAGAAGCGCAATATGAACGCAACCACCCAATGACCCGTCTGTATAACACTAAGCTGGCTAAAATGCTAGCTCTGGACCTTCTCCCTTTTTCTTTTGTAGAAGGGGTTGGTTTTCTAGAATTAGTGACAGCGCTCTGCCCTAAATGGAAGGTTCCTAGCCGGTTCTATTTTGCCCGAGTTGCGGTTCCAGCACTACATGAAGATGTTCTGAAGGTGATTGGGGCAGCTTTGCAGAAGAGTGCTGTTCACACTATACATCTGACAACAGACATGTGGACCAGTGGCGCAGGCGCTGATTACATGTGCATCACTGCACACTAGGTCTCTTTTTCAGGGGCTAAAGCAAAGCTAAACGCAGGTGTTGACACGAACATTGTTGTTAAAGGTGCTCGGAAACATGCAACACTAGCCATGTTTGGTTTGGAGAAACGTCACACAGCAGAAAACATTTTGGATGTCTTTAACACAAAGGTCCTTAACTGGCTGTCCCCACTAAAACGCAAGGTTGGTTATGTTTCCACGGACAATGGCGCCAATATAGTTAAGTTCGTATACAACAACAAGGGAACCCAATCGGTTATCTGGGGACCCTGGGTAGCTATAGTTTAGAAACAACAAAGGTCCCCAAGAGTATAAAAATCCAAAGTCTGATAAATAATAGTCCACAATGGGAACTACCTTGACCACTGTCCAGCCGGACAGGGTAATTTATTTTTTCAATGATAAAGATACTGGGGTATGGAAGGGCACAGTCCTGTACCGTTTCCAGGAACAAACAGGGGGAGTTTTTAGGCAAGAAGGAGCATAGTTGGCCACTTATATTTCAGTAGACATTGGAAGTAGTGCCAAAAAACAGTGCTAGACACAGCATGAATTAAACATAATAGTAGGTCTGTGAAAACACTTAAAACAAGTCGACGTTTCGATCCCATATGCTCAATGTTGCGGGACCATCATCAGGACTAACAATACATACATTTGCTTGCCTGGTAAAAGTTAAACACACAACCGCCCATATGGGTCGGTGGGGTTTACAGGGATTTTTATAAGCGGGTCCTCGTTTTGATATCGATATTCGCCTGTATGGTACAGGTCGCACCGTTATGTCCACCTCACTGTCCGTTACTGGCAAAAATATCTCTCGGAGGGGATCGGCCTGAAAGGTCCGGATATATTCAAAACGAGTCGAGGGGAGGAAATGCCTCCGCGGTGTCTCTGGTCCCTGGGTGCCCTGCCGGATCGCAGTCCAAATTGCGACTGCGATCATTGCGGCTAGCTCTGCGTGGATTTTTATACTCTTGGGGACCTTTGTTGTTTCTAAACTATAGCCAATATAGTTAAGGCCATGAGGGACGGTTACTATTTCAGAGTGCCGTGTTTGGCGCACTGTATAAACCTGGTTGTCCAAAAATTCTTGGGTAATAAAGGCAGTGCAGCGTACAGTGTATTGGAGACCTGCCGAAAAATGTGCAAGCATTTCAGGCATTCTTTTAAGGCCCGGAAGCAGCTGAGGAGCCTGCTATATCAATGTCAAATGCCAGTGAAAGCACTCATCCAGGAGGTGGTAACACGTTGGAACTCAACCTTCTACATGCTTGAGCGTCTGTATGAGCAGTATACGGAACTCGATCAATATTTCCTTAAAGAGGGTACAGAGGAGCTGAGGATGGGTGGGCCGCAATGGAACATAGTTGAAAGCCTGACACGCATGCTTCGTCCTTTTGAGTTCTTCACGCGTGCAGTCAGCAAGGAGGACTCTAATTTGGGAAAAGCTATCCCATTGTTGTACATGCTGGAGGACCAACTGAAGGAGGTGTGTTCTGTGTTTGGAAAAGATGACAAAAACCAAGACTCTTTGCTTCTGGCTGAGCACTTATTAGAGCTCCTACAAGGTGATGAACGTCTTAAAAAGATCCACTCAGAACAGCATTACATTTGTGCTACTATTCTGGATCCACGCTACAAAAAGGCGCTGGCAGGCCAAGCATTCTTTCCTTTTGATGATGAACATGTTCCAAAGTACAAACGTTGGCTAGCCTTGTCAGCCAAGAGGTTTGAAACAGAACGGCTGGAAATTGAAGGAAATGGCAGTACATCAGCAGGCCATCCCCAGTCAAAACAATCCACTTCTGCACCTGTGGCTGTGGCACAAGTGACCTCTCAGCCGTTAAAGACACCGGCAACCGGATCATCTGCACGAAAGACAACAGAAACATTGGAGGCTGAAGAGGATTGGCTAGCTCTGCGTGGGTTTGGTTCTCAAAAGGTCAGAGGCACAGCAAGAGCTAAGCAAAGTGGAGGAACCTTGGATGAGGACCTTGAGTCGATGGTGAAGGACTATCTGAATGACTCAACAGAGGTCTATGTTAATTCTGACCCATTGGCGTATTGGCATGGGAAAAAAGAATTGTGGCCACAGCTAACCAACCTGGCTTTAAACTACTTGTCTTGCCCACTCGCAAGCGTGTCTTCTGAACGGGTTTTCAGTGCCGCTGGTGGGATTGTAACTCCCAAACGGAGCCGCCTCTCGCCCAAAAATGTGGAGAGGTTAACAATGATCAAGATGAATCAGCACCTCATACCACCAGATTTCAGAGTACGAGAGAGCGTGCCGGATGAAGAGGAGGTGGCCAGCAACATAGATGAGGGAATTTCTACTCTGTCAGGTGACACTGAGCTCACCCTGCCTGAATTCGCAGAGTATGATGACGAAGCCTTATTCTTATTCCTGGACCGTGATACCGAGCCCTGAAAATGAGACAACGAATCAATAACTTTCTTTTTCATCCTTATTCACTTTTATTCCTGTGTGTCTGTCTTTCTTTGTTGTGCACAGTTAATATAATTCAAACTTTAATCAGATAATCACAAAAACAAGCCCATCAGCAGAACTGTCTTCACTTGTTTGCTAATTGATTTGAAGGTGCCGCAGTCTGCATTCCTCAGGTTCACAAGTTCAGAAGAACATGCTCCTCTATCCTCCTCCTCCAGACTCCTATTTCCATCAAAGCAGAGGGCTGGTTTACGCCCAATGAAGAAAGACTCAGCACTTGTGGGGGTGTTGTTCTACCTCTTTGCAGGTGAGTTGACGGGTCTGGGGCCATTGCTGGGAAGCACTAAAAGTGGTTTGGACCAAATCCGAGGCGGAAATTTTTTTGTGTTTTTGATGACTTGCTTGCCTTTGAGGTGCTCTTAGGGGGGGTTCCGTCTGTTTGTGGGTGAGTTTCGTGGTCTGGGAGCATTGCTGGGACACTCTAATCTTGATTGCATTTGCTTTTCAGGAAATCCGTCGTGCCAACCCCGACTTATGGCCTAGCTACGCAGTGCGTTTGGACCGAAGGCCCAGAAATATTGCAAGTATGAGATTTTGCTTTTGGCCTGTTTGGGGGTGTTATGCTTCTTGGCGGGTGGGTTGGCGGGTTTTGGGGCATTCCTGGGAAGGTCTAATACCGGGTAGAAGTGGTTGGGACAAAATCCAGGCCGATTTTTTTTTGGCTATTTCTGACATTTTGCTCTATGTAGCGTTTTCGGGGGCCTGTTTGGGGGGCTTCCTGGTGTTTGTGGGTGAGTTTCGTGGTCTGGGAGCACTGCTGGGACACTCTAATCTTGATTGCATTTGCTTTTCAGGAAATCCGTTGTGCCAACCCCGACTTATGGCCTAGCTACGCAGCGCGTTTGGACCGAAGGCCCAGAAATATTGCAAGTATGAGATTTTGCTTTTGGCCTGTTTGGGGGTGTTATGCTTCTTGGCGGGTGGGTTGGCGGGTTTTGGGGCATTCCTGGGAAGGTCTAATACCGGGTAGAAGTGGTTGGGACAAAATCCAGGCCGATTTTTTTTGGGCTATTTCTGACATTTTGCTCTATGTAGCGTTTTCGGGGGCCTGTTTGGGGGGCTTCCTGGTGTTTGTGGGTGAGTTTCGTGGTCTGGGAGCACTGCTGGGACACTCTAATCTTGATTGCATTTGCTTTTCAGGAAATCCGTCGTGGCAACCCCGACTTATGGCCTAGCTACGCAGTGCGTTTGGACCGAAGGCCCAGAAATATTGCAAGTATGAGATTTTGCTTTTGGCCTGTTTGGGGGTGTTATGCTTCTTGGCGGGTGGGTTGGCGGGTCTTGGGGCATTCCTGGGAAGGTCTAATACCGGGTAGAAGTGGTTGGGACAAAATCCAGGCCGATTTTTTTTTTGGCTATTTCTGACATTTTGCTCTATGTAGCGTTTTCGGGGGCCTGTTTGGGGGGCTTCCTGGTGTTTGTGGGTGAGTTTCGTGGTCTGGGAGCACTGCTGGCTATATATACTTTACTTTGCAAGAGGTTTGAAGCAAATCCATGGTGGCAGAGGGGAGTTAGGGCCTAGCTGCAGAGCGCGCGCGGAGTGATTTGGGAAATTTGTGAAAAATTGACTAAGTCCCCATTTTTGTACTTTTGCTCTTTGGCTGTTTGGGGGTCTTCTACTCGTTTTCTCCTGGGTTGACGGCTCTGGGGCCATTGCTGGGAAGCTCTAATACCGGATAAAAGTGTTTTGGACCAAATCCCAGGCGGAAATTTTTTTGTGTTTTTGATGACTTGCTTGCCTTTGAGGTGCTCTTAGGGGGGGTTCCGTCTGTTTGTGGGTGAGTTTCGTGGTCTGGGAGCATTGCTGGGACACTCTAATCTTGATTGCATTTGCTTTTCAGGAAATCCATTGTGCCAACCCCGACTTATGGCCTAGCTACGCAGCGCGTTTGGACCGAAGGCCCAGAAATATTGCAAGTATGAGATTTTGCTTTTGGCCTGTTTGGGGGTGTTATGCTTCTTGGCGGGTCTTGGGGCATTCCTGGGAAGGTCTAATACCGGGTAGAAGTGGTTGGGACAAAATCCTCGCGGAAAAGCCTTTTGGCACTTTTTGTAACTTAGGGTTCGTTAGGGTTAGCCCTAGCAGCAGGATTGCATGTGTTTCGGGGTGTTCTACATTATTCCAACTGAGTTCTGGGGTCTTAGAGCACTCGTGAGAATGTGTAATTTTGGTTGCAAGTCATTTGAAGAAAATCCAAGGGGGGATTTGGCATAGTTAAAGAAAGCCTTTGCCACTATTCTTAACTTAGGGTTCGTTAGGGTTAGCAGTATTTCTATTGCATGTGTTTGAGTGGGGGGGATTTCAAGTCTTGGAGCGATGCTGGCTTTGGCTACTTTTGCTTGGTTGCTTGCAAGTGGTTTCAATGCAATCCACGGTGGGTAATGGGTAATTAGGAAGGGGGTACTTCTGTTGCGTGCTTATCTAGGTTCCTGATCGATACTGTGACCTTATGCCCCTATTCGGCTATAAATCCATTTATTCCCTATATTGGCATAACCGTTCAAGTGCGATTTTCTGAAAAGTCATCTCTGGCCTCACACGAACAGAGCCACATTCCAGCATGACTCTCTGCTACTTCCTTTGCGACCAAATAGTGCAATGACAGTGCAGCAGTCACTATCTGATATTCCTAGATAACACTCCGAGTTCTTCAACAAGATAAAAACTTAGCAAACTTGGAAATCCCCGCTTGCTATGTTTTGATTAGTAATGGAACTCTAATGAGCAACTGATAACTGTCACTTCCTAGTGACATCTTTAATTGACGTCTTATGTCCAGCAAACTTGCGTCAAACCCGGCACCTGTCAGGTATAAATATTACCAACGTTGCCTTAAGCAATGTGAGCTGCAAGCTACTGTTGCTGATGCTGGCTGCCTGCATGACCCCGTGTTGGTAAAAACTAGCACTCTGTAGCTGCAGCCTGCTATCCTGTGGTGGTGAAGCTGCTGATTACCATTATCGCCGCTACAGCGCGAACTATGGTACAGTACGCTTGAGGAGCCGAGCAGCCGTCCTCTGCGAAGACATCCAGCCCAGCTGCCCGCCGACGCTGTCACCCCTCCTTCCTCGACGCGCTGAAGAGAGAAGCCGCTGCATTTCTCGTGCAGGGAAATCCAGTCCCGGCGCTTCCGGTTTACCCTCGCGGGTGACTGGGATATCGAGAGAGACCCCTGAAGGAGATACCAATCCTCCATCATTCTATTCAGAGGTATGGTGTTGACTAAACCCTTAGACGAGAATTCTTGAAACAAACCTTGGCAAAACCAACTTAACTTAAGCTACTTACTTACTCCCCCTTCTCACGTGTTAGGCTTAGGTCAGGCACACTGGGGTAGGCTTAGTTAGAAGCACCAGTTGAGTATGTTAGCCTAATGTATATATGACTGTATATATGTGTTATTACTTTTAAACCATTGTATGGCTAAGAAACCATATCAATGCTTTTACAGTTCTATTTCGCAATACTTATCTTACTGTACGTACTTTTTATAATAACAGTTATTGCAATTGTGGCAATACATTTCTCTTGTATGAGAAGAAAGACTGTTCAATAAATGTTAACCCTTTATTGATAAACGCCCGTCTCTCTATTCTCTACATACTGTGAAAGTAAACTGCACTAGACTGACTGAAATCTATGTCTATTGTTTCACACGACCCTAGAGATCGACTCTTGATCTGAGGAGCAAAGTTGTCATGTTGCACGGTTGTTGGAAAACTGAATCCCTTCTTGTCTGTGCCAAGGAAGCTGATCACTTCCTATGCAGAGAAGAAAGTTTCCAGTGACCTCTGAGCTAGTTGGTAACACAACACAATTAAGTTTAGCATAGTCAGTGGAGGCCTGGAATATAAGCAGTTCCACGTCGATACTACTGTTTATGTTATTCCAATGCGCAGGGCCTAGTGGGAAACTAGGAACTACACTACATGGCGCCCTAACGTTTGGTAAGGCGATAAACTAACGCAAGACTTGTAGAGTAACTCAGTTGTGCATATTTCACACCCCTTTCTCCCGTAAAATACTCCAATAGACGTCTGGAGTGGGTGAAAGGTTAAAATCCGCCCGACCTTAGTAGGAAGAGATTCCTATGTAAAGCTCTGGTTTATTCAACGTTGAAGGATACAGTGTTCCAAAATATTGTGCACCTAATCTTTGTCTCCTTGGAGACCTACTCTGCAAACCTCGCATTTTTACAATGCCAGAAAACGGAACCTCTGGGGCCGCAGCAGATGCGACTCAGCAACGTCCTGAATACACAGACCCGGGTGCTATTATCATCCCGGTCCAGTTAAGAAGATCTATAACTTTAAAACTTATAGAACACGGACTGACACCTCAAGGTGATACAGTAATTTTCGTGATAGAGGCTCACGAATATCGGCAGACAGAGGTATTCTATTCATGGATAAACTTTCCAGCGGTAAACGCTATAACACAAGAGTTTCACTATTACAAATAGAGGAACCTCCGGGAGAGTACGCTCCTTTCGAGGAGATTGAAATCCCACTTAAATTTCAAGAGCACCTGCTCTGGTTTAATGGCGCCCTAAAACATAATGATCACATAACCAGGCTCGGTCCACTAGGTAGACCAGGAGCCACGTGGCCGGTTCTAGCCAGCTACACACCACATCCTGACATTGCAAAAATGTCTAGAGAAGAGCTGTTAGCACAGCTAAACACATTAATAAAAATACATAGGCAATTAGTCCAATATGTAATGCGGACTGCAACAGTCCAGCCAGCTGTTAATACACCACAGCTGACCCCTCATCAGGGGAACACAAATAAAATTACACCACAGAACATACAGTCATGTCTTGGTAAAACACCCGTAAAACGGGAACAAATTCCTTTCTGGTTAGCCCAGAAAATCACTCAAATAGAGGCAGTATTTCCTGATACTACCCCTATTGAGAAACACAGAATCTTGACCATCTGCCTTCCTATGGGAATCGCACCACACGTGGAGGACTGTGACACTTGGGGTACAGTCTTTGCTTCCATTTACACAAAAACACACGGTGTTCCGTCTATGGCGGTAATACCAGAAGTGCTAAAACAGATTCAAAATGAATTCGGTCCAGAGCCCGCTTTAAATCTAGGTATGAAATTACTGAAAGATTTCAAGCAGGTCACGGCTATATTATTAGCCAACATAAAGGGAGAAGCAGCATCTGTGGCGATTCGCCAGAAGTTGAGGGAAACAGATATAAAAGATCCTGTTGAACTTGCAAAAATCATAGAAAAATGCTATGAAGAATTAGGTAGAGACAGCTTGGGTGGAAAACCAGTTAAGCCCCAACTGCTCGAAAATCCTGAAAAATTATTTATTAAAAATAATTCAAACACTCCTAAAAAGAGCTGGGATGGAAATAAACAATCCACTCCCAAGGAAAAAGTTTTCCAGTCCAGAGGAAGGTCTCCTCGACGGAGGGAAAGAACTCCGACTCGAGAACGCCAGTCTCCCCAACGGGAGCCCTCGGAGAAAAGATATAACCTTAGAAATAGGGATAATCTGAAAAAACCTGATAGATATCAAAGTATTGATACACGTCCCTCTCGATCTTTTCCACAGAATTCGGAAAGAAGAGGACGGTCAGACCGAGGAGAGCACACCAAGTCCAAAGACAAGGAACCTGCTCAAAATAAAAAATCTCAATTTCAGAAAAAGAAGGTAGCCAGTATTAGAGTAATCAACCATGCCGAGAATACTGAGGACACAGTTGAAAAACGGGGAGTGGGCATTGACAATGTTGGACAGTGCAGCAGAAATCAGTATAGCGCGCAAGATCTTGATGAGTAATCTGGAGACAGTGGACACGAATGAATACATTCAGGTTGAAACTGCCGACGCCAGACTTAGCGAGCCCCATAAAATATACGAAATAACATTGCGTATAGAGGGTGATAAGACTAGGAAAATTAGGGGCCTATTTTGGGATAAGCTCTCAAAAGGCTATGATATTCTGTTAGCTGAAAAAGATTGGCCCCCGGAGTTTGTCAGGGAGTGCCCTCGTGGCGAAGAAGTGATTATGCCTGCCTTCTCGAATCACATTCCGATTCACAAAAAATACACATATGCAAGGAAATGGGCAGTGGCCCAGGCACCTGCATTGTATAAAAATCATGTAGGATGGGATGAGGATTCACCTCCTCACAAAATCCAACTAAAAAGTGAACCAACTGCCCAACGGCAGTATCCCATAAAGCAAGAAGCTAAAAAACAGGTCAGGGAGATCTTAGATCAACTTGAGTACCAGGGGGTGATTGAAACATGCACCTCTCAAATGAACAATCCTTTGTTTCCTGTCTCCAAGCCAGACAATTCATACCGTCTAGTTTTGGACTACAGACACCTTAATACATGTTGCAAAACTTTTGCAGTACAAAACTCGCATAGTGCAGCCCTAATGAATAACATAGTTAGGAAAAAATATAAAACGACATTAGACATTTCTAATGGTTTCTTTTGTCAAAACATTGCACCGGAAAGCAGATATTTGACCGCTTTCTCCGCATTTGGGTCACAGAAAAAATTCTGTCGACTCCCACAGGGGTTCAAGAACAGCCCAGGACTATTCTCAGCTAGGGTAACAGAGTTACTACAAATCTATGATGATGAAGCATTATCTTACGTAGATGATATTTATCTCACAGACGACGACTTGGATACTCACTTGAAAAGAGTGAACACCATTATACTTGGGTTCGCAGCAGAGGGTTACAAATTCAACTTTAAAAAGTCACAAATTGCCCATCTGACAGTACTATTTTTAGGGTACGAATTATCAATTTGAAGTATTTCGGGGTTCCCAAGGCCTACACGCTCCGGAGATAACCCACTCACACTCAAGAACTGTTGGCACGGAAACTGTAAAAGGCAAAGAACAAGTTTATTAAGACCCCATGGGGTGGTGGTACACTCAAACAGCACCCTTCGGTAATGCAAGAGGTATCACCCCGAACATCGGTGTGACCCCGTTTATATACAGTTTTAGGGGTAATAAAAGATAGGCGGCACAAGTTAAGACATAGGTTCGAGACATATATGGTCATGTTTTGGAATACTGCCAGCTCATTGGAGGGGGCACAACTCCGCTGGTCAGTTTGGTGCACATTCCTGAAGGTTTACGGGTCAGTGGGAGCTGCGCATGTGCGGCTTGACCAGTACTAAAAATAGCCTGTTGCTGGGCAGATAAGCGTGGTCAGTGGAACGGACAACGGACTAAAGGGTACGTCGGCCACGAGGCCGCTCATGATCTAAGATGGCCGCCGTAACATTCAAAATGGCGTTTATCATATATAGCCAAGTTAAGGAGGACAACGTGTAGGTTCAGCTAATCGCTAATGCGAACGGGCCAATTACGACAGACGACCCTTTTAGCGTTTAGCTGAATCTACCTCATAATGAACATAGTCAGGATGTTCGTCCTCGATGTCTATTAACATAATTTGTGTCACCTCTTTGTGTAGCATCATTTTGTCATGGGCAAGAGCTCGCCTCGATGGTAAGCAAGCTGATAGACACATTGAACATAAGACGGGGCCACATTGAATACACAAGCATATAAAGAACATTGCTCCCACAAGTATGCAGAGAATTGTCAACAGTTTCCAGCCCCACGTCGCAATCATGGACCAGAACCATCCTGAAAGTGTCCAAGTCCCATTGTCTGGGTGTATCTCAGCAGCTATTTTATGCAGCTTGGAAATAGCATCATACACAGATGGAGAATTGTCCGGGACGTATACGCAACAGCTGCTTCCGATAATTCTACATGCCCCCCCACGATCAGCCAAAACAACGTCCAAAACCATTCGATTTTGGAGGGTGACAATTCTGGAAATCTGTAGTTCCTCGGTAATATTCCCCAGGGCAACGGCAGTGTCATTCGCAACAGCCTCGACAACGCGTGTCAGTCGTCTTATTTTCCGGCTGTTCAATGCAGCCCCCACAAAGGAGAATAGTCCCAGATTGAAATCCACATACTGTTGTAATGCAGTGTCCGTTTGATCAATGTCCTCTAGGGCAACAGTTCGTTTAACCCTGTTCAAAACGAAATCGTGGTACAATGTGTAATCATTATGGTACATTGGAGGGGCAATGAATACCGGAGGTAGCACAAACGATACGTAGCACGTGCCCAACCACCCCACTGGAAGCTGATGATACCCCTTCGTTCCACAGATAAAATAGGTATTTCGAGATGCAACAAATGAAATGCCATTCGGGCTATCAAACGTGAGAGTAATGTTACATTCACTTTTCCCCACTGCAATCGTGCCCTTGTTTCTAATACATAAATCGGCTTTTGTAGCAATGACATTTATGACATGAGCACTAGATACATTCACATTTCGCTGATTGCTATATACACGTGGAGCAGATACATTGTCAGGCCTGTACTCTTCCCATTCGAAACGTGTGCCCTCAGCCCGGGGAAACCCATCCTTGTCATGGGAACATACTTTATTCAAACGGAAAAGCACCCCCCCTTTGGTTGGCCATCTCAGAGTAAAGAGGAGGGTGTACCAGGCGTTGCATGACCCATTGTGCGAAAACGGGAGTGGGATAAGTGGGGTGCCCCCTCTCTTCTGGTGCCCAGGCAACATTCCACACACCCAGCAATTAGAGGTATTGGTCATATTATGCGTGTGGTGAAGAATCTGAATGAAGCTGTTATTTAAGTACGTTTGGCGATGGCGCTCTTCATGGAAAGGCAATGTAAAATGAAAATGTTCAGACGGTGCCGGGGTAGTTGGCAGCAAATGTTCACGTACAGGCACCACAAGTTCGACTACCCAGGCTATAACAGCAATCACCACAATGGTCAAGACAAAGAGAAAGGCACCCAATATTTTCTTATCACGAGATGCCGTTGGTGCCATAGTTCAAGAAAGTTTGTGCAAAGTCTCAAGTGGCACAAATTGTTCACAAATTGTTCACAAATTGTCTCAGATACACGTGCGTGTATACCTAAAAAAAAGAAAAATGCGGTGCTGAACTCCGAGGTAGCCGTTGTTTTCTTCTCCGGGCCAAGACGGGTGTCGCTACTCTGGCAGAACTGATCCCCCCCCCTTGGAATTCCCGGTTTCCGTTTCACAAACCTGGAGCGGTAACCAACCAGTCATAAAAAGGAACAAAAATCTTCTTATCGTGGACGTAGATCGTAACGCTCTCTTCCGGTAGCAGATTGGTCCGGGAAGGCTCCCTCCACTTCGGCCGACGTCACAGCTGGGCTCTTTTCTTTTTCCAAGATCTCCTTATAATCAGTCAACACAGCAGGAGTCACCAGATCCGGAGAGACACGGCGACAATGTGTCGAATGCACCCACCGCTTCCTGTTCGTCACTCGTACTGCGGTGCGGGTCGCCAGGAGGACCTGCTCGGGGCCCTTCCACCTGGGCTCCAAACTGCTTGCTCTTTCAAACGAACGGACCATTACATGGTCCCCAGGACGAAGATCGTGGCCCTCTCCAGTGGAGTTATCAGGGAGCGCTTCTCGAACCTGTTGATGAATAGAGAGCAAATCATTTGTTAATCGTGCCAAATAATCATTCATCATAACACAAGGCACATCATGTATTAATCGCGGCTTGGGCACCCCCCAGATATTCATAGGGCGGCCAAACACCACCTCATAGGGTGTAAGGCCAGTTCGTGAGTGGGGTACTGATCTAAGAGATAGTAGTGCTAGCGGCAACGCATCTGGCCACTTCAACGATGTAGACGCCACAATTTTGGCCAGCTTAAGCTTCAACGTGGCATTGTACCGCTCGACCAAACCTGCTGACTGAGGGTGGAATACAGCGTGGAACTTTTGCTGAATCCCTAACCCCTTCAGTACATATTCCACAATCTTTCCAACAAAATGGGGCCCATTATCGCTCCACAAAAATTTGCAAACTCCAAAGCGAGGAAAGAATTCCTTAAGCAACACCTTAGCTGTTGTCAAAGCCGTATTGTCTTTCGTGGGGTAGGCCTCAACCCATTTGCTAAAAGCACACACCACCACTAGGTTGTACTTCAGGTTATTGCAGCGCTCGAGTTGGATGTAATCCATTTGAAGCACTTCAAACGGTGCAGAAGGTGGAACGAACCCTCCTTTCGGAGTATGGGTCCCCTTCCCAGGATTGTGTTGCAAGCATACCAGGCAGGTCTGCACTACTCTCTTTGCAGTATTCGCAATCTCGGAATGTTCCCAAACTCGTGTTAAAAGACGAGTGATTGCAAGAGCTCCGACATGGGCCAGTCCATGAGTCATCTGGACCATCGCCTGTAAGTAAGCCGCAGGCAATTTCCACTTCTCCATGTCTTTGCTTCTCCAACAACCTTCGTCATCTAGTACCCCATCTGCTGCCCAAGCCGCAAGTTCAGATTCTGTGGCTGATTTTTGAATATCCCGTATCTCTGCTCTAGCATCACTCCATCTCTCAGCTTGTGATTGTACCACGTACATAGGGGAGCTAGTTCGGGACATAGCCGTCTGCCTTGCTATGCTGTCTGCAAAGGCATTTCCTTGACCCACTTTATCCGTAATCTTCTTATGGGCACTGCACTTCACTATCGCTACTTTTTTAGGACTGAGCAACGCATTTAGGAGATCACGCACTAGCTCTCCGTGCATAATGTGCTCCCCGTGTGATGTCAGGAACCCGCGTTCCCTCCAGAGAAGCCCGAAGTCATGGGCCACTCCAAAGGCATACCGGCTGTCCGTGTATATGTTCACACATAATCCGGCACTCAATTCGCAGGCTCTTGTTAAAGCTATCAGCTCTGCTGCCTGAGCCGATTTTTGTGGTATTCTAGCTGTTTCTACCACCGTCTTAAGAGTCGTGATCGCATATGCTGCGGAAGTCGTACCATCTGGCAGCCTCAAACACGATCCATCAACCCACAGTTCCCCATCCACATCTGGAAGTGGCACATCCTGTAAATCGACACGACCCTTTGTCTGTTCCTCAGTCAGGAAAACACAATCATGATGTTTTTCTTCCTGACCCTCCTCGGCCGGATAGGGCAATAAGGTGGCAGGGTTCAAAGTAGCGCATCTTTTCAATGTTATGTGTGGCGCTAAGAGTGTCAGCTCGTATCCTGTAAGTCGTGCACTCGTGAGGTATTGGGTCTTTGTTTGGTTTAACAGGGCATCTACCGCGTGGGGGACTAGCACCAACAATTTGTGTGATAACACTATGCCCTCACTCTGTCGTATAGCTACTGCTGTTGCTGCTACCGCTCGGAAACACCCAGGCAGCCCTCGTGCTACAGGATCCAAAATGGCAGAGAAGTATGCACATGGTCTCTGCTTATCCCCGTGTAACTGCACTAACACTGACAACGCACACCCATCATTCTCGTGTACGTACAATGTGAAAAGTTTCGTGTAGTCTGGTGTCCCTAACACGGGTGCAGAACAAAGGGCCTGCCTCAACTGTTCAAAAGCTCTCTGACATTCATCTGTCCACTCAAGAGGCATCGGTGTGGCTTTGGACAGTAATGCTAGCAAAGGTTTTATAATGTGTGAAAAACCCATGATCCATTGTCTACAAAAGGACGTCAACCCTATGAAGGCACGCACATCTCTCTGCGTGCGGGGGACTGGTGTGTCTAAAATTGCTTGAATTCGATCAGATGTTAATGCACGCCCCTCCTTAGACAACAGATGACCGAGGTAGGTCACCTGGGGTCTACAGTATTGAAGCTTTTTCTTGGAAACCTTGTGATTGTTTTGTGCCAAAAAGGAAAGCAACGCAAGCGTACTCTGTTCACATTGTGCATAGGAGTCGGCGGCAAGCAGAAGGTCATCCACGTACTGGATGAGCGAAACGCCAGACTGCAATTTAAAGGAATCTAGTTGTCGTTTCAAAGCCTGGCTGTAGATGCTAGGGCTTTCAGTATATCCTTGGGGAACACGACAAAATCTATACGATTTATTATTGAGCGTAAAACCAAACAGATATCTACTATCTGGGTGAACAGGGATGGAAAAGAACGCATTCTTTAAGTCAATAACGCTAAAAGTGGTGGCCGTCGGTGGAACCAAAGTAAGCAAAGTCGTGATATCGGACACCACTGGGTATTGGGGAATGACAATTTTGTTTATTTCACGCAAATCAATAATAAATCGGTAGATCTTGCCATCTGAGTCTCTCTTAAGAATCGGTAGAATAGGGCTGTTACAAACATTATAAGGGACCTCCTCCACCACCCCTGCAGAAATCAAGTCCTGAACAATATGTGTCAGTGCAATTTCACCTTCCTTCGAGATCTTATACTGTGGCACTCGTGGTAGAGGGGCCCCCTCCTTAACAGTAATGTGTATTGGTGGAATGCGCATCTCTCCCACATCCGTATCTGATGTCGCCCACAACGTGTGCGGCAGAGAGGCCAAAGCAGGGATGTCTAGAATGGCATAAAATCTGTCAGGGTCAGGGCAATCATCAGGGTCAGGGTAGTTGTCGTTCAGAATAACCCGCACTCCCTCTGGAGCGCAGCGTATTGTTGCTCGGAAATATTTAAGCAAATCAATGCCCAGGATATTGTCTGGGGTATGGGGTGATAACAAAAATTGGCCAAAACTAAAGTATTTGTCAATGCATAGTGCAAGGGGCTTGGACAATGGGCTGGGGGAGGGTGTGCCATCAAACCCTACACACGTAATCATTTCGCCAGACAGGGGAGCCCTCGGAACCAAGTTTTTCGACAGAGCGCTACGAGTAGCTCCTGTGTCGACTAGAAATTGATCAGTAGAACCCAAAATACCCGCTGTTACATATGGACCTTGCTGATCTACCGGCACTTCAACTGATTCCTTACCCCATCCTACGCAATCCTATGCATGCACATAATCCTGATGTTCCACATTCTCTCCTTCCAAAATCTGATATTGATTCCGTCTATCAAACGTATTTCGTTCGTCCTGGCCACGGCCCCGCTCCTCAACCTGTCTACGATCACCTCCGCCACCTCTCGTTCCAGTATAACCTCCTCTTGACCTTCCACTGCCTCGACCACGCTGACTACGCTGTTCACGAAGTACCGGACAATCTTCGGCCCAATGCCCAAACTCCTTACAATAAGCACACTGATCCTCCGCAATGTCCGTACGACCATACGATGCGTTTCCTCCACCCCGTCTACCTCTATCATTCCCTCTACCCTGTGTTCCCCGAACCTGCGCCAACATCACCTTCGTTTTCAATTCCTTCGCCTTTTTCTCTACACTTTCTTTAGCCTCCACTTCCTGCCGCTCATAATACTGAGCCATAGTTAACAAGGACGCAGGGGTCGCCGTGGCCCAGGAACTTTCACTCGACTTCAATCGCTTTGCAATCTCTGGTAGGAGATTAGCTACATACTTATCTACAAACAAATGCCGACCCATATCGTCTGTTAAAGATTGACCACTGTAATCATGAAAGGCCTCCTCGAAGCGCGTAAAGAAATCTGAAACCGTTTCATCGGGTTTCTGTTTGCACGACGTTAACATGGTCCAATCAATCTTTTTGGAGGGAACAAGCGTTTTTAATTTATGCAAGATAGCTGCCGGGAGATCTAGGATTAGCTGACAAGGCTTACATGCTGGTTCCCTATCTAAATCTGCAGCATTTATTTCTTTCCATGCCCCCCCCAATATCGTTTCATCATTATTTTTACGAATCTGCCGCCACATATCAGGTGGTAATATCAACCCAAAAAACAAATCTATGTCCACGAGAGTCATCACACAAGACGATATAGCCCCCTCCACCCCTTCATAAAATGCCGCTGGATTCTTCCGAAGATCAGGTAAAGAATTTTTCAATGCCATGACATCTGCTCTATTCCATGGTGTGTAAACCCAGTTATACACAAAATACCCTTTCGCATCCTTTGACAATTTATCCTCATCCGTACCTTCCCCCCCTTGGCGGAACATACAAAGGCGCAGCTTCACGCATAGGCATAACATGCAACGCAGAACTCTTATCTGAACCACGGAGAGAACACTCTCTGGCCTGCCCATCATGCTCCAATTCAGACTCCTTTTGTTTCCTTTTCCGCTCCTCCCGCAATCGAGTTGTCTCATCCCGCAGCTTGATCAATTGCGCAAACAGGTCATCGACATCTGAAAGATCAAAATCACCTTTAGTCAAATTTTCACGATACACTGACAACACTTTGGGCTCTAACGTATCAGAAAGGTCACGATATGCGCCTACAACCTCATCAGCCAAGGAAGACAGAAAATACATCAATTCAAGATCCGTCCACCCTGTTTTTTCTGATATCAATTGATCCTGAGTAACACTACGCTTATTCACTTTGCGAGCCCAACTACGTAGATGAGAGGACCTCTCCGCAGTAAACCTGAGAGCAGATACACCCTTCTTGCCCGACTTATCCTGTCCGCCATCATCGGAATCCACAGTTGGAGCCGTCGGCGTAACGTACGGAGGCGGTGACCGATCTAACAAAGAAAAATCATCAATTTCATTATTAAGGACAGGATAAAGCGGTCGGCGAATAGGAAATTGACCAGTCGTTTGCAAATTACGTTCCCGTTCCTCCCTTTCTTTCTTCTCCTGAGCCTCCTTTTCCTCAAGCTGTAAAGCCTTATCCCGAGCAGCCTTGCGCTGCTCTTTGTCCGCCAAGGCAACCTCACGCTTCATTCGCTCACGCGCCGCTTTCTCCCACATTCGCACGCAATCAAACATATTTTGTCTAGACCTGCGTTGAAACATACATTGCTCTACAAATTGTATTTTACTCAAATCGTACGACCCGTGTAGGTGCCATTGCAATTCAGGATCGGCCTTGGTGTATTTATGCCATAATTTACTGTACATAATAGGGGGAAGGCCAAACTTTATGTACATGTCCCTATTTGGAGTTCCCTCTGGGGGAGCCGGCTGTGATTCCGCTAACCTAATTGAGGTACCTTCTCCTAAACAACACATTCCTCGGAGTGTGCTGAAAACAGGCATGTTCAAAAAGTATCACGAAAGCGTGACACCGGACAAAATGGCACTTACAGGTCTCCACACGATTGTGCCGCTCAAAGGAAAAAAAGGTTAGAGAAACATCTCTACATGCCTGCCTATGTGAAGTGCACTACACATATAAGTTCAAAGATCACAAATTCACAATGTTAGCTAACTCAAATCAAAGTTCATAGGACTCGGCAAGCGTCCGAAGACTACCTCACCGATCACAAATCGCAGAACTTCAGTAAGCGTCCGAAGACTACCTTACCGAACACAAATCGCAGAACTTCAGTAAGCGTCCGAAGACTACCTTACCGAACACAAAGCTTACCAAATTCCCAACTGTCCAGATTCCAACTGCCAAGGTCTTGTAAGCCAAATCAGCCAAACGGCACTTTCTCAATGATGCAGACACTTCAAAGACTCAGTCGGAGACCGGCGCCACCTGGAAGGTCAGATCGGAAGGAAAGGAAAAAACACCGTGGCAGCCAAGACTCGGGTCACTCGTGGCAGCGCGCGCCCATGGCGAGTTTCCAAGCCTTCGTCACGACCTCTCCTTCGGGCATCCGAGTCGCCGATGAGTCCCTTCGTGGTCGCCAATTGAAGTATTTCGGGGTTCCCAAGGCCTACACGCTCCGGAGATAACCCACTCACACTCAAGAACTGTTGGCACGGAAACTGTAAAAGGCAAAGAACAAGTTTATTAAGACCCCATGGGGTGGTGGTACACTCAAACAGCACCCTTCGGTAATGCAAGAGGTATCACCCCGAACATCGGTGTGACCCCGTTTATATACAGTTTTAGGGGTAATAAAAGATAGGCGGCACAAGTTAAGACATAGGTTCGAGACATATATGGTCATGTTTTGGAATACTGCCAGCTCATTGGAGGGGGCACAACTCCGCTGGTCAGTTTGGTGCACATTCCTGAAGGTTTACGGGTCAGTGGGAGCTGCGCATGTGCGGCTTGACCAGTACTAAAAATAGCCTGTTGCTGGGCAGATAAGCGAGGTCAGTGGAACGGACAACGGACTAAAGGGTACGTCGGCCACGAGGCCGCTCATGATCTAAGATGGCCGCCGTAACATTCAAAATGGCGTTTATCATATATAGCCAAGTTAAGGAGGACAACGTGTAGGTTCAGCTAATCGCTAATGCGAACGGGCCAATTACGACAAATTGAAGGGAAAAGCCTAGCGGACAACTTCTTAGAGAAGTGCGCTGTACTCCAAGCTCCAAAAACGCTGAAGAATTTACAATCAATACTAGGTTTTCTGAATTTCGGAAGAACTTACATTCTAAATTACGCAGAGAGGGTTAAACCTCTCTACGAACTAATAAAACCTGATTTAAAACAAATCAATTGGACTCAAAAACACACAGAAATTTTGAGATCACTGCAAACAGACATGTTAGCAAAAACTAAATTAGATACGCGTGACAACACGATCGATCTTGTAATCCGAGTCATCCCAGGAAGATGCGGATTCACGTACCTAACCTCTAATGAGGGAGAAAAGGTACCAATTTCAATTAAATCTCACTTGTACACACAAGCAGAAAAAACATTCAGTCACACAGAAAGAACTGTGAACGCAGTGCAAATCGCATTAGCAAATGAACGAGAACTAGCACATGGCAAACGGATTAATATCCTTACAGCGGAATCCGCCTTCGAGGCGCTATTCAGCCCAGTAAACCTGCCTACAGTGTCACTGGATCCGAAATGGATACAGTGCATAGATTCTCTAGGAGCGGAAGATGTGAAATACTATTTCGTCCCACAATACAAAGAACTGAATGATTTAGAGTATGAAGAAGAATATCCTCTGCCAATCGAAATTCTGCCTCTCCCACAATACGCCTGTATAATCTATACAGATAGCTTTGTACAGCATTTCAACGTAGAGAAAAAATCCTACGATGCAGCATGTGCGATCATTAAAGGTCGTTGGCTGTGCGGTAAATTCAGACCGAAAGTAACAAAAACTGAATCTGTAAGAAACTGTTCGGTTCAGAGAACTGAAATCAGATCTTTAAAGATGGCGCTCGAAAATGCAGAACGCGAATTCCCCACACTTATCGTGTGCGATTCTCATTTTTGCGTCAACTCTTACAACAACAAACTGCAGAGTTGGATCGAAAACGACTACAAAGATGACACAGGTGCCACAATAAAGCATAAATTGCTCTGGAACGAGGTAGCTCTTTTACACAAAGAACTACAAAAGACTCACGTGATTCACGCACAGAGTCTTCAACGTGATGGCGTTCACGTTGCAGGGAATTCATTGGCTAATGCAGCCAAAGCGGAAGCAACTAAACCGGCTTCCGTAGCCACAAAAAAAGCGTACAGATAAGTACATAGACGGGGAAACCATGCTAGCAGTAAAAACGACCGTAAAAGGCGACTGCGCAGCACTACCCGTAAACTATCCACTCAATTATGCATACATAATAGATGCAAACTCCGTTCCTTTTGCTCGAATCCCTGGAGTGGGGGACAGAGTAATTCCAAACAGGATAAGGAGGGGCTTCCTATTACTGGAAGCACACATGGGGTTGGGTCTGAAACACCAAACAATCAAAGCCTCTCTGAAAGAATTACAATCAGAGTACTGGTGGCCAGGAATGAGTATAGATATTCAATGTTTTGCTCAAAATTGTGAAGACTGCAACAGAGATCGCAGTAATGAACAGGCCAGTGTAGTTTCAGGATCCCTTCTAGACAGCATAAGGCGGTCTATCTGCGCAATCAAAGAAGAGAAGCGCGTCCCAGTGTACACCATTAAGACAAAAAGCACTTAAATAATGAGGCCCCCAGCGCTCGGCTGACGCTAGAACGGTTATAAAAGATTTGCGAGTCTTTATCGGCACATACGCAATTACCACGTTCCATTCTGACCAGGGTCCTGCTTTCAGCTCTCGAGCCTATAAGGAGGCCATGGCCAGCATGGGAATTGGGTTGCGGTATTCTTGTCCGTCGCACCCCGAAGGGAATAGTGTGGTAGAAAGAAAAAACCGGGACATAAAGCAATCTATAACAGCGAAGGTATTAGGTTCAGGCGCTGGGTGGGTCAAACATTTAATAAGTGTCCAGACTAGTCTTAACAACATGCCAAGAAATTCTCTAAAAGGTTTCAGCCCATACGAACTATTGTTCGGAATTAGAATGAACGTTCAGGACCTCGATAGTCAGATGTCAGTGGTACAAGAAGAAAAAACGCACTTTGATGTAAAAGACCGTTTGGCTGTTTTACAGGAACTGAATGAAACAAAAAAATCATTAAGCAACATAAAGTTAAAGCAACAGCCAAGTACCACTGACGAGGCACCACCCGCAACAGCCCCAGCAAGGCCTGTCTGGATTCCAAAGATTGGGGATCTAGTCAGAGAAAAGATCGCGGTTAAGAAGGAATTTGGGCCTTCTTACAGAAAAGCAGTACCTGTCTTGGCAGTCACCGGAACAAGATCAGTTGTGCTACCGCCCCTTGCTGGTAAAAAGGAGAACAGAGTCGTGTCCATCGATCTGGTAAAACCACAAGCATGTGTCCTATAATCAACAGTAGGCCCAGTGGACTCCCAAGAAACAACAGAATACCCAAACTTGCAACAATCCAAGAGGTTCAAACTGAAAGACTCATCACATTCGATCAGCCTGCAGTGCACAATGAAGGACTATGCAATAATGCCATGGAACTCGTGCCTCTTGAAACACAGATTGAAACAGTTCGTCAAGAAACAACACCAGTCTACAATGATGTGGCATCAGAAAGTGCTACCGAAAGACAGATTGAAAGAACAATCCCAACAATTGACAGAACTGCCTCTGGTTATTTCATCAACTTCGACAACTTCTCTGAAGATTTAAATGACCCCGAAGTGATGCCAGAATCAAAAAAGACTTTTAAAGAAAAAGTAACTGAACTCTTTCATCAACTGAAGGAAATCTACCTTATTTCCCCTTGGCTAGAGTTCTGGTTCGGTCTAGGTGTATTTTTCCTCCTGCTTTGGCTCATCATGGTACTGTGTTTGGGAAAATTCATTGAAGGAAAATATATTACAATGGACACAGCAAGTCAGAACATCAACCTAGTCCTGAAACCACACAGATCATCCCACGTGAAGAAAAGAGAACTGTCAACAGTAAATGTCACAGCAATTCCAATACCTGGTGGGGTAGTATGGGAGAAAACAGACTATGAGATCTATGGTCCGGTCGAAATCCTGAAGTATCCTCATCAACTGAAGGTTTCCTTAAGTGACTTTGTGACACCAAGTACATTCTCTGATGATTGGGACTTTAACAGTATTAATGACATGATGTCTGATTTAGTGATGTCAGCTAGATTCACAGATCATGATTATTTACAAGGTTCATCTAGTTATGAGCAGTTATTCTGTTACACCCACTATGGGGATCATTATTTGCATAAATCTGCACAGCCTAGAAATGTTTTTATGTATATTCAATGGGAACATTGTTCTACACCACCTAAAAGCAGTTCTAAAGCATTTTTTGAGAAATTCAAATACTTCTCAGGGTTTAACACCAGTAATGCAGAAACGTTTTATTATAAACTGTTAGACAAAACAGGAATGAAAACAATGCTGACAAATTCTAAATTGATATATTCAGAAGCATTTTATGACAAAATGATGACATTTGGTTTTGATTATTGGAAAAATAATATTGAAACGAAAACAATTTGGGGTACAAAAGATTGGCAGGTGCAAGGCATTGAAGCACTATTTAGAACCTGCATGATACCAGAACAAATGTTGTTTTTAAATGACACTGTACACCAAACATCTTGTCTTGGCCTAGCTAAGAACAAAGACCTTAAAACACCGTCTATTCCGAAGCCAATACCTGAAAATGCAACAGCTGATATTGAGTTAGACGTGTCAAACATTTTACATTTCAACAGAACACATCCTGATTGGAAAAAGTGGTTAATCTGGCCTACAGACACAAATAACTGTCAAGATAGGTTCCTGAATAAAACACAGGGGTTAAAAATGACCAGATTAGACCCTAGATACTCCCAGAGACAACATACAGGGATTATTACAACATACAGTGTAGGGAAACTCTGCCTAGAATGGCTAACTACATCCACACTGGCTGAAATTAAGCAACACTTGTCTTTATTAAAAGATGGTGCTGATTTGCGCGATTTCATTCTTGGACCACGCAAACAGCGTCAAAAGCGTTTCATAGCGACCAGTATCTATGCTGCTTACAACGAGGCTTGGAAAGTAAAGCAAATTGAAACTGCTGAAAAAATACGAGAAATTGATCGTATTAATTTGGAGAAATCACTTTCTGTGGTAGACAATGGGTTAATGACTCTGTCTTCCAGAATATATTCTTTGGACAATATTGTATCCTCTGCCTTTGATGTGATAGACAGAGATTTGCTAATGTTACAACATGGCCAGTCTCAATTACGCTCTATTATAGAATTAGGCTGGACGCTGCAAAATCTTCGTTCAGGCTATGTGCCTTGGCGTTTAATCAACACAACGTCATTATTTTCCAGTTTTAACCTTACTGATAAACAGATCAGTTTGGCACAGAAAGGAGCAGACTATACAATCCTGAGCATCGAGAAACTCGAGAGATTATCATTGACAATGTCAGAGAGTCCTGTCATTGAATGGATAATACACGGAATTATCACAATTCCGATAACAACTTTCCGATTTCATAAATGCCTTGAGTACATACCTGCTGGCCAATATGAACAATTGGGTAAGGGATATGTAAAATCCGAATGGAAATTACCATACACACATTCTTGCTATAGTGACAGCGACAAAAATGTATTTCTTAGTGGTGACAACTGTAAACACTCACTAAGCGGTATACTTTTGTGTCAGGGTATTAATTTACACGGAGCATGTGATGGAAATTCAAACAACCTCTCATGCCACCAGCTAGTCACACCTGCAACTCAGATAGAGCCCTTCTTTATGCAACTCGCAAACGGGAGTTACATTCTTAGAACGGATCACAGGTGTTGTGGCCTCGCGCCCGGAAAAAGTTATCTAGTACAAGTTACGTCCATGGTCAAATGTTGTATGCACGCATTGTTTCCGAGCGGGCCTCCAGACATAGTGACTCCCCTCTGGCCTCGTCTGAATCTCTATTCTATATGAATTGATACATTAAGCAAAATGAAATCTGTGCTTTTACAGACAACAGTGCCTATAACGTCATCTAAAGAGACGTATGATCTTCTAGTCCCAAGGACGGCTACTGAAGTCCATGACCTTTTATCAACATATTGCCCCGTGCATTTCGTAGAAATGTTCAGCCAACTCCTTAACATGTCTAGTGCAACAAGCATCCCAGGCATATTTAAGACAGTCTTTACGGGTCTGCTAACACCCTTCGAGGCAATTTTGGGAATCTTTCCTAATTTTGTGCACTCCATTTTTGGCGGCATTCCACTATTTGTGGGACTCATCGCAGGGATTCTATTTTTGACCATCCTGCTACGTTATGGCAAGCCTCGGCTCAGACATAGCTCCCATGGGAATGGAAGAGACAATCCTAGCAATGCGCTACCGGGACAGGATAACTAACGTCCTCGGATTGGCCAGGCTAAGAGATCTAAACATGACCTGGTTCCTTTCATTCAGACCGATATGGCAAAATTGCATTTTACCTGTGCTACGGTGTATGCTTTGCGGCGATGAATGCGTGTTGGACATCTGTCTTTCACTTCCATCAGCAGTACCAATGGACGTCGATACTTTGCTCAGTCCAATAACGGCTCACGCATTGTGTTGTCCCCAGCGGCTACCAATCCTGATGACGGCATTCGTGGAGACTCCTGTACTACAGCCAAGTGGTAACAGTGGAGCGAGTGACAAAAGCAACATCATCCAGGTACAACGTTCTGTGAGCATTGCTGGTCCTGCCTTCGATGACAGCAATCATTCTCACACCTGCCAAGTTACAGCGCTATCTAATTTGGTTGAACTATCACCTGAATTTGTAGACCAATTCTTTGAGAGCCTGTCTGATACGATGTTCTCACCCACAGAGAAACAATAACTTTTTGAGAAGCTTTCCGACACACAGCGTTCCCATGAACTCTGAATTCGGCCTTCAGTTTTGATCAACAAAAACTGCCAGGAGCTTTGGAGATCTATTTTCTTTGAATTGGACAATTTTTTCTAAATATTGACCCCTTTTTGGCACGAACAATTCTTTGCTTAACGTAAAAACTATTCTTAGAGAACAGAAGCTTCACACTTCTATTTCTAAACACATCTAGAGACATAACAACATAACACCAGCCTCTAGCACACATGTTATTACAATGCATTTTTATGTGATGATTTATCTCGCCTTTCTTCTGTCAGAGATACTTCATGTGTAATTCCTTTTGCATAATCGTTCATTGATTTCATATGCAATACCTTTTGAATGATTACTATGCTTTAAAAAACGTACAGTACCTAAATTCCATGTATTACAAGTACGCCTATTTCGAATGCATTTATGTATTTTGGGGTGGGCAATGTTACACATGCATCTAATTGCTTAGTTTTAGTAATTTTGATGGACATGAAAACGTGGAGTGGGTGTTGCGTGCTTATCTAGGTTCCTGATCGATACTGTGACCTTATGCCCCTATTCGGCTATAAATCCATTTATTCCCTATATTGGCATAACCGTTCAAGTGCGATTTTCTGAAAAGTCATCTCTGGCCTCACACGAACAGAGCCACATTCCAGCATGACTCTCTGCTACTTCCTTTGCGACCAATTAGTGCAATGACAGTGCAGCAGTCACTATCTGATATTCCTAGATAACACTCCGAGTTCTTCAACAAGATAAAAACTTAGCAAACTTGGAAATCCCCGCTTGCTATGTTTTGATTAGTAATGGAACTCTAATGAGCAACTGATAACTGTCACTTCCTAGTGACATCTTTAATTGACGTCTTATGTCCAGCAAACTTGCGTCAAACCCGGCACCTGTCAGGTATAAATATTACCAACGTTGCCTTAAGCAATGTGAGCTGCAAGCTACTGTTGCTGATGCTGGCTGCCTGCATGACCCCGTGTTGGTAAAAACTAGCACTCTGTCGCTGCAGCCTGCTATCCTGTGGTGGTGAAGCTGCTGATTACCATTATCGCCGCTACAGCGCGAACTATGGTACAGTACGCTTGAGGAGCCGAGCAGCCGTCCTCTGCGAAGACATCCAGCCCAGCTGCCCGCGGACGCTGTCACCCCTCCTTCCTCGACGCGCTGAAGAGAGAAGCCGCTGCATTTCTCGTGCAGAGAAATCCAGTCCCGGCGCTTCCGGTTTACCCTCGCGGGTGACTGGGATATCGAGAGAGACCCCTGAAGGAGATACCAATCCTCCATCATTCTATTCAGAGGTATGGTGTTGACTAAACCCTTAGACGAGAATTCTTGAAACAAACCTTGGCAAAACCAACTTAACTTAAGCTACTTACTTACTCCCCCTTCTCACGTGTTAGGCTTAGGTCAGGCACACTGGGGTAGGCTTAGTTAGAAGCACCAGTTGAGTATGTTAGCCTAATGTATATATGACTGTATATATGTGTTATTACTTTTAAACCATTGTATGGCTAAGAAACCATATCAATGCTTTTACAGTTCTATTTCGCAATACTTATCTTACTGTACGTACTTTTTATAATAACAGTTATTGCAATTGTGGCAATACATTTCTCTTGTATGAGAAGAAAGACTGTTCAATAAATGTTAACCCTTTATTGATAAACGCCCGTCTCTCTATTCTCTACATACTGTGAAAGTAAACTGCACTAGACTGACTGAGTGAAATCTATGTCTATTGTTTCACACGACCCTAGAGATCGACTCTTGATCTGAGGAGCAAAGTTGTCATGTTGCACGGTTGTTGGAAAACTGAATCCCTTCTTGTCTGTGCCAAGGAAGCTGATCACTTCCTATGCAGAGAAGAAAGTTTCCAGTGACCTCTGAGCTAGTTGGTAACACAACCCAATTAAGTTTAGCATAGTCAGTGGAGGCCTGGAATATAAGCAGTTCCACGTCGATACTACTGTTTATGGTATTCCAATGCACAGGGCCTAGTGGGAAACTAGGAACTACACTACACTTCGGCCTACTTTTACTTTCAAAGTAAGTTTTGTCACCAGTTTTCTGCTAGGCCTCATTTTTTGAGATTTGATTGGGGGTCTTCTACATTTTTGCGACTGGCTTTAGTAAGGGTCTGGGTGGGAGCACTGCTAGGAAGATCTAATTTTGTTCTAAAACACAGTTTACAGTACACCTAGCTTGAGGGGCAAGATCCGCTACATTAATTTGCCCATACTTATTTATCCTTCAAAAGGTGACTCAGAGTACGCACTTTCAAAAATATTGTACTGTCTACTAGGAAAATCAAATTGTGACTTTTTGCACTCCACAGCCTACATACCTTATATTTATTTATCAGTGGTGTTGTAATATTATATCACTTCCTGTTTTTCGTTGAATAATTACAGGCCGGGTTTCAGTCTCTGCAATGGGGAAAAAAGGATGGAGTCAGGCTTCACAGTAGCGAGCCACAATTCAGCATCAGGCAGGCAGTGGACAGGGTGTCTTCTGGTGACCAACATCGATGGACGAAGCGTCGGCTGCAATGGAGGAGTGCCGCTAATAGGAGGATTTTTTTTCTGCAGGCAACTTACTTACCACTTCCAACAGGACCACTACAACCACATAGATACAGTATCCCTTGCCTTTTTCTCTGACTGTGACTGCATTTCTTGGATCTCTCTCGGCTTCTAAATTGATCCCTTAACACATCACTTAGTCCACTCCACTATCACATCTGCACCACACATAGTCATTTGTAAGTGCTCCTATGTAATTCGCAAGTCGCAGCACGCCCCAGCCCGTAGAGGACTGGGATGGCCCCAATGATGAAGCATGTCACCAAGGGGCAACCCTGGTGAGTGAGGGGACACCTAGAAAACAAGCAATTTCTCCTTTTCTATCTACTATACCTTCCAGACCAACCCCAGAGTGTTGTTGTGAATGGATTTATAGTGACCAGCAAGGCTCTCGGGTATCTGGCTAAGTACAGAGACCTTATGTTGAATATCGTTATCAATAATTCCACACAGGCCCTGTACTGTCGCATTCTTTCTTCCACAGTTGTCGAATGTACTACTTACTTTTCACTGACATGCATGCAGTAGTGTATGCACTTTCAAAGATTGATGGATAGGTTTGTACCCAAAGATTTGTTTATGTTCACAATTGTGTGTCCATGCTGTGCTACTTTTTCTTGTCTCCCAAAACCTTTCCCAAAAACCCCCGTACCCATCCATTTTTCAAACCCTAACCCTCTTCCCCCGGGCTGTGTGGTTTTGATTGATGTGTGACTAAATTACAGCAATAAATCCACACACTTGCTGGGGAGGACCCATGGCTAATGTCAAAGAACTTCAACCGAATTAGTTATACTTTAACATTTGTTAGGCTACAATGTGGCACTGTTCTAGTGTACTTCTGTCACCTGCTATATTCTGTATTGTACCTTTGTATTGCTCAGGAGGACAAACCAGATTTCATTTTCTTTTTTTTCATAGGCAAGCAACTGCCACTGTGTCACACCACTAGTACCACCGCTATGAGGAAATTTTATCCACCCAGGATTGCCAACCTTATTTGCTGTTTCCCGTGGAGCCAGCCCTGGGCCTAGCCCTACTTGCAAACAGAAATTACAGGTAAGATAGGCGTTTGGTTGGAGGTAGTATAATGGAGTATTAGGAGAGACGAGAGATTTGATTGACGGTAGTACTACTAAAGTCCTAGGACTATTCAGGAAAACAAACTTACTGTTATGTTAAACCCCCACCCACCAGACTCAAAAGCAGTAAAAAACAGGTATGGTCAGATAAAGTTTCAAAAAGTATATTTTTATAGCCCTATCAAACGAATCTCCCGCAAGACCCTCCCTAACCCCAACGATTGTCCTTCACAAGTCCCCAAAAATCACAACTCCCAATTCCCACCCCCCAAAAGTCTCTAAAAAAGGGGCAAGGGACACTATGGCAGGGTGCTGTTGGAATTAGCAGCCAGGGCATCATGCTCCTTGCGGAGGGTGGCAAGTTCGAAGCGGAGGCCCTCCACCACGTTCTTATAATTATGGACCTCCTGCTCCAGGTAGGACAGTCTGAGGGATAAGCGGCGCCGGTGTGCCTTGCAAATCCTGTGAGGGGCAGCTGCTTTCTTTGCTGCTGGGCGGTGGCGTTTGGCTTTGGTAGCCCGGCTCCGTACCGCTGGAGCACTGCGCTGGCTGGCAGCACGCACGGAGGAGGATGCAGCTGTCCCAGTGGACGTTGTTGTTGTACCAGACTGCGTCTCCTCCTCCTCCAGGGCCACCAGCCACCGATATTCAGCAACAGTGGCATCCAGCCTCCGTTGCCGGGCCATTCGAGCCAGCTCCTTCCTCCTTGATGGTGTCTTGGATTTGGAAGGAGCAACTACATGAAACAAGAAAGACATAGTCTGTAACCAATGCTCCTTAAGATTAACACAAAATGATTGAGGAGAAAGTTGTCACAGTACAAGTAGCAAATTGAAAGCACAGTGCATAACTATTGAGGACAGTATCTATGTAACCTCCGACTTCTTCATCCTTGCTCTAACATTAGTGGGAGTTTAAGGAACAAATTCTACGAGCACTATGGACTTCTATTACAGTCGACTATGACAGTACACCACTCTTATTCTTCTTCTTCTCTCTTGTTTAGGAAAATTGGTACGTTATCTTATGCAAGCCGCCATAATGCCAGCGCAGTGAACTTGCACCCGAGAAAAACAGACGCACACCATGGTGAGTGAGACAGACTTGCGTTACTGTACCGGTCGAGTACATGCAGGTGGTGAAGCTCTTACTTTTCTATTACGGGTGGCACTGAGAATACTCTGTTAAAAGGGCTACTGCTTAATTAATTTAGCTTTCACCCTACAGTGCAAATGAGTATTAGAAAAGGAAAATGAAGAAGCTAAATTATCTGATTATCTATCACTTCACATGGGATGTATTTGATGACATATGGGATGACTTTAGGTGCTTTGCTTATTATTGAGTGAACAGTGATACCCCCACACATGAATGACGTACTACTACTAAACTAAAGTTATTAAGGGAGGTAGGGAGTGTCCACCGTAATAACTGGATATATGCTGTGCTTGCAGTTGCAATACAAACTACTGCTACTATTCATGGTAGTCTTTGGACAACGTTACAACTTCTTTTCCTTGCCTTTCCTACACTGGAACGGACGTGCGGGTGCGGTGTTACATGCTCTTCAAAGTAACACTTAGTTCATCCAGTGACCGTCTACTCTCTCTAGATTCACATATGCTATCTAAGAGTCAGATAGTACCATGAATGATCCAGGCATCCATCCATTCAAAGTATATTGCACACATACAGTTTCTGTCTCACCCACCCAGGCTGTTCTCCTTCCACCCATCCTTGCTTCATCATTCACCCAGCCATGCACCATACCATTTTCTTACCTTCCCAGCCACCTCGGGGACCAAGCAAACACATATCATTCTTCTTTGCCAGTCATCATTACATTTCTCGTGCTTCCACACTTACTTACACCCTTCTTTCGCTTTTCGTTCATCCCATCCATCAAGTTCACCTCAGATCTGATTGGGATTCTTCTCGCCAAAAACTTCACAGCTAAGTCGAAGTACATTTAGAGGAGGCTACTACCTGCTTTTTTTATAATACACCCGTGCAGAAAGCACACTCTGCAGTCTTCAATCTCAATGACTAAGGAATGTATAGCTTACCTCTGCCCGCCACCACCGTGTGAACCCTCACAGGCATGTCCTTGTCCGGCACTTGCACCGCCTCCTCCCCAGAGTTGTCCTCCTCGTCCAATGCCACCACCACCTCCGCGCTGGCCCTGTCTCCAGATGTTCCACCTACAAAGTACATTTAATAATGTTAGAATACACCACTCACTACTATATAATATTTGGTCTAGGAGGAAGAAAGAAATGTGAAAAAAAGTGTACAATTTAATAATTTTTGACTGTGTACTCTAGAGTAAAAATGTCCCTTTTTCCAGGGAAGGCTGTTGTCTTGCTGCACTTTTTGGCACAACTGATGAATGTTTGCTTTTTACTTTTTAACACGCACCACTTTTTCTCCTAACAGACAGAACCTTGACTTCTAAGAACACGAGCAGGATCAAGTTCAAACCAGGTGAGAGCTCGGCTCGACCACAAGAAATGTGTCCAATTAATCGTCAGCACTAAGCACTTTTCCATTTTCAGTTACACGTTCACTTTTATGACAAACTTGAATTTAATAAATGTGTTTACTTTTAATAAAGCTTTTAAACTTAAGTAGACTCTGTGGTTTTTGGTCCTCCAGACTAGAGTGGATGAGCTAAAGGTTTTCGAATTTTTGCAAGCATGAGTCCGTGCCTCTGCCATCGGTGACTTTGGGAGCTAAATGACTCTGCCACACTATCTAGTCAGTAAGGAGATTGGGGGTTCAACTACAAAGTCTGTTATCACTGAGGTATGTGGAAAGTCTAACAGTTACAGCACCTATTATAATTGATAAGCTAAGCGATGCATTATTTAGTGTCCATAGTTCTGTTTGTGCAGATTTGTCCCTGCAACAGTAGTAGAATGGATTGTCCTCCTATCCAAACCAAAAGTAAAGTAGTATCTTATTATTTCTTGGTGGTGATCATTCACCTTTTTATTGTTGGCAATGGTCAAAGCATAAACATTTAGAATACTTGAAAAGACATTATGGACAATCCCAGAGGACTACACTCAGTGCATACAGCTATTGCTGACTAGAATGGAAGTCCAATGGAAATGCCAAATGTGCAATCTTAGTTAGCTACACAGACAGACCAATAAGAATAATCTAGTAATACCACACGGAGTCATAGTCGAGGCAGGATAAGAATTTAGATCCTGTCTACAAGAAGATCAAAGACGATTTAGAAAAAATCGAATGAGGAACGCTAGGAAAAAATAAGTACTCTATATTAAAATTAAAACTTACTGGGGCCAGCAAAGGAGCCCTCGACTGCCCGGTCCTGGCCTGCATCGACAACAGCACCCTCCTCCTCCTCCTCCTGTGTCCTCCTCTTGCCCCTGGGGGAAGCTGATGTACAACATGAAAGAAAGAAAAACAGAAAACATGGATGATATTTCTCAACCAAATCAAACATTTAAAAAAGAACTAACAAAGTAACAAAATATTTTTGCGAAATAGCAAATAGGGAACGACTCCATGGGATATATTATTGACCAATCTCATGTGGTCGACTACGTCATTACTTTAGTATTGCTTGATTTGCGGACCGTCGAATTGGAAACTACCCTATGTAACTCACTAAACAAAGTACTAAAAAGGTTTGCCTAGGATTGGCAGGCAGCAGTCCGCAGCACGCAAAGTGACAGCCAAAGTCCATCGTGATTGAAGATCAGCGACAACACTAAAGTTTCCTACTACATTCACCAGTCATTAAAATACTCAAACTATTAATCCACCACCACTATTTCTTCTTATCGCCATGTGTACAAAGGAAGGACTGGACTTGAGTCTGTAGGGGCTGATTTAGAAGGCCCTTGCGGCTCTTTTGCTCCATTGTTGCGTGACTTTTGTGACGCAGCGACAGCACAAAAGAGGCGCAATGGTGCGGCGTATATTAACAACGTGACGCATCTGGGAGATGCATCACGTTGTAAAGCCCTGCGCCAATAGGGGTGTTCCGGCGCAAGGGAGGGCGTTCCTGCGCAGGAACGCATCCTAAAAGTGGCTGAGGGAAATCTACAAGATTTCAATCAGTCACTTTGAGGACAATGATGCGTGACTCAAACCCTGCGCCTGCTTGAAGCAGACGTACGGCTTGACGCAGCATTGGGGAGATAGGGCACCCCAGAGCATTGATGGAGCTGCACCATCGTTGCGACGCAACTCCAGCAATGCGCCGCCTTTACGGCACAGATGCGTAACGCTTTGGTGACGTTTTGGGCCCATGGCGCGCCGCATTGTAAATACGGCGCACCATGGGTGATGGTGGCGTGACGCACAATTTCTGGCGCATCCCTGCAACTTTGCAGGGATGCGCCGGTAATTAAAAATCTGAACCTTAGTGTGTAGCATTACGCAGTTCTTTCAACTACACTCATACATAATTTCACAGGCCAATGAAATGAACACAAAATCTAAAACAAATAAGCATAGTAGCAACACTACTGAGAAGAAGGAGAGCAGTGTACCTGAAATGCACAGAAGATTTTGAAATAAAATTTACCTACAATGTAATGAGCAGCATTATTGCTCTTGGTAAAAAACAAAAATTTGCAATATAATAACACAGCAGGAGAAAACATAGTAGTAAAGACATAGCTACTACTACTCACCAAGCCCGGGGATCTCAAGGCCAAGGAGGTCGAGCAGATCTCGCTCACGGGTCAGGACATCCGTCCAGCGGTGGGTGGCCTGGTTGTAGGTGCGCCAGACCCGAGAGTGGTGGTAAATGGCCTGGCACACCTTCTCCCACCGCTTCCGGCGCTCCCGGGCCCCGTACCCGGCACTGATCCTGCCGCCTCCCATGATGGTCCTGGGGAGGCGGCGCTGAACATAAAAAATGAGTTGGGCCACCTCCTCCGGGGTAAAGATCTCCCGTGGCATCACTAGCTCCCCCCTCAAACGCCCGCACGGGAGCCAGACACGGGGTGCGGGACCCTTCCCCTTCTCGGGATGCTTCCCGGCTCCCTTCACCATGGTCTGGGCGGAAAGGAATAAAGAAAATAGAATAGGGAAGAGAAGAAAAGAAAAGAGTTTACAAAAGTAGTTTAAAATTAACCAAAAGTAGCAGTAAACACAAAAATATAGGGCTAGAAAAATAGAGGGATAGATAATAAGTAAAATAGATTAAAAAAAACTTCAAACAAGCAAAGGATGGCAGAGATTGACAGAGGATACAAAGACCATGCCCAGAACCATAGCAATGAATGAGAAACAAGATGGCCGCGCCCGTTCACGACCGCGCGGGTAAGTTCGCGCGAGATTTTCCTTGCGAACACGCGCGAGACTGTACTGGCAAGCCGCGGACTATGCGAGATTACACGTCGCGCCCGGAAACGGAAATACGTCAGGCAAACAAGATGGCTGCGCCCTTGAACGACCGCGAGGGTAACTTCGCATCTTGCGCTACGAGCGGCTCGCAAAAACGCACAAAACCTTGCCAACTAACACACCGCAAAAAAAACAAATTGCATATTCGCACGAATTTGCGGCTTCCGAATCCGATCTCGCGCGTGTTCGCACCCCGCGAACCCCGCGAAATTGCAGAAAAACGAGTTTTTCAAAACTGAAAGCACTCGGCAGGGGCAAGAGTTCAAACTCATCATTAGTAACAATTCCCGGTAGTGCTTCCTGACTGGGGCCCCTCCAGAATTCAGTTGCTAGTTGCAACAATTGTATGACCCTGCTCTGACCCTCACAGCAGGCTCATACAATAGCTACAAGTAGGCCACAAAGAAGGTCCTGACTCCTGGGGAAAAAAAATGCACTGCAACAGAAAGCAAAATTACAGATAAGGAAGCAGGTGCCAGACTGGAATTTTAAAACAGTGACACATTAATAAACTAACCCCAAATTAATTCATCTCAGTTGAAGCAGGGCTGGTGTGCTTGCTTTTCCCCCCCATAATCTACAGTAATGATGAACCAGAGGGTGGCATTGATGTAACAGAGGGTTGCAGTGGTGAAACAGAGGGTGCTGGGAACCTGTGATGATGAACCAGACGTAGAAACAACATAATTCGCGACCGTTGCGCGACGAAATGTAAGTTCGCAATTGCGAACTGGTACGAAACCCTCGCGAACTGGCAGAAATCCTTGCGAACACAAAAAAAATAAATCCGCAAATTCGCAAGAATTCGCGGATTTTGCGGATTGCGAGTTCGCAAATCCGCAAAATTCGCGAACGCGAGATTCGCAAAATTCGCCCATACTTACTTCACCCCCATGCTTATGGAACTCCATTGGCTGCCCTTGCCAACCCGCAAACATATTCTAAAGCAGCGGCATGATTTAAAGAGCCATCATGACCGGCACCTGAGCTTAACTTACAGAGGATGGTTCTTGACACACCAAGAAGGGTAAAGAATGAAAAACAAGGCGACAGGGGCTTTCCATCTATGCACCCAGGATCTGAAACAACATTCTTGAACCTATCAGGAACACCCCAACGCTGCTCTAATTTGGGGAAGAGTTGAACACGAACACTACCTCACCATGTAGTAGTCCACAAGCTAGTGATCTCTGCCATTACACGCTAACGTTTTGTGGATATAGAACACGCTCAGCACTCCGTTACCTTTTGACGAGGTTCCCTTTATAGACATACTGAACACATACATAGACACATACGTACATAGACAGAACATTTTGCATGTAAGAATGTTGTTTGCTTGTTAACCTGACTATGTTCTGAGTAGTTCATTCTAGTTCTTTCTGCAGTGTTCGCGAGCTCCCACCCATGTTTGCGAGTGTCGATTCGCGATCCGCCTAATTCACTGATGAAAGATGCACACAGAGCTGCGGAGCAGAAGGAGATTGACGCATAAGAGGCCGGGGAATGGAGATAGCAGTTATGGCAAACGTCTGGGTCAGGGGTACAAAGGAACAGAGCTGATATCTGCACACATGAAAGAGGCTGAGACCCTCCAATCATCTACAAAATCCATTGGCCTTCCCTAGTGTCACCCCCTCCCCTGGACTTGCCTCTAAATCCCTGTCAAACAAATGATTGCTTCCCAGCTGATACACAAGCCCAAGTCTCAACAAACTCTTCTTATGCAGATTTGTACTCAGAATTACCTCTCAACCTAACAGAGGACACCCAGAAATGTTGGCAGCAGCTCAATGGGTACAGGACTAACACCCTCACAAATCTTACCTGCCTTATTGCAATCAGTCTGCAATAAACTGGTTACAACAATATGCCACCTGCAACACAACCACACACCATAAATCACTGGCTGACCAAAGCCCAATAAAATCACATCCGGATTGTTTACAAAATATCCACCTGTTCATATATGGCAAGCATTCAGCTTCCGGCTCATAAAATAGAGGCCTTATGGAGACACTGAACTACACTAAGACATTGATGTATGTGGGAGGGCTTTCCTAAAAAATGAGTACATGTTACATACCAACCAGGGCTAATTGCACTCTAACGCAAGCTGTACTATGTCTTCAAAATGTGCATGTCCCAGGCTTAGGGCCTAGAGAACAAATACTTTGAATGGGAATGGTGGCTAACACAGTGTGCTAAATCAGCATATTGTTGAAGAAGGTGGTAGAAATTGGTGAACCAACAAAAATAACAAACATAGTGAGAGAAATCTTCTGTTGAATAGAACAAAGGCCCCACAGCTTTCTAAGGTATGTAGGAATAAACATTTAGTTTGGCATAATTTATTGAGGGAACATAATATACAGCCAATAAAATAGGCATGAGGGTAGTAATACATTTATATAAGTGTAAAGTAGGGATTAGACTAATTAGTTACAGGTTAGAGAGTGTGGGATATGAAATGCTTTGGGTTCTTGTTATGTTCATCTTTGTCGACAATAATATTTACTTTAATTCGGGTACACAAAGTTTATATGTTAGTTGTACATAACAAATAACCTTTTATTATGAAAAATCGACAGCTGGCTAAGTCTTGTATTCCTGTGGTCCGAGGAGAGCGTTTACACATCTACAAATAACCCCAGCAAATAAGATTGTGTCTGCATTGGTCGTCGGACATGCATTGCACCTTGGGGCTAAGGAACCCTGGAGTCTGCCCCATCCACGACAAAAAGGTCATGGCATAATGCCTAACTCCCCAGTCTCATTAATGAAACACAGAAGCCAACCCCCTCACCCTAAATCATGCGTGATCTGAATGCCACCACAAAAAGCCCCTGTCGGTGACAATAACAGTACCACAAAACCCAGTGCCTCAAAAGCCTCACAGCACTCAGCAACCTTCACAACAGTCAAATACAACAACACCAGAGTCTTGGCTAACATGAATAAAAACCATAGCACAGCCACAGACCAACAATTACAGCACCCCACTTTTGAGGCAATCAAATACTGCTTTCAGCCCTTTCCAAGTCACCCTCCAATCCACACTTGGTTCGCTCAGTTCACAAATCTATGGACATTGCTGATTACTCCATAAAATACATCTGTGCCATATATCACAATACACACTGTAGAAACAATCGATCCATACAGAAGCCCTGCCCTCGTCCACCACCTCATCTTCCTCTCCTGCTTCCATCAAAGGTAACAGCTCTCCCAAGAAGTCTATCTCAATTGCTAACTTGATACAGAATGTTGGACTTACCCAAACATAAGGAGAAGAGCAGGGCTGCCGACGTCATCTTCCAATCAAAGGTGCACCGAGGAAGGAGATGAAGGAACAGGAGGGTCAAATGACATAGTGCGCTCACTTGTGCAATGGTGTTGAGGTCACCCGCCCTTACAAACTGTGTGGTCCTCTCTTAGCCGGCATAGGCAACAGACTCAAGTTCTTCAGTCAGCAAGTAGCAAATTTACTTCACATGAAACAATGTGGTATATCAGCCACTGCAATCAAAACATTACACAGCAAATATAGCATACTTCAGAAAGACCAGGTGAGATAAAGGGACACATCATCTGGCAGCTCCAAAGACTGCATAGCATGTCGGTCCCAGTCGGGGCATCCCATAATCTCTGAGGTACCCAAGGTTGGGCTAGAAGTGTAAGGCCAACCAGCCTCATCCCTGAAATGTTTCTCCAGAAGGAGGCGGCCAACTGGGCTGCCTAGTGTCCTTCGGAATCAGTGCCGTTATTCAGGTACAATGGGCTGTAATGTGGCCTTGTTGGGATGGGTGGCAACATTTGGTTACGTCCTCCGTGTCGCAGTACATCAGGGGAAAAGAGGTGGCCACCAGGTGCCAGCCCACATTTAAAGGGTCTTACTCTGCCTCTCCCCAAGTCGCATAAGCCATGACCACTTCCGGTCATGCCCCACTTCCTCGGACCCCCACCGCTCCAAGATGGAGTGACTAATGACACCTGCCCACATATTGCAATGACCTATTAGCCAGGAAGTGAACTTGCTTGCTAGCGGACAGTGAAAATGGGGTACTCACCTTGCCATGCCCAATGACGATCACAGAGGAAGGAAGACTTCTCAATTTAAAGTGGGCAGTGGTGTTGTCGAAGCCAATGGTTTCAGACTGACCACTCAATTTAGGTTGGTCAAACCCGCCGCCATTTTTAGTGATACCACCTTGTTTGACCTGGGCCTCTTGGCAGGGTCATCCCTAAACTTTTTACCTTCCGCCAATACTCTCTCTGACCTGTTTTTGTTGGTTTAATGACTCTGGGCACTTTACCACTGCTGACCAGTGCTAAAGTGCATATGCTCTCCCTGTATAAAGTGTAACTGTGATTGATGTTCCTGATTGGTTCATTGGATTTACTGTCAGTCCCCAGTAAAGGGCACCAGGAGTGCCAGGGCTTGTAAATACCAATACTGCTAGTGGGCCTGCAGCGCTGGTTGCGCCACCCACAGAAGCAGCCTTGTAAAATGTGTCTAGGGTCTGCCATTGCAGAACCTGCGTGCAGTCTGGTACTGTCATGCTGGCTGGGCAAGTGCACACACTTGCCAGCCCCTAAACCTTCCCATAACTTCATATTAGTCACCCCTGTGGTAGGCCCAAGGGCAGGGTGCATTGTAAGTGTAAGGTAGGACAAGCCCTGATGTGTGTGGCATGTCCTAATAGTGAATTACAGCCAAATTCGTTTTTCACTATTGAAAGGCTACCTGTCCCCTTTAGGCCAGATGGGCTGCTGGAATTATTACACTCTATAATCCCAGCAGGCTCAGAGAACATGGTAGAAATTAATGTTTAGTATGCCTGAACTCAGAATAATAAAATACTTCTTTTAGTAAAGTTATTTTAATATCCTGTGTTTGCAAATGCTACTTTTAGAAAGTTAGTATTTGCTTGCCTAACCATTTCACCCCGCCTCTGCTTTTGTGTGTATCTGACTGTCTGAGTTGTGTGAGTGACAGGGCTGGGAGATGACAGGTGGTGAATGCAAGGATTACACCTTAGTGGGAGGTAGGATTGGCCCTTGACTCTTAATCTGGATGTGCTCTGCCACCACAATGCTGGCTCCGCCCCCTGGGGAGCGACTGATGACTCAGCCTGCACCTGGCCCAGGAAGGGCGAAGCCCCATCATCAAGGTACTCCTGGCTGCCCCTGTCCACACAATGCTGGCTCCGCCCCCCTGGGGAGCGTCTAATGTGCCTTCCCTCACACTGAATGCAGAAGCCAGAAGTACCCCCAACAAGTGCTCAGAGACTGAGAGCAGTTATGCAAAGGCCGCCCTGGCCTGTGAGAACAAAAGAAACTGTGTATAAAAGTAGGAGCCCTGCTCCTTGTAAATCAGAATCCTGTTTTACCACAAAGGACCTCTGCCCGCCTAGAAGGAGAAGAGATGCTGGGAGGACTGGCCGGCTGCCTGCCTTGCTGAGAAAGGAGAGGAAAAGACTTGATGAGAAAAGACTTTGCTGCTTTGTGCCTAAACATTCTCCAAGGGCTTGATTGAGCTTGCCCCCTGACCTGAGCCACAGGACCATCTGGCTCAACCTGCCCTCTGCTCGTCTACCGGTATTTATCCGGGATTTCTACAACTGCCGGAGCTGTGACCCTGGTGCCCCTCAGCCCCTTCCTGAGGCCGTGACCGACTGTGTCTCCCCGCTGAGGAGATCGCTGTGTCCCCCCACCTTGGAGGGCTCGCTGTCGTGGTGCCCCCCAGCCCCTCCTAGAGGCCGTGATCGCCAGGTTTCCCCATCCCTGCCGAGGGAGAGCCCTGCTCTGCTGAGCCGCTCCTCCTCCGCCGAGGGAAACCACTGAACCCACCGCCCACGGAGGCTCACTGTTGTACCCCACTCTCCCGCCAGAAATCCCCGCCGGACTCCCACAGACCCAGGGGACAGACCTCCGCTGTCCGGACGCCTCGGGTGCCAGCCTCGCTCTGCCTGAGAGCCGCTGGGCACCTCGCATCTGCCGACGGAGGAAAAGCCGCCACCGAGACCGTCATCGGGCTTGTGGCCCGCAACGTTTGTTGACTACCTTTGTTTGCTGCCAGCCGCCCTGTTTCCGAGTGCCCCCGGCCTAAAGATCAGCTGTGGTGCGAGCCGCCCTTTCCAGCTGACTCGCACCGCTCTGTGTGCCTGCCTGCAGCTCCACGCTGCGAGAGCGCTCCAGCCCCTCCCGTCGGAATTTGCTGAAGAGACGGGAAGGGGAAGCCGCAGGCTGCATCCAGCGCCCCGGCCAGAGTGACAGGAGCGGCCCCAGGTCCTTTGGCCCTCGTCTTCCGTGGGCCGCTCTGAGGCCAGCACTAACCCCCGCCTGAATCCCGCAGACCCGTGGGGGCCGTGCACATCACCAGCCCCGGCGGGGCCGAACGCGTCTCACGCGGGAAGCGTGAGCTTTGGGCGGTCGGGCCCCGATCTCGGCCCGGAACGGGCAGGAAGTACCCAGGAGCCCCTGGGCTGGCTGCAACAAGCTAAAGAGGAGCAGTGTGACCCCCAATATTCCCCAGGAAAACAATCCTGAAAGGTACACTGCAGGAAAACATCCGTTTATAAAGACTGAAAGTATATTTTGAACTACAACTAAAAGAGAGTTTGCCTATTTACAACCTGTGGGCATACAGAAACGTTATTTGATCTTGTGATAAGTCTGATGAGAAGTATATATAATTTTTACATAAAGAAGCGTATTTTTATATACTCACAGCCTGGCGTCCATTTGTGGGGGGATTGGTATATTTTACTGTGTGTGTGATTACAAATGCTTAACTGAATAACGCCTGAAGAATAGCCTTGGCTGCTCACGCCACGCACCTAGAGGGTGAGCAAGGGTAATTCTAAGGGGTCATCCTTCGCCCTGACTTAGAGGAGAGGGTCCCTGCTTGTCACAAGTGCATACTTGCGCCAACCAGAGACCCCCAATTCTAACACACCTCGATGAAAGACCAGTCTGTAAACTAAGGCAGCCATGCACCGAAAGCCCTGCAAGGGTTCCTGGCGTGCCGGGGGATGGCACAAACCCCTCAGATTGTTCTAATGTGAGTGTTGCAATAGTATTTACACTTTAAATGTACATTTCTTAAGGTGGAATTGCTGTCATGGAGCATTTCTCATAGAAGGAGAAAAGCCACCTACACAAAGGTGGGAATGTTGAAATGGTATGGACCTTGAAGGTTTGGTAGAGTTTTTTTCTATGCCACACCAATGGATGGAATTTCCAGTCACCATTCTCTATAAGATCCTTTCAGGGGCTAATTTAAAGTCTGATGACCTAGCTGGCCTAATGCTGGGGAGGTGGAGGTACCACATAGGAAGTCTGTCCTGTCCCAGCCGCAGTCGATCTGAATTATTTAGCCTACCCCATCAAGTTAGTACAAATATTTCACCACAATTGCTTCCTTTGACATGACAGGAGAGCTTTTACTCAAACTGCTAAGAGTCTACTGGTGCACATATCAAGGCAGCATGGCACCGCTGTTACAACAGTGAAGACAGAAAAGCAGTGCCCTGATGAACAGGAAGTTCTCTTAGTGTGTGATGGTCACTGACGGATATGCATGGAGCCCCGAGCAGGAATCTACAGCTTCAAGAGCACCCCCTAAAAATGAGCCACCCGAACATAACAGGGATAACAGCTCATTGGTGTCTGACCTCTGTAAAAGAGCTGGCGGGGGTCCCGCTGCTAGCACTGAAATGGTTTCCCCACTTCTGAATGACGGGGGTACCAAGAGGTGGGTGGATGAGGCATGTGCATCTTTTTCCTTGGATGCCCTGTTACCACTCAACTCAAAATGACTCCTGAAGTATTTCATCTTCCCTCAGCCATTGTCCCTTACTTTGCCACCTCATTTGGAGCACAAACGTATTTCCAAAACAATACAGTAGTGGAATAAAAGCATTAAACAGTGAATCCGCTCATCTCTGATCAATGCAGTTGAAGTGTGAGTTGATGGAGGAAGTGGTGCCAGTGGCCCTAGTGCAGGGAAGGGAAGGAGCCCCCGGATACTGCCTGAATTATAAAATACACCAATAAGCAGGGTTTGGTGGTCCCGCAAGCCTCTGAGCCCCCCCCCCCGCCCATCTAATTGCTGCACAAATTGAAGCTATGCCTCTGTTGGTATGTGTTTATCAGGCTAGGGCTTTACCTCGAGCTACATCTGGGGGCCTATTGGCAGAGAGGATGCAGGTGAGCTCGGTTAACATGAAGCTACTTCCTCATCCTTCTTGTAGCAAGGCACGCCTTTAGGTCTGTAGTTACAAGTGTGCAGCAAGCGCAGTCCTTCGGAGTTCAAGCCTTTGGGGTGCAGGTCAGGGTCCCAGCAGGGCAGTCTTTCTTCTCCTTGCAGTTTTAGGCAGCAGATTTGAGTTGCTTTGCAACTCTCCCATATTTATTCAGTGTTCCTACACATCAAGCATAGGGGCACCCCTGACCGATGGGATACAGGGTGCCAACCAGGTGTATGACCACTTCCTCCATAGTCTGGTATATTGTTGCCCCCGAAAGCTACTTTTTTCCAAAATCCAACATGGAGACATTTTCTCTTTGAAGGTTAGATCCGGCAAAGCCAAACTACTAAAGTGGCTCAGATTCCCTAGGAATCCCCTTCTACCCTCTTCCCTAATCTAATTACAGGGGCTCCTGTGGGGCTCCTGTGGGGCTGGGGTTGCAGGGTGTGTCCTTCTCCCTTTGAAGACCAGTTTGGACACCCCACTCCACTCTCATTCCTGCCTGCTGCTTCTACAGTCTTAGTTCTCCTCCCACAGAAAGTCCATGTGTCTCAAGCAGGCTACTTCACACCTCATGAAGACAGCTTGGCTGAGACTGGCGGAGGCTAGCCAATCAGGAGAGAGAAGCTATAAGGCTGGGTTTTGGCTTACAGAAAAGAAAGCTTAATAACTTATTGTATAAGATCGTTATTATAAATCTAACAGTGCAAGATGTTGGATTTATCATAGCTATCATTTAAGTCCTTGAACGACATTGTTATCTTGCTCATGTCATATTCATATTTAACTGAAATATTCCGATCTTAGCCTATGGAGCTCACTATCTATAATAGGGAACACATATTTCTTTCCCTCACCGGGACATATTTTAGAATGTATCTGCAAGGTAGACCTAGCTTTTAAAAGGACAGCATGCCACTCGGCATTGCTCACTTTAGCGCAGGAAATCTACTAACCCTCTAAAGCACCCTCTCCTATTATATACCAGGGACTTATAGGTAGTTTGAATCCCCCTTGCCTGATTATATACTAGGGACTTATAGGTAGTTTGAAACCCCCGTGCTTGATTATATACCAGGGACTTATAGGTAGTTTGAATCCCCCTTGCCTGATTATATACCAGGGACTTATAGGTAGTTTGAACCCCCCTTGCCTGATTATATACCAGGGACTTATAGGTAGTTTGAATCCCCCTTGCCTGATTATATACCAGGGACTTATAGGTAGTTTGAACCCCCCTTGCCTGATTATATACCAGGGACTTATAGGTAGTTTGAACCCCCCTTGCCTGATTATATACCAGGGACTTATAGGTAGTTTGGATCCCCCTTGCCTGATTATATACCAGGGACTTATAGGTAGTTTGGATCCCCCTTGCCTGATTATATACCAGGGACTTATAGGTAGTTTGGATCCCCCTTGCCTGATTATATACCAGGGACTTATAGGGACTTATAGGTAGTTTGAATCCCCCTTGCCTGATTATATTAGGGACTTATAGGTAGTTTGAATCCCCCTTGCCTGATTATATACCAGGGACTTATAGGTAGTTTGAATCCCCCTTGCCTGATTATATACTAGGGACTTATAGGTAGTTTGAATCCCCCTTGCCTGATTATACAGGGACTTATAGGTAGTTTGGATCCCCCTTGCCTGATTATATACCAGGGACTTATAGGTAGTTTGAATCCCCCTTGCCTGATTATATACTAGGGACTTATAGGTAGTTTGAATCCCCCTTGCCTGATTATATTAGGGACTTATAGGTAGTTTGAACCCCCCTTGCCTGATTATATACCAGGGACTTATAAGTAGTTTGAACCCCCCTTGCCTGATTATATACTAGGGACTTATAGGGACTTATAGGTAGTTTGAATCCCCCTTGCCTGATTATATTAGGGACTTATAGGTAGTTTGAATCCCCCTTGCCTGATTATATACCAGGGACTTATAGGTAGTTTGAATCCCCCTTGCCTGATTATATACTAGGGACTTATAGGTAGTTTGAATCCCCCTTGCCTGATTATATACTAGGGACTTATAGGTAGTTTGAATCCCCCTTGCCTGATTATATTAGGGACTTATAGGTAGTTTGAATCCCCCTTGCCTGATTATATACTAGGGACTTATAGGTAGTTTGAATCCCCCTTGCCTGATTATATACCAGGGACTTATAGGTAGTTTGAATCCCCCTTGCCTGATTATATACCAGGGACTTATAGGTAGTTTGAACCCCCCTTGCCTGATTATATACCAGGGACTTATAAGTAGTTTGAACCCCCCTTGCCTGATTATATACTAGGGACTTATAAGTAGTTTGAATCCCCCTTGCCTGATTATATACCAGGGACTTATAGGTAGTTTGGATCCCCCTTGCCTGATTATATACCAGGGACTTATAGGTAGTTTGGATCCCCCTTGCCTGATTATATACCAGGGACTTATAGGTAGTTTGAATCCCCCTTGCCTGATTATATACCAGGGACTTATAGGTAGTTTGAATCCCCCTTGCCTGATTATATACCAGGGACTTATAGGTAGTTTGAATCCCACTTGCCTGATTATATACCAGGGACTTATAGGTAGTTTGAATCCCCCTTGCCTGATTATATACCAGGGACTTATAGGTAGTTTGAATCCCACTTGCCTGATTATATACCAGGGACTTATAGGTAGTTTGAATCCCCCTTGCCTGATTATATACCAGGGACTTATAGGTAGTTTGAATCCCCCTTGCCTGATTATATGCCAGGGACTTATAGGTAGTTTGGATCCCCCTTGCCTGATTATATACCAGGGACTTATAGGTAGTTTGGATCCCCCTTGCCTGATTATATACCAGGGACTTATAGGTAGTTTGAATCCCCCTTGCCTGATTATATACCAGGGACTTATAGGTAGTTTGAACCCCCCTTGCCTGATTATATACCAGGGACTTATAAGTAGTTTGGATCCCCCTTGCCTGATTATATACCAGGGACTTATAGGTAGTTTGGATCCCCCTTGCCTGATTATATACCAGGGACTTATAGGTAGTTTGGATCCCCCTTGCCTGATTATATACCAGGGACTTATAGGTAGTTTGAATCCCCCTTTCCTGATTATATACCAGGGACTTATAGGTAGTTTGAATCCCACTTGCCTTATTATATACCAGGGACTTATAGGTAGTTTGAACCCCCCTTGCCTGATTATATACCAGGGACTTATAAGTAGTTTGGATCCCCCTTGCCTGATTATATACCAGGGACTTATAGGTAGTTTGGATCCCCCTTGCCTGATTATATACCAGGGACTTATAGGTAGTTTGGATCCCCCTTGCCTGATTATATACCAGGGACTTATAGGTAGTTTGAATCCCCCTTTCCTGATTATATACCAGGGACTTATAGGTAGTTTGAATCCCACTTGCCTTATTATATACCAGGGACTTATAGGTAGTTTGGATCCCCCTTGCCTGATTATATACCAGGGACTTATAGGTAGTTTGAATCCCCCTTGCCTGATTATATACCAGGGACTTATAGGTAGTTTGAATCCCCCTTGCCTGATTATATACCAGGGACTTATAGGTAGTTTGAATCCCACTTGCCTGATTATATACCAGGGACTTACAGGTAGTTTGAATCCCCCTTGCCTGATTATATACCAGGGACTTATAGGTAGTTTGAATCCCCCTTGCCTGATTATATACCAGGGACTTATAGGTAGTTTGGATCCCCCTTGCCTGATTATATACCAGGGACTTATAGGTAGTTTGGATCCCCCTTGCCTGATTATATACTAGGGACTTATAGGGACTTATAGGTAGTTTGAATCCCCCTTGCCTGATTATATACCAGGGACTTATAGGTAGTTTGAATCCCCCTTGCCTGATTATATACCAGGGACTTATAGGTAGTTTGAATCCCACTTGCCTGATTATATACCAGGGACTTATAGGTAGTTTGAATCCCCCTTGCCTGATTATATACTAGGGACTTATAAGTAGTTTGGATCCCCCTTGCCTGATTATATACCAGGGACTTATAGGTAGTTTGGATCCCCCTTGCCTGATTATATACCAGGGACTTATAGGTAGTTTGAATCCCCCTTGCCTGATTATATACCAGGGACTTATAGGTAGTTTGGATCCCCCTTGCCTGATTATATACCAGGGACTTATAGGTAGTTTGAATCCCCCTTGCCTGATTATATACCAGGGACTTATAGGTAGTTTGAATCCCCCTTGCCTGATTATATACTAGGGACTTATAAGTAGTTTGAATCCCCCTTGCCTGATTATATACCAGGGACTTATAGGTAGTTTGGATCCCCCTTGCCTGATTATATACCAGGGACTTATAGGTAGTTTGGATCCCCCTTGCCTGATTATATACCAGGGACTTATAGGTAGTTTGAATCCCCCTTGCCTGATTATATACCAGGGACTTATAGGTAGTTTGAATCCCCCTTGCCTGATTATATACCAGTGACTTATAGGTAGTTTGAATCCCACTTGCCTGATTATATACCAGGGACTTATAGGTAGTTTGGATCCCCCTTGCCTGATTATATACCAGGGACTTATAGGTAGTTTGAATCCCCCTTGCCTGATTATATACCAGGGACTTATAGGTAGTTTGAATCCCCCTTGCCTGATTATATACCAGGGACTTATAGGTAGTTTGAATCCCACTTGCCTGATTATATACCAGGGACTTACAGGTAGTTTGAATCCCCCTTGCCTGATTATATACCAGGGACTTATAGGTAGTTTGAATCCCCCTTGCCTGATTATATACCAGGGACTTATAGGTAGTTTGGATCCCCCTTGCCTGATTATATACCAGGGACTTATAGGTAGTTTGGATCCCCCTTGCCTGATTATATACCAGGGACTTATAGGTAGTTTGGATCCCCCTTGCCTGATTATATACTAGGGACTTATAGGGACTTATAGGTAGTTTGAATCCCCCTTGCCTGATTATATACCAGGGACTTATAGGTAGTTTGAATCCCCCTTGCCTGATTATATACCAGGGACTTATAGGTAGTTTGAATCCCCCTTGCCTGATTATATACCAGGGACTTATAGGTAGTTTGAATCCCACTTGCCTGATTATATACCAGGGACTTATAGGTAGTTTGAATCCCCCTTGCCTGATTATATACTAGGGACTTATAAGTAGTTTGAATCCCCCTTGCCTGATTATATACCAGGGACTTATAGGTAGTTTGGATCCCCCTTGCCTGATTATATACCAGGGACTTATAGGTAGTTTGGATCCCCCTTGCCTGATTATATACCAGGGACTTATAGGTAGTTTGAATCCCCCTTGCCTGATTATATACCAGGGACTTATAGGTAGTTTGGATCCCCCTTGCCTGATTATATACCAGGGACTTATAGGTAGTTTGAATCCCCCTTGCCTGATTATATACCAGGGACTTATAGGTAGTTTGAATCCCCCTTGCCTGATTATATACTAGGGACTTATAAGTAGTTTGAATCCCCCTTGCCTGATTATATACCAGGGACTTATAGGTAGTTTGGATCCCCCTTGCCTGATTATATTCCAGGGACTTATAGGTAGTTTGGTTCCCCCTTGCCTGATTATATACCAGGGACTTATAGGTAGTTTGAATCCCCCTTGCCTGATTATATACCAGGGACTTATAGGTAGTTTGAATCCCCCTTGCCTGATTATATACCAGGGACTTATAGGTAGTTTGAATCCCACTTGCCTGATTATATACCAGGGACTTATAGGTAGTTTGGATCCCCCTTGCCTGATTATATACCAGGGACTTATAGGTAGTTTGAATCCCCCTTGCCTGATTATATACCAGGGACTTATAGGTAGTTTGAATCCCCCTTGCCTGATTATATACCAGGGACTTATAGGTAGTTTGAATCCCACTTGCCTGATTATATACCAGGGACTTACAGGGGTCTGTCATTGCTAATTATAATTATACCTAATTACCATATACTTTAAACCTGAGCACAGACCCTGACTCTGGTTAGCCGAGTCCAGGGCACAATCAGAGTCAGCAAATCAGTACCTAGTAGTCAAAATGGGGGCAAAAAGTGGGGGGGTAATGGCGTTTCTAATGATTACTCCAAATGAAACAGTAACTGTCAATCAAATAATTGTGCTAATGATCATACCTATTGGGGTTAGTACATGCAAAAACAACCCTGTCCTGTAAGGACGCGATCTAGCAAACTATTAAAGAGCGCCCCCAATAGATCACAAGCGAGAAAATTAACTTCACCGAAAGGAAACCAAAGTTCAAAAGCTGAAATGATCCATTCACGAAACGAACCTTATGACGACTCTCTGCAGAATGATCTCAATCACATAAAAATGGTGCAGCGATTGGGCCACAATGACACACCCTCCAAATAACACCTAAGAATGCACTAGTGACAGCACAACTGTCCTCACACCTCCATTTATGAGCTTTGGGTCACAAGGACGACAAAGTCAATGTATGACAAAGAGACAAAGCAAGCTGCACAGGTGAAACTTAGGGCACGCTGCAGGACAAACTGACACTAGCACCATGCAGTCATAACACTGCTACAATGGCACAAAACCAATCCTTACACAAGCAACTCCCCCCCCAGCGCTGACATTTACAGATGCTAAAATAAGCATTGACTTTGTCCCGGTGAATTGGTAAATATCATGAGGAATCAATGACCTGATTCATAAATGGATGAGTGAATGTGGAAGGTACTGAGAACCTGGATGGATAGATGCATGACTCTTGAAAAGGAGCATCATGTGTGTCGTGTTCTCCGATATTCCCTCAGATTCTTTGCCTGCACAGTGGTTTCCGCTTTAAGACTGTGCACTTTACCCCTGCTAAAGAGTAGTAAAGTGCTGTGCTCTCCCCTAAAACGTCATTGAAATGGGCATACTCCTGATTGCACATTTAATTTACTTATAAGTCTCCAGTATATGGTACTACAATTACCCAGGGCCTTTAAATTAAATGCTACTAGAGGCCTGCTTGTGTTGCCCGCTAAAGTAGCACAGTAAAGCATGACTCTAGGCCTGCCATTGCAACCTGGCTATGCAGTTCTTAAACTGTCAATTCGACCAGACCTGTCAAATCACCATTTTGAAAGGCCCAAATCTTCCTTTTAAATATTTATAGGTCACCCCCTAAGGTAGTTCTTTTGCCAGTGCTTAATTTGTCAATGAAGGAGAACCAGTGCCCAAAGTTTTGCTTAGAATGCCACGGTCAGTGGAATTAAATGTCAGCATGCCGTACGCCAAGCCTCTGTAGTCTTAAATCCATCTCATGCCTCTTTAATCCCTTTAGTACCAGGGAGCATGAACATACAAAAGAGCAGCAATGCTGCCAAGGAGTGACCTTCATTCGTAGCACCAGGGAGCATCAACATACAAAAGAGCAGCAATGCTTCCAAGGAGTGACCTTCATTCGTAGCACCAGGGAGCATCAACATACAAAAGAGCAGCAATGCTGCCAAGGAGTGACCTTCATTAGTAGCACCAGGGAGCATCAACATACAAAAGAGCAGCAATGCTGCCAAGGAGTGACCTTCATTAGTAGCACCAGGGAGCATCGACATACAAAAGAGCAGCAATGCTGCCAAGGAGTGACCTTCATTAGTAGCACCAGGGAGCATCGACATACAAAAGAGCAGCAATGCTGCCAAGTAGTGACCTTCATTAGTAGCACCAGGGAGCATCGACATACAAAAGAGCAGCAATGCTGCCAAGGAGTGACCTTCATTAGTAGCACCAGGGAGCATCGACATACAAAAGAGCAGCAATGCTGCCAAGGAGTGACCTTCATTAGTAGCACCAGGGAGCATCAACATACAAAAGAGCAGCAATGCTGCCAAGGAGTGACCTTCATTAGTAGCACCAGGGAGCATCAACATACAAAAGAGCAGCAATGCTGCCAAGGAGTGACCTTCATTAGTAGCACCAGGGAGCATCAACATACAAAAGAGCAGCAATGCTTCCAAGGGGTGACCTTCATTAGTAGCACCAGGGAGCATCAACATACAAAAGAGCAGCAATGCTGCCAAGGAGTGACCTTCATTAGTAGCACCAGGGAGCATCAACATACAAAAGAGCAGCAATGCTGCCAAGGAGTGACCTTCATTAGTAGCACCAGGGAGCATCAACATACAAAAGAGCAGCAATGCTGCCAAGGAGTGACCTTCATTAGTAGCACCAGGGAGCATCAACATACAAAAGAGCAGCAATGCTGCCAAGGAGTGACCTTCATAAATAGCACCAGGGAGCATCAACATACAAAAGAGCAGCAATGCTTCCAAGGAGTGACCTTCACTAGTAGCACCAGGGAGCATCGACATACAAAAGAGCAGCAATGCTGCCAAGGAGTGACGTTCATTAGTAGCACCAGGGAGCATCAACATACAAAAGAGCAGCAATGCTGCCAAGCAGTGACCTTCATTAGTAGCACCAGGGAGCATCAACATACAAAAGAGCAGCAATGCTGCCAAGGAGTGACCTTCATTAGTAGCACCAGGGAGCATCAACATACAAAAGAGCAGCAATGCTGCCAAGGAGTGACCTTCATTAGTAGCACCAGGGAGCATCAACATACAAAAGAGCAGCAATGCTGCCAAGGAGTGACCTTCATTAGTAGCACCAGGGAGCATCAACATACAAAAGAGCAGCAATGCTGCCAAGGAGTGACCTTCATTAGTAGCACCAGGGAGCATCAACATACAAAAGAGCAGCAATGCTGCCAAGGAGTGACCTTCATTAGTAGCACCAGGGAGCATCAACATACAAAAGAGCACCAATGCTGCCAAGGAGTGACCTTCATAAATAGCACCAGGGAGCATCGACATACAAAAGAGCAGCAATGCTGCCAAGGAGTGACGTTCATTAGTAGCACCAGGGAGCATCAACATACAAAAGAGCAGCAATGCTGCCAAGCAGTGACCTTCATTAGTAGCACAAGGGAGCATCAACATACAAAAGAGCAGCAATGCTGCCAAGGAGTGACCTTCATTAGTAGCACCAGGGAGCATCAACATACAAAAGAGCAGCAATGCTGCCAAGGAGTGACCTTCATTAGTAGCACCAGGGAGCATCAACATACAAAAGAGCAGCAATGCTGCCAAGGAGTGACCTTCATTAGTAGCACCAGGGAGCATCAACATACAAAAGAGCAGCAATGCTGCCAAGGAGTGACCTTCATTAGTAGCACCAGGGAGCATCAACATACAAAAGAGCAGCAATGCTGCCAAGGAGTGACCTTCATTAGTAGCACCAGGAAGCATCAACATACAAAAGAGCAGCAATGCTGCCAAGGAGTGACCTTCATTAGTAGCACCAGGGAGCATCAACATACAAAAGAGCAGCAATGCTGCCAAGGAGTGACCTTCATTAGTAGCACCAGGGAGCATCGACATACAAAAGAGCAGCAATGCTGCCAAGGAGTGACCTTCATTAGTAGCACCAGGGAGCATCGACATACAAAAGAGCAGCAATGCTGCCAAGGAGTGACCTTCATTAGTAGCACCAGGAAGCATCAACATACAAAAGAGCAGCAATGCTGCCAAGCAGTGACCTTCATTAGTAGCACCAGGGAGAATCAACATACAAAAGAACAGCAATGCTGCCAAGGAGTGACCTTCATTAGTAGCACCAGGGAGCATCAACATACAAAAGAGCAGCAATGCTGCCAAGGAGTGACCTTCATTAGTAGCACCAGGAAGCATCAACATACAAAAGAGCAGAAATGCTGCCAAGGAGTGACCTTCATTAGCAGCACCAGGGAGCATCAACATACAAAAGAGCAGCAATGCTGCCAAGGAGTGACCTTCATTAGCAGCACCAGGGAGCATCAACATACAAAAGAGCAGCAATGCTGCCAAGGAGTGACCTTCATTAGCAGCACCAGGGAGCATCAACATACAAAAGAGCAGCAATGCTGCCAAGGAGTGACCTTCATTAGCAGCACCAGGGAGCATCAACATACAAAAGAGCAGCAATGCTGCCAAGGAGTGACCTTCATTAGTAGCACCAGTGAGCATCAACATACAAAAGAGCAGCAATGCTGCCAAGGAGTGACCTTCATTAGTAGCACCAGGGAGCATCAACATACAAAAGAGCAGCAATGCTGCCAAGGAGTGACCTTCATTAGTAGCACCAGGGAGCATCAACATACAAAAGAGCAGCAATGCTGCCAAGGAGTGACCTTCATTAGTAGCACCAGGGAGCATCAACATACAAAAGAGCAGCAATGCTGCCAAGGAGTGACCTTCATTAGTAGCACCAGGGAGCATCAACATCAATGGTCCAGGATTGTACTGAGCTTCAATGGCTGGGATATCAGAACAATTAATGGACCCAGGCTATAACAAGGATGAATTCCCAACTCACGAAAAGCACTCATTACCAGAAGCAGTAACAAGAATGATTGGCTCCAGACAGGCATGAGGTACACAAACTGGTGAAGTGCTGGACTGGTGCTTCCTTTTGAACTAGCAGACGTCTCACTAGCCATGGTTGCAATAACCGCAGGCAGGGCACCAGGCCCAGATGGCATCCCGGCAGATGTATTTTTATATGATAGGGGAAATTGGTCTAGGTACGTTCTCACCTTGGCAAACGCCTTCTCTGGCAGAGCTTCCATACCAGAGTGCTGGAAGGGAGCAGAAGTTATCCCTATATACAAGAAAGGAGATACATCTTTGCAGAGTAACTACAGACCAAATAGCTTAATCAATTGTGCACAGAAAATCTTAGGAAGCCTCCTCCGGGACAGGATCCAAGAATGGATTGAAGCTAATGATGTATTGTCAACCGACCAAGCTGGGTTTATTAGCAAAACAAGTACGGTGGATCAGATCTTTCGCTTTTTGCTCCTGTTTTAGAGGACGGTTAAGAGCGGTGGAGGTAGCATGTATGTTGCCTTCGTCGATCTCAAATCAGCTTTTGACTTGGTTCCTTGAAACAAACTATGGCAGGTGCTTTTAGACATGGGTATGCCTCTGGACCTTTGATCGGTTCTAATTCGATGACATGAGGGCAATTAAGCCCAGATCTGCTGGGGTGGCCAGGGATCGGTAACCAACTGTTTCTCTATTTTAAAAGGGGTACGCCAAGGCTGCATACTGGTTCCCACTCTATTTTCTTTATTTCTTAACAATGTTATTCATTCCCTTTCTGATCTTTCCTCTGAAGGCCCAAAGTCTGGCCGGCAAAAAATACCTATTTTGCTATTTGAAGATGATACTTTCATTATTTCCAAAATACCTAGCGGCCTACAGCGTTTGTTATTTTGCTTTGAGGAATTTTGCAAGGCCCGTTGACTTGAGATCATGGTTTTTACCAAACAAAAGAAATTTAAGGGAAACCTTGACCTGTGTGCACATTACTGGAAAGGATAGACATTTTTACCTATCTGGGGGTAGCCTTATCTTCGGCTCTTGTATGTCGGCCGCAGATTAATATAAAGACCTTAAAGCACAAACAGATTGCTGGGCCATAATTACACAGCATAGTTCATCTTTTTCTAACCTTTAGCTACAGCCCTACAAATTTATGATGCCAAAGTAGTTTATTCAGTAGGCTTTATGGCTATGAGCTTTGTGGGTTTGCAAACGCTTCCCTCTCTCACAGGCTAAGAGAACACATTTACTGAAAAGTGGGGTTCGAAACTGTCAAGTTTGTACTGTTTCTTGTTTGTTGTTGTTGGCAAATAAAAGGAATTATGTCTTGATTGGGTGAGCTTCAAGTCAGTGCTGAACATTCAAGTCGAGTTGAAGTGTGGGCAGTGTTTGACGCATTCAATGTCTGAAGCACAGACAGGTAGAGTTGAGCATTATTTGCATATTGGTGACTCCGGATGGTGTTATCTGTCAGAAGATCACCGAGCGGTTCCATGTTGAAGTAGAGTATGGCAGAGGACAGTGAAGGAACATTTGGGGACTCCACAACTAAAAGGGATCTTTTGGAACCTGGAGGTACCCATGTGAATAAACTGGTGTACGTTGGAAAGGTCCCACTGAAGACTTCAGACTGCCATTGAGGGTTAGAAGATGGTCTGCTGAGTCCAGGGCACCCAAGAGCTCCAGCAATATCAGGAGGCTGAGGCCATCTTCTCTATGGCCAGGAGGGAATGGTCTATGAGTTGTAAGGTGACGGCTTCCATGCTTCAGCATGATTGGAAGCCAGACGGGGAGTTGTGCAGGAGATTGTTCGCATAAATGTGATCATAGAGTTGAGCATAGACTGGTTTTGTATTGACCTTGCTGATGAATGGTAGGTGAGGGATGAGAAAACAGTTGTTGTTGTCATCAGGGTCCACTGTGGGTTTTTAATTCAGGACTGGGATGAGCTGGCCTGTCTCGATAGCTTGTGGTAAGATGCCTTGAGTGAGGGAGGTATTGAAAATGGTGAGTAGGGGTGAGAGAGTATCCACAGAGAGAGCTTTGATGAAATAAGAAGGTAAGACATTATCTTAATAAGAAGGGGCTTGGAAGGAGCTATATATGCTGGGAGGATCTGCAAAGATACTACTTAGAAGGATCAACATTGCAGGGTCCAATGGGGGAGGTGGGTTGATTCCAAATCAGGTCCTTAAAGTGTGTTCCTGTCTTCTAAGGAAGGGAAGTCATTGGTTGCCTCTCATTGTCGTAACGCTCCCTCTGTGCCGGCGCACTGTGCTTCGCCTAAACACATGGCTAGCATAGATTCACAATTAGTGGCTCTTGATACGAGACTAAGTACCCAAAAGGACTGTGTGCAGTATGTGAAATTCAAAGGAGGACACATTAAACAGAAGTGCAGTCTTCCAGTGAACAGTTTCACTATTCTCACAATGTCTCTGACTGCATAGCGATGGCAGAGATTCTTGGGAATGTGGATGGTATATATCTTCTAGACAACTGTTTAGCTAACCAAGAGTTGTTGTTCAGTCTGAGTTAAACCACTGATTAGTTCCTTTCTCAAACTTGCTCAATCCAGTGGGGCAAGATCAAAGAAGCATATTTACTAATGTTTCACGCGCTGCAGGGCTGCAACCAAAGTTGCCGTGCTGCATGGTATGAAATGTAGAGAGCAGAATTGCTACATATTAACAAAGATATGGAGCATTTCTGTTCAATCCTTGTGCTGGCGCACTGCACGCTGTCTCGTGCCAAATCGAAAACCCTTGCACCATACTGCAAGGGCTCCTCATTATGAGCTGGTTTGTTTTCCTGCAGAAATAGGCATGTTCATCTTTCTAGGCATGATGCATAATGCATCATGCATAGAGAGAGGAAACAACAAGGAGAATGTAATGTATTTCTCCTCATTACGACATCATCTGGGAGGCAGACCAATTGGATGCAATTTCAGGTTTACACACCTTTGTAAATGTAGAATTGTATCAAATCCACGGGTGGATGTAAAGGAACATCAAGATTCCCTTCACTTCTTGTCTGTGGATACAGCTGCACTCCACCCCTCTATTGAGCCAATCCCCACAATCACACCCGGATCTAGACAACTCAAACACTCATGTTGCAATGGTACAACCCAATGACCCAAATGACCCAACTTCGTATGTATCCACCAACTACTGCAACTCTCAGGAAACTTGTTTTTTGTGTGAGGAGGGACCCTATGATGAAGCATGCCACCTGAGGGAGGGCGAGGGTCTTCCTCCTAAACATAAACTATTATTGATAGGCTTTTTTGGGGGGGTGGGGAGTTATAGTTGGAACGTGCCCCGAAGGTACCAGAGCGCTTTACTGGAGCACTAATCATTCATTTTCCTAGGTACAGGGAGATTAAGTGATTTGCCCAGAATCAAAGGACGCTGAGCGCCCATGTCGAGACTCAAACCCAGTTTCCCAGTTTCGAGGTCACCTGCTCTAGCCGTTAGGCTGCATCCTCTCCTACAAAGACATGTTATTTTTTCAGCCAATACATTGGATTAGTTGCATAGACCCTGTGCATCTCTGATTGAGTTATTGGCAAATGATACACATTTGGTCTCTTAAACTTTCCCCTTGGACCCTTTTGTGTGTATATGTATTTTAGCCACAACACTGTGGATAGGTGGAGAAAGGTGCCTATACTGCTCAGAACTCTAAATACCACAGAATAGGGAGTAAGCCAACATCTAAGCACAATCAAAGACAGAAGGCAAATATTACAAGTTACCCTCTGTACTCTGCCTACTTTCCCTTGAGCTGGGTTATGATGTGGAACCGTGACCCAGCAATAGCTTCACTGATACAGATACATTTACAAAGAAGGAGAATATCAATGAGGAGACATACATGATTTCCATCTATGTAGTTGACTGCTACAGGCACATGCACAACCTTCCTTCTCTCGGACTCAAAGGAGCAGAAAGTGAAGCCATTTGGCAGACATCGGCAACAGAATGAATGCATTGGGGCGAAGGTACTCCTGATTAGGGACATCAAAAAGAATTGGCAGGATGAGAGGAGGCATGTGAGGGGTGTGTATAGCAAGATAGAGGAGGCAAAGGGAGTGCCTGGTTGAGGCCCAGATCCCACATCCATCTCTCCTAACTGGACAGCATCATGTCCACCATGTACCCTGACTATGCGCATGACCTTCCTGTTTTGGGAAACCTAACGTCAGGCCAGGCATGATCCACACAATTCCACCTGTACATAATCCACAAACCTCCTTCTAATATCATTAACTCCATATAAGGCAGACATCAGGCATGAGACCTACTGCCCAATAACGCAGATGAATGTTCAAGCACACACTCCAGTAAACAGCAACAAAAGACATGTGTTGACTTGACTGTCCTTCACCCATCCCAGACTTAGTGCATACAAAGGTGCAAGCAGCAACCATCACCCATGGGCAATGCCACCACCAGGAATGACACAACAGCATACCCCCATCACCCATGGGCAATGCCACCACCAGGAATGACACAACAGCATACCCCCATCACCCATGGGCAATGCCACCACCAAGAATGACACAACAGCATACCCCCATCACCCATGGGCAATGCCACCACCAGGAATGACACAACAGCATACCCCCATCACCCATGGGCAATGCCACCACCAGGAATGACACAACAGCATACCCCCATCACCCATGGGCAATGCCACCAACAGGAATGACACAACAGCATACCCCCATCACCCATGGGCAATGCCACCACCAGGAATGACACAACAGCATACCCCCATCACCCATGGGCAATGCCACCACCAGGAATGACACAACAGCATACCCCCATCACCCATGGGCAATGCCACCACCAGGAATGACACAACAGCATACCCCCATCACCCATGGGCAATGCCACCACCAGGAAGGACACAACAGCATACCCCTATCACCCATGGGCAATGCCACCACCAAGAATGACACAACAGCATACCCCCATCACCCATGGGCAATGCCACCAACAGGAATGACACAACAGCATACCCCCATCACCCATGGGCAATGCCACCACCAGGAATGACACAACAGCATACCCCCATCACCCATGGGCAATGCCACCACCAGGAATGACACAACAGCATACCCCTATCACCCATGGGCAATGCCACCACCAGGAAGGACACAACAGCATACCCCTATCACCCAGGGCAATGACACCACCAGGAAGGACACAACAGCATACCCCCATCACCCATGGGCAATGCCACCACCAGGAATGACACAACAGCATACCCCTATCACCCATGGGCAATGCCACCACCAGGAAGGACACAACAGCATACCCCCATCACCCATGGGCAATGCCACCGCCAGGAATGACACAACAGCATACCCCCATCACCCAGCTAGGTGTATATCAAAGTAATGTTTGTCACAAACACACACCAGGGAACATTGCTCATGATGTTATCCAAGACTGCCATGATCAAGGCATCCCCTGTAGTAAGCCTCCCACTGCCATCAATGCACTCTAGAATATGTAATTCATACTTCACCACGGACATACATAGTCATCATGTTACTGACCCAGTTGCATGTTCTCTGTTGAAATACCCTCAACCATGTGCCACAACCTCTGCTGCCATTCCGCCATTGTGGAGTCACTGCTCAGAGCCGATGTGTAACACAGCCCGGTAAGTTGCCCTCATTGTGAACCAGCACCAGTCAATGTATGTCTTGTTCAAAACGCTGAGGACAAATGAACAGCCAAACATCGCTTTAATACATGTAAGCAAAGGAAAAGCTTGTATATGGAATCCATGGAATTTGTGTTGAGATGTTCAATGTCTACTATCTTACCACACCACTTTCTCCAGTGGCAAGTGCACAATGGTTGGTATAAACCCCTAAGAATAGACTAACACATTTGCACCCAATTGCTTTTCAACATTATATAATTGATAATCGTAATAGGTCTCTCTCTGTTATTTCAATTGAGTGCTGACTGGTATATATAAATATCTAACATTGCCTTAACTAAAAAGGTACCATGGCTGTTCTACACAGTGAACTGCAAACTGCATGAATATGTAGCATGTAGAGCTCACCTATGGCAGGGTACAATGGTTAAGATCTAAGGACATGTGTAAAAAACAATTAAAGGAAGTAGCCTGTGATGATAGCATGAGGGTATTCATCATTAAAGCTGCAGTTGTCCGTTGTCCCATGATCATGACGTCAGCCCACATCAGTCCACATCTCTCTGCAAGAGGTCCCTCATATCCTGCCCTGCCATCAGTCAGATACATCTGATGACCCAAACCATACACTGAAAAGTGGCCCCTTCCGCATCACATTGTCCCGCCAATTCACTATGTAGGGCCTGATTTTGATGTTGATCAGAAAGCCTCTGACCGGAGGTTTTCCGACTGACATCAATGGTTTCAATTCCAACCGCCTAATTTGAATGTAGGCAGTCGGAAATGGAGCCCGTCGGCCAGTCGGAACCTGGCTTAATCCCTATACGACAGAGTTTCCATCATCGGGATTACGATGTCAGTTACTGACAGACTTTCCATGTTGGGTTTTTTGACATGGAAAGCCTGTCGGAAATTGACTTGGGGACCCCTAGCAGGGCCTCCTTCTCCCGTGGCCTTCAGTTGGGGCCGACGGGGCACCTTTGGTGCTCCCCTGTTAATCCCTGCACCATGTGGCAGACACGTTGCGGCGCGTGCCACGCGGTTCAAGGATTAACAGAATCTCTAACTTCTCTATGGGAGCTTGTGCTAAGGCTGATTTACAGAGGTAGGTCGGTCCGAATCTGAGATGATGTCGGTCGGCGGCAACTCCGACCGACATCATAACCAGGGCTTATGTGTGTTCATCTACATTTGACAGGATTTTACACTTAACGTATTCTCTTCTGTTTAGAAACTTGAAAGTGCAACAATGGCAGCTTGGAACAGTCACACTTTGTCCTTTTACTCTTCTGTTTCACATTTTTCTATTTCACAGGTGAACCATCAGCAGCTACTTTCCCCAACGCTCTAGCTGCCGAAATGGAGAATAGTTTGCACCTTAGGGTCCGTCGACATCAGAAACACCGAATGTAATCTCTAAATTTTTATGTCTTCCCCATTGCATTACATGTATTTAAGTGCATGCGCGGTAGCGGTTTTCCCGCTGTGCGCTGCGTTTTTGAAAAAGCCGCGTTACATGACGAGCTCAGCTCGTCACCAGCATACGGCTGGCGTACCTCATGACGAGCTGAGCTCCTCATCAGCATCGAAGGGGTTAAGTGCATGTCTTTCAGTTATAAACACATAGCAGTCAGTAGTGTTTTATATTTGTTTCATTGTTTTGTGATAATTCAGTCTTAACAAATATTGTTTGTTACAATATGATCTTCTAGCTCATTTCTTTTCATGGATATATTGTTTAATGTTGTGAAAGTTTCAACAATGTTGTCATCAGTAAATAATTCTTCCTGGTGTACAATGCTTGATAGAGCAGCTGTTCAGTTATTTGTACATGTTTTTTAAACAATCAATAAGGGACAGGGCTGTTTCTACCATTAGGCAGGATTAGGCGGCCGCCTAGGGCAGGCAGAATGGCTAGGGAGGCAAAAGGGGGAGAAATTGTGTAGGCCTTCTGCAATTCGACATCACGTGATGTCACATTTGGCGCAAGGGGCGGGGCCATGTACACCGCAATCTGTGCTGTGCCAGCATGGCTGCACTGCGCGGGTCATCACAGGTCATCATGGGTCACAGTACAGACAGAGAGGCAGAGAAACAGTCCGGTACGGAGGTATGCACCAAGGTGGGGGTGACAAGTGGGACAAGCACAGTTGGCAACTAATAACTCTCCTGAGAGTAAAAAGCGAGTGCGTGATCCGGTGCCTCCGTCTCTGGACAGGTCTCGCTCTGCCCCTCTTCTCCCCCTCTCAGCGGCGGGTGTTTGTGTTCTCAAAACTGTGTACAAAAGGACCGCAGGGACCTCCTCTCCGATAAATATACACGTAGGGTTTTTCACGATGCCTATCTACTCATGACAGCGCAGAGGAGAGTACAACATTGAGGCACATGGCCTCGTGTAGACCGAGGAACAAAAAGCTGAAACATTCAGTGGAGCGGACGGACACGGAGGGCCTGACAGGGACACAGAGGGCCTGACAGAGTCACGGAGGTACAGGAGTACATATAGAGATAAGAACAAGAGCGGATACACATTGAGGTGGGTGGTGGGGGGGGCGTGGAGTGGCAAGGTGCAGATGGCCGCTGAGAGAGAGGAGGGTTGAGCGCAGGGTGGGGGGTGAGGAGAGGATGAGAGATGACATGACAGGCCTGTGGGCTGCACTTCCCATCTGAGCTTTAAGAACTTACAGGCAATGAGGAGACCTGGCAGCCCCAAGGACACCACCGGAAGGGGGAGCTGCAGAAGGACAAGGGCATTGGGAGGGAGGGGGCCTGGGGTACAGAGACATGGAAAGATACAGGGGGCTGTGTGAGGAGGGATGAGGGGAGGGGTGAGGAGAGAATTGCCTAAGGGGATGAAGAAGAAAGAAAAGAGAGGACGGAGGAGAGAACAGATCAAGGAAAGGGGGGGAAGGCAGCCAAAGGCCAGCGCTTGTTTTTCGTGTCCTTCCAGGCCTTGGTGCATGAGACGGCCCATCTGGAAGTGTGTATGTGAAAGAATTAAGGTTATAGAAGCATAATGGGGAGATTCAGGGTTATGTGTAAATTGAGAGAAAAAAAACGGCCCTGTTATTGTGTGAGACAATTTGCCATTCTAGGATATAATTAGGCCTGAGTGAAAGTTTTATTACAGCTGCAAAATTGCAAGTAATGAGAATATCGGCATTGCATGAATTTTATAAATTAAGTTTTGGTATTTTGCTATTGTAAAATGTTGCTTACTTTTCAACCAGAGGGCACTAGATCAAGGAGAAAAGTCCTCGCAAGAACGTTAGAACTGTGGTTGAGATAAATTTGTTCTCAAACCAGTCTCCTGCTGGTATCTTTTGTGACTTTTTTTATTACCTGGAGTAAGCCCTTGTGTGTAAATTTTATTTGAGATACTGGCCAAGAGCATTTTAGGAAATGTGTGTCATTTTGTGAAATATTTGTAAAAGAGATGTCGATTTTGAAAACAAAAATCACAATTTTGTCGACCCTCAGCATGGAGTGAACCTCCTAAAAAGTGGTGAGAAAACTCTGCATTCGGGTTAAACTCCCTGTTCTTCGTTGTTAATGGTAATGATAGGGAGTTGTGAAAACTTTTGCTGTCGGTAAGGAGTGTACAACATGCAGCTAACCAGTCTTCATGCTACTAGCTCCAGATACAAGTTCTTTTATATCTAATGCTTTTTATATCGAATTCTTCTATCCTGGATGACAGGGGCAGAGTGTGGTGGTAGTAAAAGGGAGGGGGCGGCGTTTCCCAATTCTCGCCTACGGCGGCAAAACACCTAGAAACGGCCCTGATAGGGGATATGTCTTTTTTCAAACAATTTAAATGAAGCTCTTAAGCTGCGTTAAGACAATTGGTAGACAGAGAGTTACCGTCACTTCCAGGGAAAGCAGGCTTTTCAAAAGCCAACAAAGGCCACTACAAGCAGGAAGGCAAGCCTTTTTGGCTTTTCTGTGGACAGCAAAGCTGCTGTGTTCAGAGAGAGAGACAGAGACGACAGCTGTTCTATACAGAAAAGCACCTCTGTTGTTCCCCTAAGGTTTGTGGGTGAAAGACAAGGCCACCTAAGAAATGTACACAGGCTCATTTTAGTGCAAAGATATTAGCTTTAGCTAGTTAGAGGCAGGAATGTTGGATCCTGCTAAGAAGAATTTCTGCTGTAAGTCACATAGCACTGATTATTGCTTAATATGCAACCTCCTCATGTAATGCTCAGTGCACTGCATGGGTTAGGTTGCCTAGGGCAGCACTGACTAAGGCTCTAGCAAGCCCACTGCTTGGCCCGTATTCTTGAAACTTTCCAAGAAAAGGTATCACAACGGTGGCACTAGTAGTAAAGGTGCCTTACTGTCTCCTGTCACTGGCCAGTCACAAATGCAGTACTTATGTTCAATTGACCGTGTCAATGGTTTGTTTGTAATAACCAGTCACAGTCATTATGCATCACCACCCTAACAGAAGTCCCTATAAGAATCTTTTCTCCTTTAAGAGTTACTGGAGACTCTGAGACTGAGGGTGCAGTGCTGTGCGGCAGCAGAGGATGGTGCACCGTTCAGGAGAGAGAAACCCATCTCCCTAAAAGCAACAGTTATGGCAGCCCACACATTCTCAAAAGACTGATGGTGCCTGCCTGGGAGCAACCTAGCCGTTGCAATGATGTGAGAGTCTTGGTTGGCCAGGGCACTGCCCTGTAACACCCGGGACGTGCTGGGGGATCAAAGTGGACCCACTGCCAGGCACTGAGTGGCCGAGATGAGGACTCCACACAAGAGCCTACATGAGAGCCAGATGTGACCGGCGCTGAAGCAAGGTGAGGGGGAGATGGAGACCTGTTGCATTCCCAGAGGGACCTCCTATACGCCCGAAGACAGCGGATCCACCCTGGGGGTGTTTGAACGCTGGAGGGCCATGGTACGACACATGGGGGGGGTGCAGTGGGAAACAGCACTGAATCAGGGCCCACTGAAGCCCCAGGACCCACTGGCTTGAGCGAGACACCCAACCAAGAGTCCGTCTGAGACCTATCAGCCCCAGTGGCACACGGATCTCACCGACTCCCTTCTGAATGCCTCATCTGGGGTATGTACATTCACCTCTGCCCATCCGCTCCCTCTCCCCCAAATGTAGATCAGGCAGACTGTATCGAGGAGTTCAATAAGGGGATCAGGATACTCAGTGTAGGGATATGTGAATTAGAACTCTCGAGGGACATTCACACCAGACAAAACCATAAACAAAAAAATGCAAGGATGTGAGGGGCACTGGCCGGCTGTTTGTGGGCAGGACAGCAGAGCAACACTCACACACGAGGAGAGACACCCGGCTCTAAAAGTAGACAAGGGCGGAGCGCTCTCGCTCAAAAGGAGGCATAAAATAACCAAGGGTTCACTCGGCATACACCAGGCACACAGAGCAAGAAAAGAAAGGAACCGAGCGAAATAACGCCCGCAATATGCGGGAGCAAAGTAAGGGTAGACGCGATAAGATTCTCGAGTAAGAAAACATGAAATGCCGAAGCTCGGCAAAGACACGCTCACAAGGTATGAGATCAGCCAGCAGTTGGAGCGAGTCAGGGCAAGAATACTCCAACGCAGGAAAGGGTCCAAGGAGCCACGAAGAATCCACAGGACGCCAAGGAGACCTCGCGTTAGGAACCAGGAAGTGGAAAGGTGGGAGTGGTACGGGAACAGTAAGCCAAGCGACGGCTACGTTCTGCCATGTCCCTTTTCTGCAGCTCAGGGAGCGTCTAAAAATTACCCAGCTGATTGGTCTCAGGGACCGGGGAATAAGACCACAGCCCAACTACTTCGTATGTCAAGGGGCTATTTCCTAACAGTACCCCTCCTCAAAGGCCTATTTAGAGGGCCAGGCTTAGCAGGATGAAGTCTGTGGAATTGTCGAATCAATCTGGTGGCATGTATGTTTTCTGCAGGTCCCCATGACTTATCTTCTGGGGGATATCCTACCCAATCTATAAGGTACTGAAGTTCGCCTCTTGTTTTCCGAGAATCTAGGATTTATTTTACTTCATATTCAGCTTCTCCGTCAATTTGGATTGGTGGAGGAGGGATTTCGGGGATGTATTTCTTTAACAAGGAGCTGTGGAAAACAGGATGTATTTTCATGCAATGGGGTAGTTGCAACTTCAGAGTGACAGGGGATATGATTTTCTCAATGGAGAAGGGACCTATGAACTTGGGTTGGAGTTTTTTAGATCCTTCCATCCTTAGATTTCTGGTGGACAACCACACCCTTTCTCCTATTGTATACATGGGTTCGGGTCTTCGATGTTTATCTGCTTGTTTTTTCATTGCTTCCTTGGCCTTACATAATTCCGCCTTTGCTGTTTCCCACGTTAACTTGATTTGGGCATGGTGTTTATCTAGGGAAGGTACCGGGGAGTCTTTAGGAGGGATCGTAATAGGGATCATCCTAGGGTGTTGTGCTTGCACAAAGAAAAAAGGAGAGACATGTGTAGCTGAATGGTTAGAATTATTGTAGGCGAATTCAGCCAAGGGTAATGCTTGGAGCCATGTGGATGGCAGAGAAGTCAACAAACAACGTAGATATTGTTCTAGGGTTTGATTGGTCCTTTCTGTTTGTCCATCCGTTTGGGGGTGATAAGCAGTGGATAGTCTGTGATCTATTCCCAGCATAGAACACACTCCCCTCCAGAACTTAGAGACAAACTGTGGACCTCTGTCGGAGATAATGACCGTAGGTAAACCGTGTAGTTTGACAATATCTCTAAGAAAGACAGATGCTAGTTCTTTGGAGGAAGGCACTTTTTTCAAAGGGATAAAATGACTCATTTTGGACAATAAATCTACAACCACATAGATCGTGGTGTAACCTTGACAAGAGGGCAATTCTGTCATGAAATCCATGCTAATCGTGTGCCAAGGATGAGGAGGAATGGCTATGTTTTTTAAGAGGCCTGTGGGAGCACAATGCGACGCCTTTTGACGAGCGAAAGTGGCACAAGCTTGGACATATGCTTCTACCTCCTTGAACATAGACTCCCACCAAAAACACCTGTTGCATAAGTCATAAGTCTTCCTGATACCTGGATGACCAGCCAAGGTGCTACCATGACACCAGTCTAGGATTGTCCGTCTCAATTCAGAAGCAGGGACAAACAATTTGTTGTCATGATAGAACAAGCCTTCTCTAATGGTGTGTAGAGGATCCTTCAACCAGTCTTCCTGTAACAAATCTAAGAGTAGATGTTTGATTTGCTCAAGGCGGTTATAATCTTTTTCTCCCACTCCCAATATTTTGTTTTCAGGTATTATAGGACGAGGTTGTTCGGGTTCCACATATTGCTCATGACCAAGCCTTGACAGGGCATCAGCTTTTCCTTGCTGTACTCCCGGGTGATAGGTAATTACAAAGTCATATTCGCTAAAGAATAATAACCAGCGCATTTGTCTGGGCGTGAGGGCTCTAGCTTATTTGAAAAACTGTAGATTCTTGTGATCCGAATAAATAGTGACAATATGTGGTGAACCTAGTAGATGATGCCTCCATTCTTGGAAGGATAATTTTATAGCTAGTAATTCTCTTTCACCTATAGTGTAGTTTCTTTCTGTGGGCAGCAGGGTTTTTGAAAAATACGCTATGGGATGCATGTGTTCGGTCTCAGGGTCTCTCCGTGAAAGTATGCCACCCACCGCGTATTGAGAGGCATCCGCCTCTACAAAAAAAGGTTGAGAGTTATCTGCATGATTAAGAATCGGCGCGGAAGTGAACTGGTTCTTTAAATCACAAAAAACTCTCTCTGCTTCCATTGACCAGTGAAAAGGCACACCTTTTTTCAGGAGTCAAGTTATGGGTGTGATAGTGTCAGAGAAATGATTAATAAACCGCCGATAAAAATTGGCGAACCCCAGGAATGATTGGATTTCCTTCACTGAAGTAGGACTTTTCCAGTTCACAAGAGCTTCAATTTTCTTGGGATCCATCTGTAGGTATTGGGTTTGATAGTAAAGCCCAAAAAATCCACTTCAGTAGTGTGAAACATATTTTTTGTCCAATTTGGCAAACAGTTGATTTTCTTTTAGTTTGGTAAGAATCAAGTTCAAGTTCAAGAAGTCTTTATTCGATTAATTCATCATAAAAGACATAAATACAAAATACACAATAACATATATAAAATCAGTATTAAATCATCGACATCGAATTAACTTCAAGCAGAAATATACAAAAGTTTAAAAGGAGTTACAGATACCGGTTACCACAGTAAATACAAGATAAAACAATCTCTGCTAATTTTGTTTAATAAACCTGCTTCTGATAACCCAGGCCCAGCCAAGGAACTTGGCAACCCCCACAACAATGAGCGGATCCAGATTAGTTTTTAACAATCTCAGGGCCTCAGCAGACGAGCGAGTGCCTAGTTGACTACAAACTGGTTTGAGCCACTTAGATCTGGGGGCGGAGTATAGGGGGCACACAAACAAAAAGTGAGATATACTTTCCCCAGAACCTTGACAGTTTGCACAAAGCCCCAGACTAGCTTTTCCCCACTTGTTGGTGAAGTCCCCAATAGGGAGTGTGCCACATCTAAATTGAAAAAAAAGTTTTCGGTCCAGAGGTTTGGTAATGATTTCCCAGAATTTTTCTAACCTGGGTAGATCTTTGTGAACCAAAAATAAACCTGAAAGACTACTTGGGCTTGTTTTTGAAAAAGTATTGAGCATCACCCAGTCCCAATAACATTTTTTGAGCTCGTTTTTGGATGGAAATGTGGCTGTCTCAGGCGACAACCACAACTCAGTGAGGCCCATAGATAGAAGAGTAGCCTTGAGATCTCTGAACCATCCGATTTTTAAGGCTCCCGGAGAGTTTTTTATCTCCAGACAGGCTTCAGCATAGTGGTGTAGGTCTGGGGTTGTCCATAGGCGTCGCCAGAATGAGATCGGTCGATATCTAGCACAATCGACCACCGAGTGACACCCCAGGTCGAATAGAAGGGGGATTAAAGGAGTCGATTGTGGCAGACCAATTGCCATCCTTAGGAACTTGTTTTGGGCGTGTTTCAGGGAATCCAAGTTGCTTCCACCCCATAGCTCTGCGCCATATAGCACCGCTGATAAAACCTTTCCACCATAGATCTTCATCAGCGGTGACATAGGTTTAGTAAATGAGCTTTTATGTTCCTTGATCAAGGCTCCACCCAACTGTTGGTGTTTCAGGGTCAGGAGCTCGATCTGGTGGGACCAGTTTAGTGTGTCGCTAAATGAAACACCCAAATAGGTAAAATGCTTGGTCTGCTCTAAGGGGGAATTCCCCATTGTGACCCTAGCCTTGACCTGTTTATGTCCCCTCATGACCATAAATTTGGTCTTGGCAACGTTCACCTCCAGTTCATGCTCACTACAGAAACTCTCAAACCTCGACAGTGCTAGCTGTAATCCCTGTCTGGTTCTCGAGATCAGGAGAGTGTCGTCAGCGAACATGAGCAGAGGGATTTTCATGCCAGCCAAACTAGGAGCATCTGTGGGACAGCCCTCAAGTACTTGGTGACTCTATTTATGTATAGGGAGAACAGGGTTGGTGCCAAAACACATCCCTGTCTGACACCTTTCGGCACAGGAAAGTTTTTAGTCACCTCACCAGGTTTGCCCCATCTTACAAAGGCATAGGTCTCAGCATGAAGGTTAACTATGATACGAACCAAAGAGGGAGGCATACCCATTTCCAGAAGGCAGTTCCAGAGCCCAACCCTCGGAACAAGATCAAACGCAGACCGAAGGTCTACGAAAGCCGCAAAGAGGTTACCTTTGCCCAAAGTGACCGTCTTCCAGTGTAGTAACATAAACCGAAAAGCCTGATCCAGGGTACTTACATGGGGTCTGAACCCTGCTTGGAGAGGGGTAAGTATATTATGTTCCTCGATCCAAGCCTGGACCCTGGAAAGGACAAGTCGTGACACTATCTTTTGGACAGCATCAATAAGGCTGATCGGCCGGTAGTTGGAAGGAACCGACCGATCACCCTTCTTGAAGATGGGCAAAATCTCGGCACCCGCCCAAGAAACAGGCACCTTTGCTCCCCTGGCCAGCGTGTTTGCCAGGTGCAGTAGATAGGGTACCCATAGGTCTTGATCCTGTTGAAAAATGTCCGCAGGAATACAATCCGGGCCGGGCGCTTTGCCCCTGGGGATGGTGTTCAGGACGGTTTCAACCTCTTTGGCCGAAAACACAAGGGTGTCAAAGGACAGCGGCCAGCCAATGGGTGCTTCCCCTTCCCTGAGGCACCTGAACTGTTCCTCGAAATGGGACACCCATTTTTGTTGGTCGACAGAAGCAGTGCTAGGACGATCATCCAGGGACTTACCCCATTTAAGGAGGTGCCAAAAGTGTGTGAGATTCCTAGAGCCACAGGCCTCAACAAGGAGAGCCCAGCGTTCTTCATCCCAGGTGGCTTTAGCCCGCCTCTTAGCTATATTGTAGGCCTTCCTGGAAGATTTAATTAGGGCTGGGTTCCTAGATTTTAGAGCTTTGAACAGGTTTGAATGGGATGTGCCACACTCATCATCAAACCAGTTCGCGGGCTTCCTCGGTTTTCCTGTGCCCTTTTTTGCAACTATTTTAATAAATAAGGTCTTAAGGGTTGTGAACAAACTGGCATGGATGTCGGAAATTTTGAGAGATATTTGGTTCGAATCATCACATTGCTCAAGTAATCTTAGGGAGTCAGAAACCAGAGATCTTATTTTAGTGCGTGCATTCACGTCCACGGCAACCTTTGGCCACCGAACCCTCCTCATATCATTTGTTAATACCAAGGCCTCTTGTACGTCATTGGAGGGATGCACAGAGGGCCCGGCAAAACTGAAATCCTTCAGTTCTGCTAGGAGAGGTTCGTGATCGCTTTCGGGCCGAGGTCTAATTAACATATCCGAGACTAGGGGCCACATAGTTACATCGACTAAAATGTAGTCGATACGACTACTATGTCTTCCATTAAAGAATGTTGGGTTGCCCAATCTGTCCGATCTAGTACGACCGTTTAGGGCACGCAGTCCCCAATTCAGACATAGGCCTTTGATGAAAGTGGCACTTTGGGACCATTTAGTAATCGGAGATAACTCTAGTTGTGGAATTCCCCATGTCGTGTCCTCGGCCTCCGTTAACATCCCATCCTCCCCGCTTAGAGGTTCGAAACAAGTATTGAAATCTCCCATAACCACCACATGACCCGCTTGCTGTGAGGAGCCAAGGAATTCATCTAAGAGTGTTAGGGTAGATGATACACGACCACCCGGTGTTCCTCTGGCATACACATTAAACAACAGAATAACCAACCCACTATTGAGCTTCAGGCTAACAATGAGGATATCAGGACAGTCGATATAAATTTCTTTAACAGAGACTCCTACTGATTGGCGCACCCAGACAGTAAGACCCCCTATGGCCCTGCCTCTTTGACCTCTAACAGCGGGTTTGTTAAAACTCAGAAAACCTGGGAGAAAAACCGGAAGAGTTGACCATGTCTCCTGGAAGGACCAGACGTCACCTTGTCTGATGAAGTCAGCCCAGTCAGGTATACATATGCAGGAATCTATACCCGCCACATTCCAGCAACCCAGCGTGGTACCCTTAAGAGGGACTTGTGCACCCGGGACAATAACATCTACGAGAGAGGATTCACCGGATTGTTGGCAACTTACTACAGATGGGGAGACCTCAACAGGAAACCCTTCAATTGGCATCCTACATACCCCAACCTGTGTTGCCTGTACTGAAAGTGAGCCTGTGGCAGAAGCAACAATAGAGGGCAGAAAGTCATGAGACGGAGGAGAAGTGACCCACCCGGTTGGGTGAACAGGGTTACCTTCCTCACAACACACGACTGGAACTTTATCACTGACAGCATTGCGTGGGAGGATGCACGGAACCACTCCCACAAATGAATTAGACTGGGCGTCGTTGCTTTTCTCACTTGTTTGTCAATCAATAGACGACAGCCCTGAAAGAGGATCGTATAAGTTTCTCAGTGGGATGTTCCACAGATCTTTAGGATGGGGGGGCCTGTTAAAATTAGAAGAGGCTGGAAATAAGCTGGGGGGCTGCAGTGCCTGTGTAAAAACTGGTGTAGGGGGGATCAAGGGGTACGGGGGATTATTAGAAAAAGGCATTCCCAAGGATGTAGGAGGACCAAATGGCTGGATATATGGCTTAGCCCAGCCCGGCGTTTGAAGAGGACAGTTATAGGTGGATTGGATGTACGAGCGATATAGTGCTTCGGGGTTGAAATGGGGAACATGGAAGCTTGATGTGAAGTTGGACCATTTGGGGGGGTTTTTGGATTTGATAGAACCACCAGGCTGACTTTTGAGTGGGTTACTCAAGGTTTCGGGGTAGAAATAACCTAGATTCCTTGTGGAAATCCCACCCTCATTGTTCCCCACATACCAGTCAGTGAGGTGGGATACAACCCTATGGTCTCTAAAATTGATAATGACAATGTCCCCCTCAATGTCCTTAGGGCGCACCCCAACCCACTGACATCTTCTAACCGTGACGATATCCCCATTAAGGTTCGGAGGAAGGGGTCTGTTTGTTTTTAACCAGAAGATGACTTTATTTTTTAAACTATCGTCATTTTCCCTGTCCCCTTCCTGTAATGGTGGCACACCTGTCATGACAATAACAAAATTTAGAGAATCGGGCGGCAGGTCTACATTTCTTTTCGAAGGTAAAAGTTTCTTCTGTTTACAATTTACATCAGCAGATTTGCCCATCCCATTCTTTTTTGCTGGTACTGCCCTCTTGGCCAATGGTTTAGTAGTTGCCACACTGGGGGTAGCTGCCACAGGGGGTTGTATTGATGAGGATTTCGCAACCACTAACGGTGCTTTACTTGGTATGGAAACAGATTTGGTGGTATTGGAAGTGAGTGTTTTGGTGGTAGTGGAGGAAGAATGACTAGTGGCTTTGGTTAATACACCTGCAGCATGAGAAGAGCTTGCAGGGTTACTGGGGGGGCCTTTGATCTTATCTGAACCTGAGGTATAAGACGATTCAAAGGACGCCACAAGGCGATCCAATTTTTCGCCCATAACCCTTACACGTTCTAGCAGAGGGAGCATATAAGATTTAATAAGTTTCCCCATAATGTCAAGAGTCGCTTCACTAACCCCTAGGGATACTGACACAGGAGTTACTAAGTCGGGGGCTGCATGCTCACCAGCGACAATGGGGCGGGACTCTACTGTAGGGGGTGGGCCCAACACACTATTTGTGATGGGTTTCGGTGGAGGTGGGATGTGGCGACTACGTCCTTTCCTTTTTACCCCCCCTTTTCGCCTCTTCTTCCTTGGAGGGGAGTGAACCACCCCTAGAGCTGCGTTGGACGAACGTCCTGGCGTTAGGCCATTCGCCTCTGGAATGGTCTCTCCTGGGACTATACAACCCAGAGACAAATTGGACAGCATAGGGGATGGATCAACTTCCCTGCTATTTGACTCAGGGATATTTATTTCAATTATACTAGAGTGATTAATAGGAGGACAGACCAACTGACCTCCGCAAGTAGCACTACTACAAGGCGGGGAGATAACAGGGAACCTAAATATGCTAGGGGTGAGATTGAGATCAGTCGTGTCAGCATCAATAACGCTCAAACCTTGGGCTGGGAGATCCTTGGTAAGATTAAGGACTGGCAGTGGATTACTCTTTAACTGCTCAATTGAGCGTCTGCGCTCAGCTCTCCTTTCGGCCAGAAGTAGGTCCATATCGACCCCCTTGGCAGGTTTCTTGAAGAATTTATCAAGGGGACCCAAGACAGAGACACTAACACCTGGAGGAGCAGAATGGCTCATGTTAACAAAGAACAAAACAGAATATGGGGATTGGAATAAAGGCTCAAATACAGTGCTAACAATCCCAAATGTCAAAGAACATAGTCACTGCTTACTGCGAGTAAGGTGAAAATATCCTGGCCCAGCCCGGCCTCCTGCGGCCCCGGACGGCCACAGACGGTCCCACCCTTGTCCCGGGCTTCTCCCGGCACCCTCCCGCGCGCTCCCGCGCTGCGGGGAGAGACTGCTCCTTTTAAAGATGTACAGAAAGACCTAGGGGGCGTGGCCGGCAGGGAGAGGAGCCCAGCTGACTACGGGCGCGCGGGGACTCCTGGAACTTTGAGTCCACCCGCTCTACCCTCGCAGCCCTGCCGGTGTCCCAACGAAGCCCCAGGCAAATTACCCACAGCTGCTTGAGTCCGCGAAGCGGGACCCGCGCAGCGGGTCCGGCGAGCAGCAGCGGCTCAGCAGGCAGGTTTCAGAGAGAACGGAGGTCCGTGGCGTGACGAGTAATCCAGGTGAGTTATCCACTGCTGTGTGGGCTGGAGGCGATTAAGTGGTGCTGTGATGGGGGCGTGGCCGGCAGGGAGAGGAGCCCAGCTGACTACGGGCGCGCGGGGACTCCTGGAACTTTGAGTCCACCCGCTCTACCCTCGCAGCCCTGCCGGTGTCCCAACGAAGCCCCAGGCAAATTACCCACAGCTGCTTGAGTCCGCGAAGCGGGACCCGCGCAGCGGGTCCGGCGAGCAGCAGCGGCTCAGCAGGCAGGTTTCAGAGAGAACGGAGGTCCGTGGCGTGACGAGTAATCCAGGTGAGTTGGTAAGAATCTTTCGCACGTGTTCCACATGGTCTGTCTCGTTCTGTGAAAATATGAGGATATCGTCGATATAGACGATAAAAAAAATATCGATATATTCACGTAAGCTGTCATTGATAAAATACAGGAAAGCAGCCGGTGCGTTGCACAGACCGAATGGTATCACACAATATTCATAGAGCCCAAAGTTGGTGCGGAATGCCGTCTTCCATTCATCGCCCTGTTTGACCCGTATTAAATGGTAAGCTCCTCTGAGATCGATTTTTGTGAAGATTTTGGCTCCTTTTATTTGCTCCAGAAGTACAGGAATCAGAGGCAGAGGGTACTATTCAAAGCTCTGTAATCCAGGCAGGCCCTGAGTCCGCCTTCCCGTTTATCAATAAAAAACAAAGGAGAAGACACGGGAGAAGTAGAATGTCGGATAAAGCCTTTTGCCAGCATGTCATCTAAATAATTTTTTAGATATTCGTTTTCTGCAGGAGTTATTGCATAAATCCGACTACTGGGCAAATCTGCACCCGGAATCAAGTCAATTCTACAGTCGTAACTCCTGTGAGGAGGTAATTTAGTTGCTTCCTGTTCATTGAACACCTCTTCAAAGTCTGCATATTGTTCAGGCACTTTCAGATCTTGACCTGTTTGGACTGCGCAGTATAAGGGGAGTTCAGGTTCTCGGGCTTCCACGTAACAGTGGGTTTTACAATACATGGACATCAAGGTAACTGTTCTTTTGTTCCAGTCTATAACGGGATTATGTATTTGTAACCACGGTACTCCCAAAATCATACCAAAATTAGGAGCGTCAATGAGATCAAAAACAAGATTTTCTGAATGCCCATTCTGAAACACTATAACCATAGGCGGGGTTTGATAACTTATCATCCCTGAAGACAACTCAGACCCATCCACTGCCCATATGGATTCAGGCTGGGATTTTGCAACAAAAGACAATCCCAACTGTGTAGCCAATTTGATATCAAAGAAGTTTCCAGTTGCTCCTGAATGAAGAAGGACAGACATAGCGAATTGCTTGTTACAATTGTACGAGATTGTAATAGGTAGTGTGAAATGTTTCACTAGCTGTGTTTTGTTGGTAGAGATCTGATGAGGGCTGTAGCTTGAGGAAGTGACCTCCCTATTCCTCAAGCTTGCTAGTTTTCCGAACTGGAAAGACTGCTAGCTGTAAGTCTGGGTGTTTTAGGGCGCACTGAACAGTCTTTAGCATAGTGACCCGCCTTTCCACAGTATAGGCATAAGTTTAACTTTCTTCGCTTCTCTTTTTCCTCTGTGGATAAAGGCCCACGTATGCCCCCCTATTTGCATGGGTTCAGGACTATCTTTGGGTACTGGTTTATCAACTTTAGGGAACAGGAATCTAGGTACAATGTTTCGTGTTCTTTCCCCCTTGCGTTCATGCAACCGATTATCCAATTTGACTACAAGATCAATGAAAGAGGCGCAATCTTCAGGGGGGTTCACTCTTTGTGAGAGTAGGTCTTTTAAGTCTTCACCCAGCCCACGATAAAACAAGGAAGTTCTTTTTTCTTCTGGCCAGTGTGTTTCTGCCACCAAACGATTGAAGTTGGTGATATAAGACAATAGATCTTTAGAGCCTTGTTTTAAATTGAGCAATTCAGTATCACTTCCTTGCATATAGGAGTGTTTAGCAAAGAGGCTTCTCATTTTTTCCTTAAAGATATCTAAATCATATAGCCCTGGATCATTGTTCTGGACTAAGGGAACCGCCCATTCTGCAGCATTCCCCGCAAGATAGGAAATTATGAAGGCTACCTTGGCTGAGTCATCAGGAAAAGAAGCTGCCTTACACAAAAACTGAAGTTGGCATTGGTTCATGAATACATTGTATTTGGTGCTATCCCCTGTAAATCGTTCAGGCATGGCCAGGGGAACAGGATTAGGGGTATGTACAGTGACATGAACAGGGGAGCTGTGTGTTTCGCTGCTAGCCCCTTGGTCTGTTTCAGGTGAGGGCATGGTGAACCTAGCGGGTTGTATATAGTTTTTTTCTGGTTTTGGGTATGGTGCCTATGTCTCTCTCTCCTGTTCTTAACTGCTGCACTTCACCCATGAGCCTTTGATTTTCGACCCCCAATCTACCCACTTCTGTCTGAAGGGCTACTAAGGCTGCCGTCATGTCTTCCACTGAATGAACCTGGAGGTCTACAGGAATTAACGAAGGGTCAGGATTCATCTTCGCTCAGGGGAATGGAAATTCGTGGGCTTGGCTTTCTGTCAGGTTAGTAACCAAGATTCCACGGGAGCGAAGAAGAATCCCCACACCTCCAAGGCACAGAAGCAAGAATGCGAATAAATACACACTCCTGTCTACTGTCCCCTAAAAGTATGAGGGAATTTACCCTAGGAGTGTCCACCACTCTCCTCATACGAGGGGGTATGCGGGATCCAGCAGGATTCTTAGGTGGATGTCCAGGCTAGAAGACAAAAAGAAGCAATACACACACTATATCCTACTGCACTAACCTGTACACAGCAACCATTGACATACGTTGTAATCAAGCTTCCTTACCCCAAATGTATATCAGGCAGACTGTATCGAGGAGTTCAATAAGGGGATCAGGATACTCAGTGTAGGGATATGTAAATTAGAACTCTCGAGGGACATTCACACCAGACAAAACCATAAACAAAAAAATGCAAGGATGTGAGGGGCACTGGCCAGCTGTTTGTGGGCAGGAACAGCGGAGCAACACTCACATACGAGGAGAGACACCCGGCCCTAAAAGTAGACAAGGGCGGAGCGCTCTCGCTCAAAAGGAGGCATAAAATGACCAAGGGTTCACTCGGCATACACCAGGCACACAGAGCAAGAAAAGAAAGGAACCGAGCGAAATAACGCCCGCAATATGCGTGAGCAAAGTAAGGGTAGAAGCGATAAGATTCTCGCGTAAGAAAACAAGAAATGCCGAAGCTCGGCAAAGACAAGCTCACAAGATATGAGATCAGCCAGCAGTTGGAGCGAGTCAGGGCAAGAATACTCCAACGCAGGAAAGGGTCCAAGGAGCCACGAAGAATCCGCAGGACGCCAAGGAGACCTCGCGTTAGGAACCAGGAAGTGGAAAGGGGGGCGTGGTACCGGAACAGTAAGCCAAGCGACGGCTACGTTCTGCCATGCCCCTTTTCTGCAGCTCAGGGAGCGTCTAAAAATTACCCAGCTGATTGGTCTAAGGGACCGGGGAATAAGACCACAGCCCAACTACTTCGTATGTAAAGGGGCTATTTCCTAACAGGGTGGACGAAGCACCAGTCACTAGTGCCTTCTTTGAGGCCCTTTTTGGCACCCTAAGAGTGGACATTGTCACCCTCAACCAGGAGATAGCGCAGATGTTAAACACCTCAGGAGGGAAATCGTGAACTAGAGCAAAGAGTTGACACACTGTTGCACACAAGTGACTCCTCCTGTGATGAAGAACTGGAATCCCGCCACCGCGAATTGTTGGATCTTCAAGATAAAAATACAGAACAGCGCTACCAAAGAGGACCTTGAAAAAAGATCCAGGAGAGCTAACATACAAAGTAAGGGAGTCCCGTTCCAGGCTGCTGCAGGAGATCTGATCTCGAGGATTATGTTTGTAGCCTCTTTCACCATGTTGCACCACATCTTCCACTACAAGATATACTACTGGATCAAACACATGGAGCAGGCCGGCCTACTACTTCACAGGGCATGCCTTAAGATATTCTTCCTGTTCTTATAAACAGAAGGAAGCCATTATGATGGCTGTACAAGATCGGAATGCTTTGGACTTTGAAGGAAATAGGATCTGTCTCTATCAAGACCTATCCCCTATTACATTCCAAAGGCGCCGCCAGCTTCACATGGCCTCTTTCCCTCCACGAAAAACCAAAGGTGGTGATGGATTCACGCAAGCCGGGCTGAAGACGGCTGGAATGCCAGAAACTGGTCCTCGGAAGCTTGTTTCCGGTCTTGGGAAGACATGGCTTGGCAGTTCGGGCTGGACTGTTCCCATGAGGCACAGGGTCAGACTGATTTGCATATAGCCATGTCTGAACTGGGGTGGCAGAGTGGGCTAAAGAACAGTGATGGATTAAACCCAGATCATTTGACTGGGTGTGAGTGTTTGATTGATTCAGATGCTCCGTCCATCACCACCCCCTTTTGTACCGCTTTTGGCCGCCATAAGTGTGGCAGGGTATGCTCAGATGTGAGTCCCTTGCTCACTTTGCCACTGGATTCAAGCAAGCCGGGCTGAAGACAGCTGGAATGCCAGAACCCGGTCCTCGGCAGCTTGTTTCCAGTCCAGGGAAGACACGGCTTGGCAGTTCGGACTAGACTGTTCCCATGAGGCACAGGGTCGGACTGATTTGCATATAGCCATGTCTGAACTGGGGTGGCAGAGTGGGCTAAAGAACGGTAATGGATTAAACCCAGATCTTCTTTTGACTGGGTGTGAGTGTTTGATTGGTTCAGATGCTCCGTCCATTACAACACCCTTTTGTACCGCTTTTGGCCGCCATAAGTGTGGCAGGGTATGCTCAGACGTGAGTCCCTTGCTCACTTTGCCACTGGATTCAAGCAAGCCGGGCTGAAGTCGGCTGGAATGCCAGAAACCGGTCCTTGGAAGCTTGTTTCCGGTCCGGGGAAGACATGGCTTGGCAGTTCGGGCTGGACTGTTCCCATGAGGCACAGGGTCGGACTGATTTGCATATAGCCATGTCTGAACTGGGGTGGCAGAGTGGGCTAAAGAACGGTGATGGATTAAACCCATATCATTTGACTGGGTGTGAGTGTTTGATTGATTCAGATGCTCCGTCCATCACCGCCCCCTTTTGTACCTCTTTCCCTCCTCAGCGCAATCAAATCACTTCCTGAGACTGAAACAGAAAAAGACAGTCAAACCAACCAAGTTAGAAAGCTGCAAGGAAAGAGCAGCCTTGATGTGTCAAATCCAAGGACAAGCGACAACTGGGAGTCTGTTGATGTCTGATAATCGTTCTACTGGGAATTTCCTGCTCCCGATTTCCTCTTGTGAGTAACAGGTAGGATGATCCCCTGATGTATGAAGTAATTGATCAGGCCCACGTTTCTGCCATTAAGAGTGGTGATATCTAGGCGATGGAGCTCCCCACCATGGTGAAGTGATGAGCAATCAACCCAAGTGACTGCGCCGCGGACCCTAGTTCTCCAATCTTAGGTGAACCTGAGAGGGGCTTGTTGATGCTCTATTGTTCAATGCTCTTTGTTTTCTCTCTTTTCTCTCTGACCTTTTCTTTACCCTTTTAAACTACTATCTACATATGGAGTTAGTCATAGCCACATTTCGAGCAATGACTCCCCAGAGTAGTAATTGAGACAACTGTCACAAGCACCCTACATCACAACTTTCTTCCGATATGACATGATTAAAATACTCAGTTAGAATGTGAGGGGCCTCAACGCACCGGCAAAATGTATGGCCCACCTATCCAAATGCAACATCTCTTTGCTTCAGGAAACCTACCTGCTGAAGGCAGACTGGTTGCTCACACGATCACGTTGGTTTGATCGCCAGTATTTCTCATCTGAGGTGGGGAGGAAGGTGGGTGTCGTGATTCTCATAGCCTCACATTTCGCTGGCAGGGTAGTCAAAAGACAAGCTAAAATACCCCGCCGTCTTCTCTCACTTCGCATAGCCATTTGTCCTTACCCTTTCACACTTGCCACTATTTATGCCTCAATGATCATCAAGAGATCTTCATCCTTAAAGCAGTGTGCTAGGTGATGGCCACTACGGATTCCGAAGTTCTTATAGGGGGGACTATAACCCAGTTGTGGACACCACTCTGGACAGATCAGTGCAATGGGTGGAACGGACAGGTGCTCTCTCACCTCAGGTTAACCATCAGCTCACTGAGTATGGTTTCACAGATGTTTGGCACATGGACAATCCTATGGAAAAGACCTACTCTTTCTTCTCAGCAGCCCTCCAATCTTATGCAAGAATTGATTTCTTCTTGGTGACACATCTCTTACGATATCAGGGTTACTGCCCTGTCAGATCACTCCCTGATAGACACCATATTCCATATATCTAGCCTGTCGCACCAAAGTTGCTCCTTAACCTCAAACTTCTTACATATGCAGCAAAAGTTATTGAAAACACAAAAGAAACACAAGTTTTTCTTGGAGGCCAATCATACCCCAGGGACACCAATTTTATTGTTATGGGACACTCTGAAGACGGTGATTTGGGTTGGCTTTATTGCAATCGCTGCCTGCCTCAATCGTGAAAGGCGAGACAAATGGGCAGATTTGGAGGGGAAGGTTGGGGAACTAGAAGAAACACATTTTAATGCCATGTTTAATTCAGGTGTTTTCCCTTCCATTTGGAAAAAAACTGTTATTAAACCACTAATCAAAAAAAGTACTCTTGACCCCACCAATGTCACCAGCTACAGGCCAATAGCCTGCCTCCCATTTCCAGCTAAAATTGTGGAAAAGATCATGAATGTGCAGCTCTCAGAATATATTGATCATAACCACTATCTAGATGACTCTCAATTTGGATTTAGGAGGGGACACAGCACAGAAACTGCCCTAATTAAAGCCTCTGATGAAATCAGGATGATCTTAGATGGTGGGGGGCTGCAGTACTCATACTGCTTGACCTCTCCGCGGCTTTCGACACGGTCGATCATGGTACTTTGATCGACCATTCCGATTGTCCCATTAGTTCTAAACACAGGTAAAAAAATAATTATTGATCCAAATAAAACAGTAATAACTATATGTTCGTAAACTGGAGGGAGATAGACAGTATTAGCTAATCGATAATATATGTTTTTCCACTAGTGTATCATCTGCCCAATTTTGCGACTAGGAGGTTTAACATTGTTTAATCTGAATCAAGGTAAACTTCCTTTGTAACGTATTTCATTTTCCTTTAGTATTTACAGTTTTATGTCGTTCATCTGTTTTTGAAACACCTTTTCCTTTCTATAATTATGCTTTCTAGATCCGCTAATCTTTCATCTCCTATCACGCCATAGTCTACATCGTGACTACAAGCAACAAACCTTCTATATATTATGAAGGTAAATATGTGACTTCATAAATAAGTCGATGAGAAATTAACCTTTATTTCTGTCATATCGAAAAAGGTTTATTATTATTTTTTACAGATCACTATGTTCACTTAACAATGTGCAATATCCAATCAATCTCGATATATCTAATTGGTAAACAATCATAGAAATAACACATGTATCGTTTTGAATAAAGGTAATTTGTCATCATGATTTCTGAGAAATACTTGTCATGAGAACCACTAAATGCTGCAACTTACTTCAAGTAATAAGATGTAAGGCTTATCTCCGTTAATGTCTGTTATAGAATATATGTTGAGTTTACTTTATATTTTTGTGGTATATCCATAAGAATTTATAATGCTGCTTATAAAACGAAATAAAGGAAATTACGAAAGATATCAGTTTTGCTCTATTAAATGACAAATACGATCTTGATTTGTAGATTCCACTTTGAAGAGAGCCTTTCATCAAATACCCTCATCGTAGGATTTGACCTATGGGAGTTCATCTTAGTAGAACCTTGACCAACCTGAAACTATCGTATATTTAGATGATTTAGGATTGTAAGTTTCCTAATTTTTATCCTTAATCGAGGCGGCTCCTATGTAATAAATAAGTTGAGCAACGTAAAATAGAGGATAGGTAAACCTTTCACATTCAAAATCCTGTTATTTCTTTATAGTTAATCGTCCCTGACTTACAGACTACAGCTACAGTTTTCAACCTCGATAAACTGTTAGAGCAGTAAGTATGTTAGATCGTTATAAATCTATACAGCTACCAATGATGAGAAAATCCTCAAAAAATATAACATTGACGATGAATACACAGATAAAAGGGCTATTTTAATAATGAATAGATATACTGTTAGATATTATATCCTTTATCTAATATCTGCACAAACTAGAACTGTTTTAAACATCCATGAGCAATGAAATAAATATGCCAAGTGATTGCTATAATCCGAACCAACTGATGTGTTCTGTGGTAGTCAGGTGGGGCAATATAAACTGGAGGGTAGAGGAACGAGAAATAGCAACGTCATGCCCTTCCCCTCGGGAGCCAAGTATACGCTCTCTCACCACACACAAAATATACATCCGGAGGGGTAATCATAGGTGGGGTACAATATACCTGTAAGGTGTAAGTGTAATTACATCTGCTCTTTCCTACCTTAACATGGCCTCAGCCTTGTATGCAAAAGGGGGAGGTGGTATTAGTTATGGGGATCGGCAAGGTTTTGTCATTCGTGACATTTCGTTCTTTAAAATGCTGAAAATACATAGTGTAATTGAAAAGTTCAAAATCCTGCATTTCCTCTTGTAACCAAGTCGTATTCTTATAATCTGTATATACATTCATGCAAGCATTGGGATCTAGGGATCCCTCTCCTCCATTTCCTTCTGCATCAAATCCTTTATGTTGTTCTATATACTTCAAAATGGCCTCATAATCTCTTTCAGTATATATCTTTGGTTCAGCTACATAATGAGAATACATCAATGATAATAATTGGAACCAGGCTTCACAGCTAGCTAAATAAGACATTGGTAAGGAGAAGGAGATGAATAATTCATGCTGGTGCATTACTGAGAGAAGCAACCCACATACCCAACAGTTCGTTTTGTTCGTGCTATTGTGGGTCTGATGCAACATTTCAATAAAAGCATTTTTTATATAAGTTTCTCTATGTCTCGCCTTATGAGGGGGCAAAGAATAAAAGAGGTGTTCTTCCGGGGCAACAGTAGTTCCTAGCAGCTTCTGTACAGGGTGCTGGAATTCTAAATATAAGAATACACACATCAAAATCACTGTGATTATAACAATAAAAGCAACAAATGCCACCTTAACTCTGGTGGGCCATCTGGAAAACAAATGCATATTATCCACATATTGTCGAGGATCCAGTGGTCTTTCATCCATCATTGCAAATCGGGCAAAAGGAAAAATGCTCTCTATAAGTCCAAATCTAACTCGGTCCCTCTCTAGAAGTCCAAATCTATCTTTGTATCCACAAAGCACGCACGCCACCAGAGGGGTTCTTCTTCCCACTGAGGGATCTTCTTCCCTGTGTCCGTTTAGAGCCTCACAGGTAGATTTCTACCATTCACCAAAAAGGGAAACAACTTTCCTTTTTCCCGTGGAACAACTGCAGCCCTTAACTCAGTCTTTCTTTCTGAACAGAGCTACTTAGCACAGTGTTCCAAGCTCTCAACGTGTTCAGTCCAGTGTCTCACTCAGTACCCCAGTATATCTATCCGATGTTCCTCAACTCAAGTCTTTCCCTAACTCCTACCATGAGAATCTGGGGTACCGCGCTGTTTTCGGGGCCGCAGGTCCTATTTACAGCGACCAGGCTGCTCCTGGTCAGAATACAACTCCGTTGCAAGGTCATCAGATGCATCCGAACCCTGCGATGCACCAAAAACAACGGCCTCCGCTGGTCGAGCCGCCGCCCTTTCACCTGGGGGCAACACTTCACTCAGCTGCCCCTTTTCTTGGGCGTCTGAAAAGGGTACAATGCTTTGCAACAATTCTCCTTCTTGGCTCGGGATTCCTTCACGTTTTTGCAAATCAAAGGGCAAAGGGAGCGGCAGGCGTTTCAGGTGACTGATATGGATCCAGTGCTTGCGTCAATGCACTTTCACCGCCGACCTCGTTGCAAGGATTATTTGATAAGGGTCAGACCATTTCGGTTCCAAACTCGATTTCCGTTGATAGTTCTTCACCAGGACAAACTGACCCGGTTCCAACCGATGTCCAGGACCCTCTAGTAGCGGCCGCAATGTCTCGGATACCTGTTGATGAATAGAACGCGGATCTTTAGTCAAGGCATACAAATAGTCTGTCATCAAAGGATAATCAATATCTCTAAAGAACCTGGGTCTAGGAACTCCCCACACATTGGCAGGACGGACAAAAATGACTTCATAAGGTGATAACCCAGGCCTCGTGTGGGGGGTTGTTCTCAGGGACAATAACGCTAAAGGGAGTGCATAGGGCCATTTTAATCCAGTACTTTAACACATTTTGGCCATCTTTAATTTCAACGTACCATTATATTTTTCAACCAGACCAGCTGACTGGGGGTGCCTGGCTGCATGAAATTTTTGCTTAATCTGTAAACCATCACAAACACTTTGAACCAACAAGGAGTTAAAATGCGTCCCATTATCGGACCAGATTATCCGGCGCAAACAATAGCGTGGGAAATATTCCTTAACCAGGGCTTTTGCATTTGCAGCCGCAGTGGCTTCCTTAGTGGGGTAGGCTTCAAACCATTTACTGAAAGTGCAAACCACCTCTAACACATATTTGAAATTGTTCACTCGCTTCATTTGTATGTAATCAATTTGTATGACTTCAAAAGGTAGGGATGATGGGGCAAAATGTCCACTCAGAACAGATTCTCTGCCCCCAGGGTTGTAATGTAGACACACAGGGCAATATTTACCTACATGTGCTGCAGTTTTGGGAATATTTGGGTTATTCAAGACTGGGTCTAACATGGCACAAATTCCTTTCGCTCCTATGTGGGCTGGGCCATGAGCCATGGTCACTACAGGATATACCAAAGCATTAGTGAGTAACCATCTGTTGTAAATATATAATTTACCATCTTAATTTCTATGCAGGTAAGTACTTAATCAATAATAACTCAAATCGGAAAGAAAAAAACAGAGTCCGTGGTGTTAGAGTTCTTAGGGGTTTTATTCCTTAAAAAGGAATGGTCAAGACCTGGATATCATGTTCTTCCCACCACAGGGGTGGAAGAAGGGATAGAGCAATATTTTATTGACAATACATAGCTTATATACTTAATTTACACCATAGAAAGCAATATAGTAGGCGTAACAGCTGAGAGAAGACAAGATAACAGTATCCACGTGTTACTGGTACGTAATCAGAAGGCGTGGACTAGGCGTAAACTAGAGGTGTGTGCTAGAAACGTCACAGGCAGGTGTCACAAAGGGGTGGCACTAAACAGAAATGTTGCAATGTCAGCAGAAATCGGAAGCTTGGATGCGCGCGCAGCTGCATGACGTGTGATTGACGTGAAACTGGAGGGTGCAGGGGGCTTGACATTTACACTGATGGAAAGAGACAGTAGTCTGGCATGTCAGATCAACTCGTACTTCTATCATATCTGATATCTGATGTTTGGGAACCATATTATCTGAACGGAAAAGGTCTCTGGGGCAGAAGCTATTCTATACTGACTATGAATGCGTGTATAAGCGCCTGAGTGTCTGCATTAGAAGCGTGGGGGCATGGGCCTTCCAGGGGAGCATGGTAACAGAGGCTATGAATTACTTGCATGGAGAGAGGCCGGCCCTTTGGCTCTGCAGCTGGGGAATGTTTACTTGAACTAGTAGGCAGGAATGTATTTTCGAGGAGCGGAACAGATAATTCGAAGGTTGTAGTCAGTCTTGGCAGGCAGCAGGCTGAGCTAAGCGCGGTGGGCCACGCTGGGAGTAAGTCAGAGTTCACGGGTACAGAGGCAGCCTGGGCTGAGGCTTTCAGAGTCAGAAGCCAGAAAAAAGGCTTGATGGCAGAAATTCAGGGCCTACTTTGTCAGAGCTGAAAAACGTGTAAGGTACACTACAAAAAGACGTTGGCATAGCATACTTAGGAACGGACTATTTAACCCATTCAGGGTGGGTCTGAAAGAGGACATGTTAACGTTGGACGCAAATGTATTTGCGTCTTCATAGCTGGCACAGGAGGGAAGTTACATGCACTTTAAGCTGGTACATGGAGACGGTGGGGTACGCGCTAGGGAACACAACTTGACCATAAAATTTATATTTCCTCATTCCCTCCTTGTTCCCTACGGACCCTTCATGATATATCGATCCTAATGAATCGATCAGTCTGTTCTTGTAACATCATTTGCTCTTCTTTCTTTCTTTCACGTCTTGAAAGGAAACTGGAATGTTCAATGCATGAAGTGGCACACAGTCCACAAATCGCTGGCCCACACTGCAAGCACAGGCAGCAACTGAATACTAGGACTAGGCCAATGCCTAGGAAGGATAGGATCTTCCATCCCCAAGCGATTAACGTTGTCCAGAACCAACCGGACCAAGTCCAGGTGCCTGGATTCTGATGTATCAGATTAGCAATTTTATGAAGACGTGTAATAGCTTTGTATACAGATGGCGCGTTTTCTGGAATGAAAACACAGCAACTTGACCCGATGACCTTACAGGCTCCACCTCTATCTGCCAAGATGACGTCAATAACAAGACGATTCTGAAGAACAACAACCCGCATGGCGGACTGTTCTTCTGTTAAGTTACCTAGGGCGGAGGCAGTTTCATTCACTACTGCTTCAAGTGTTCTAGTTAATCTGCGTATTAGTTTACTATTTTGGACAGGGCCTAAAAAGAAAAAGAATCCTTTATTAAAATCGGTGTACTGTTCCCATGCCGTTTCTGTGTAGTCGACAAGTGAGATATCTCTTCTGAGTCTATTCTTTACTAGATTTGTATTTCTGTGATAATCAGGAGGAGCTAGAAAAACAGGTGGCAGAAGGAATGCAATATAACAGGTACCATCCCAATCTGGAGGTAAACGTATGTATGCGGTATGACCACAAACAAAATAGGAATGACGGACAGCTTTAAAGGACGATTTACCATGATCACTGAATTCGACCACAGTAGTACATTTACTATGACCCAAGTGTACTGAACCTTTCTTCCTGACACATAATTCACCAGTGACGGGTAATACTGACATAGCGGGCAGAACTGGTGCAGCTTTGGATTCAACAGTAAGAATCATAAGGTTAATTGTGTAATTGCTTAATCCATATACTTCATTTTCTAGATCAGTTCCTATTCTAATGGGGAGTCCCTCCTTATCAGGGTAACAGACGTCGAGCAGGACCAAGTTCAAGTTTCCCCAAACCCAGCCCCCGTCGAAAACAGCAATATCAGGATCCAAGGAATTAATTATTTTAAACCATGCCCCACAGGAGCCGTTGTGAGTGAACGGATACGGAAAGAGGGGCAGAGCTCCCTTGTAATTCTGGTAGGGAGGGAGTCGGCCACATATCCAGCAATTTGTAGCATTATTAGTCTGATGGGAATGATGTAACATACTAATGAAAGTGTTGTTGCGCAGCGCAAGTCTGTAAGAGAGTTCATGTGGAGGTAACTCGCTGAAAGTATGTTCGGCAGAAACATTGTAAGCAGATTGTTCACGCTTGAAAATAGGCCAATAGATAGGAAGGAGTATACTGGCAACAATGATCAGAAGACTTAGAAAAAACATTATTAACAATGTCACTATACAGTGACTACGCAGTGATTTGCAGTATGTACGTTTCTTGAATTGTCTCTCTCTCTCTCTATCTCGATCTAGGGGATACATGTCAGAAACTATTTAACCGATTCACCTAGGGGAGGACTTAAACAATTAAACTGTCTGACTTGCTAGATCGGAGCTTTGATCTGTATTCTTCTTGTGTAGTTTTCTCTCGTTCGGAAACTTTAAAGTCACTGGGCTCGATACAGTCTTTGGAAGGGGTGGACGAGCCTGGGTCGGATTTCAGTTCATTACATAGTTTAACATGGCTCCTGTGGATCCACCCCTTTCGGCCCTCCACTTTCACCGCTGTCCTCGTAGTAAGTAGAACGGTCTTCGGCTCTTTCCAGCGGGGCTCCAGCGGACTTTTCCTGTCAAAGTTCCTTATTAGAATCAGGTCGCCTGGACGGACATCATGCGGCTTTACATCAGTGTTGTCAGGGAAGGCTGCGGCAACCTGTGAACGACATGATTGGAGTGCAGACATCAAGGAGGCAAGGTAATCTGTCAACATATTGCAATCAACATCAGTAATTTTCTTAGGAATGGGCGTCCCCCACATATTCGGTGGTCTACCAAAGACCACTTCGTACGGGGATAGTCCTGATCTCGAATGGGCGACCATTCTCATATAGAACACTGCATCCAGTCGACCCCTTTCTCTTGACATATTTTTCCAAGGCGGGTCTTTAATGTCTGATTATGCCTCTCTACAAGGCCTGCGGCTTCGGGATGTCAGACACAATGGAATTTCCATTGATATCCTAGCAGCAAGGAAACCTGCTTCATTAATTCGGATGAGAATGGCTGACCGTTATCTGAGTACACGACACGAGGCATGCCGTACCGTGGGAAGAATTCACGAACCAACTGCCTGGCAGTGGTCGGAGCAGTGTAATCTGGGACTGGGTATGCTTCGGTCCAACGGGACAGTGCACAAACAATTACGAGGACATATTTGAATCCTCGACAACGGTCCATCTGGATATAATCCATCTGGAGGACTTCAAAAGGGTGATCGGGAGGATGAAATCCACCTTGCTCTACAGGGACGCTTTTACCTGGATTGAACTGACAACAGATCATGCAAGTACGCACTTTCTGTTTTGCTGCTGCTCGTAAGTGTTTATTGCTCCAAAGATTTTGTAAACTGTCTAACATCGCTTTCTCTCCTAGATGTGCTGGACTATGTGCTGTATTGATCATGACTTGAACCATGGAATCAGGGAGAAACCATGTAGATTTTCCCTTCGTCATCCAACCTTGATCTGTCTGGATCCCTCCTAGTTCAATCCATTTCTTTATTTCATCTGGGGTAGCATGTGTCTGAATATCGATAACATCTAGTGTGGGATCCCTGACTGTCATACAATTTGTCGGTCCTATTGTCTTTGTCATGTCTGTTGTCTGAGTGTGAGTCAATGCTGTATGTTTTGCCGTTTGGTCTGCCAGGTCGTTACCCTGGGAAACAGAATCTGTAACTTTAGTATGTGCTTTACACTTCATGACGGATATTCCTGAAGGCAGATGTATTGCTTCTAACAGTGCTTGAATGAGGGGACCGTGTTGGATCTTGGCACCATGAGAGGTCAGAAAACCTCGTTCTTGCCATAACATGCCGAAGTCGTGTACAACTCCGAACGCATAACGGGAATCCGTGTATATGTTGACATTTCTGTTCTTGGCTAGAATACAGGCTCGGGTCAGAGCAATAAGCTCTGCCGCCTGAGCGGACAGTGTGTCAATACGATGTGTTTCTTTTACTTCGGTTTCAGTGGTCACTGCATATGCGGCCACTAATTCTCCTGTACTTGTTCGCATACATGAACCATCCACATAAAGTGTCAGGTCTGGATTTGTCAGTGGAACATCTGTTAAGTCTCGTCGGGGCTTTGTTACTGCATTAATGATTTCTATACAATCATGCGGGGCTGGATCTGTCCTAATTGAAGGTAACAGTGTTGCTGGGTTCAGAATGCTGCAGCGCCTGATTTCTATGTGTGGCTGGAATAGCGTTAATTCGTAACCTGTCAGTCGTGCTATGGTCAAGTGCTGAGTCTGGGTTCTGTTTAAAAGAACCTCTACAGAATGTGGAACTTGTACTGTCAACTGATGGCCTAAAACAATTGAATCGCTCTGTCTGATCGCTAGTGCTGTTGCTGCTACTGACTTTAAGCACGCAGGGAGTGCCTGGGCTACTGAATCCAATGTACTTGAAAAATAAGCGCAAGGCTTATGTGAACCGGCTTGGTCTTGAGTGAGGACAGACAATGCTGTGCCATCACGTTCTGTAACAAAAAGTGTAAACGGTTTGCTGTAACATGGTGTCGCTAAAACTGGTGCTTGACATAATGCTTTCTTTAATTCCTCAAAGGCTTGTGTGTGTTCCTGAGTCCAAGGGAGGACAGTCGAAGTCGCTGCCTCCTGTGTCGTTAGCTGGATGAGTGGTTTAGCTAGAAATGCATATTGAGGAATCCATTGTCTGCAGTACGAGGTGAGGCCTATAAAGGCCCGCACTTCCTTTTGTGTCTGGGGTTGTGGCATATTTACAATTAACTGAATGCGATCGGGAGTGAGCTGTCTCCCCACTTTGGACAGCAAGTGACCCAAGTACACAACTTGCTGAACACAGAATTGTAGCTTCGAAGGAGACACCTTGTGTCCCTTGTCTGCCAGGAAATGTAAAACTGTCAGTGATGCTTGTTCACATTCGGGCTCACTTCGTGCGGTGATCAGCAGATCATCGACGTATTGCAGTAAAGCGGTGTTAACTGGCATTTGAATACAATCTAGTTGTCTTTTCAGTGCTTGACTATAGATGCTGGGGCTTTCTGTGAATCCTTGAGGTGCGCGGGAAAATTTGAAACTTCGTCCATTTAAACTGAATCCGAAGAGATATTGGCTCTCTGGATCAATAGGTACACTGAAGAAAGCGTTCTTGAGGTCAATTACAGTAAAGAACGTTGCTTCTGAATCAATAGCAGTCAATAGGGAAGAGATATCGGGGACCACAGGGTACTGTGGTACAATGCATTTATTCAGCTCTCGCAGATCAATCACCAACCGATATACTGGCGGTGCATTGGGATCAGTACGTTTAAGAATTGGAATGATGGGTGAATTACAGATATTGGAGTCGGTCTCTACGACCACTCCTTGGACAATGAGCTCTTCAATGATTTCCAGTAAAGCCACTACAGCATCGGGTGGTAACTTGTATTGTCTGATTCGTGGTAGAACAACTCCTGTCTTGAGTGTAACACGGTACGGTGTGATATGCATACAACCTACATCAGTTGGGCCTTTTGCCCACAAGTGATCTGGTACCTTTTTCAATCTGACATCGAATTCTCGCAACACATAATGACCCTTGAAATCCCGCAGAAAGAGTCTAACTCCCTCCGGGGAACAGCAAATTATGGCTCCTAGAGCCTTCAACGTTTTAATTCCTAACATATTTTCTGGGCATGATTTCGTAAGTAACAAGTCTGTAACTCGTGATAATGGACCCACAGCCAGGGGGACTGGTTCTGATACTTCATTTACAATGGGCTGTCCTGAAAAACCAAGGGAAACATTCTGTGAGCCTGAGAGGGGTGCCCCTGGGACTTCGTCATGGCTTATAGTGGTGCGGCTTGCCCCTGTGTCAATTAAAAACTTTCTGTCTTTTCCCAATACTTGACTGTGTACATAAGGACCTTCTTGATCTACAGGAATTTCAATAAGAGGCAAACCCATCTCCCTCTCTAGGCTGTTTCATGCGTATCGTTGGTAATCGGGGTAAGTACCTTGGGCATACTGGTACATCTGCTGAGAAACTTGTTGGGTCGCGGCAATGGGCTGTGGCTGCGGTACCGCTACTGTCTGTGCTGTATGGGATGAAGCATGCATAGGCTGTGTGTTCTGCATGGGCTGTACATTCTGTGAGGTCTGTTGCTGGACCTGATCTTGTCTTGGTGGATGCGGTCTCTCTTTAGTTTTTCCTGTTGATATGTTATGTTTCAGGACTGGACATTCATGTACGTAGTGACCCGGCTGCTTGCAATAGTTGCATGTCCCTTTAACAGGAGCTGTGGCGTGACCTGTCTGGGTCGTACCCTTTCTGTTTCCGTCGGTATGGACCGACTGGGCTACTAACATTTTCATTTTCGTGTCTTTCATACGTTTCTGTTCCTGATCCTGTTCTTCTCTAATTCTGTTCTGATGGTATTGTAACATTTGTAACATCTGGGATGGCGTATTTGCTTGCCATGTACTCTCAACCTTGTATACACGATTCTTGACTGCTAACAGGGAATTCTCAACTAACTTGGATACAAAAAGATGCGGGTACGACTCGCTACTTGGTTTAAGACCACTATTAATAATAAAACATTTCTCGAATCTTGAATAAAAGTCACTAGTATCTTCGTCGGGTTTCTGTTTACATGCTGAGATTGCATCCCAGTCTTCTTTTCTAGTTGTCAATAATCTTGGCAGAACCTGTACTATCAAGCCTGGTAATGCTTTAGTTTTCTCCCCAAGGCCTAGCCCTGGGACACGTTTGTTCTCTTCATCTTCTATTTCTGCCCATGCAATCTTTTTCTCTCCAACCTCCCATTCTTTTTCCTTTAATTTCTCGTAGATGCCCGTGGGCAGCAGTACCTTTAACATTTTCATGATATCTTCATATGTGTAATCCCCCATCAGTAACATGTCTTTAAGTTCTCTGTGAAAACCTGCAGGGTCTTTATCATGGCACGGGACTAGTTTCTTCATTTCTAACAGTTCTAACTTAGTCAGTGGCGTGTGAACATACACACGTTTCAAGGTATGATCCTCACCCATAACTGGGTGTACTTCTCGTAAGGGGTTCTGACTTTCAATGCCACTCAGGCGTTCCATATGATACATTTTTCTTTCTGGGTGCGGAGCGGGAACATATTCAGAGCTTATGAAAGTGTTATATCTATGTCGTTGTTCTAGAATTATTTGTATTAACTTGGTACTGAGACCTCTCCATCTATCCATGAGTAGTGCTTCTAATGTTTCGGGTAAGGGACCTGGATCAGAATGTTGGTTTCTGTACTTCGTGAGGAGGTGCTGAATCATGTATACACCTGCTAATTTCTGCTCGTCTGGGGAGAGGTTCAGAAATGTCTGCGCTACGGTGTCATCATTATATATATCCGGATTTTCAGTCCATAATATGGCTGACCGGGCTAGTTCTTGTTCATCCATAGAATTTTAGTACATGGTACCCCATTCTCTCTCGGAGTCTTTTATCAGTTTCCTGGAACTGATGTTCAGAAGAATTCGGGTTTGTTAAGGCAGAGAGGAAAACTCTCTTGCTTTCCGGACAGATACCTTTCCTAAGGTAAGTTCCCTTACCTACATACGCTATAGTATCTGTAGTCTTTTCTGGTTCTTCAAGTTCTTCTTCCTCCTCGGAGGAAGCCTTTTCTTTCTCTTTTTTTGTGCATTTCTATCACTGCTTTTCTAATTTTCTTGTACATACTGGCTATGCAAGTCCCCTTGTCGTGTTTTCCTTCAGATATATTTTGACCCCACTTGTTTAGTGCATCTAATTCACTCTGATCTGTCCCAGGCCTGTCTCGTTCTCTTATTAGGCAATTTATGAAAAAACGTAGTATCTGTGCTTGAACGTCAACTTTCTGACGCTCCATGGCATCCTTAATACTGTCAGGGTCCTTCCCAGTCTGAACAAACTCATATATTCTATCTAGGCGCTCCTTCATTCCTGCATAGTACAGCAGGAAATCAGTAGCAGATCTTAACCGTAGTGATGCCATCATCATTATATCGTCTTTGCCGGGTACTGGATCATATCTGCAAACTGAAAGGTTTTCTTTGAATATGTCAAGGCGGGGTGACTTGAACGTAAAAGGATTCCGCAAGTCCCCGAGCTGTAACCTGCGTGTTAATGGCGGGGTGTGAAGACCCCCGGTCGCACCCCCTGAGGCGGAAGCTTGAACATTATCTCTCTGTGGAGTCTGTACCTGAACTTGAATTTGTCTTTTAGTAGGATCAGGTAGACGTGGTTTCGGTAGATCAACTTTAGGTACGGGAAGTGGTGGAGGTGGTGGAACAGGAGGATTCTGTTGTGGTACTGGCGGAATATGATCTTGGGGCGGGTTACCACCCCCGTCCCTGTCGTTAGGCAGGGCGCGGACAGGCAGATTGGTGTAAGCGGGTGCTACATCCTCTAGATAGGAATTCAGGAATATGTCTTTAGTGGTTCTATGAGTTACTTTAGTTGGAACCAATGGTGGCGGCAGATTTTTCGGTATTTCTGAAATGGCCTCAGGCGAACCCTCAGCCGCGAGATACATACCGTTCACGAGATTGTTTCGGGCGCGGTCTACTTGCTCTGATTTTACTCGGATCCCCTCGGTAACTAACTCGTTTTCTTGGGCCTTATCTGATTCTCTAAGTCTATCTTCTCTACGTAATTCCTTTTCAGCACGCTTATGTGATTCCTTACGCCAAAACTCTATGGCGTCTTTCTGAGATTGTCTGGCTTTCTTTTTCCATAGTGCTTCCTCTACCTTCATGATGCACTCGGCATCCCATGTTCCGGTAACAGGCCATCTGTGTCTTTCGTCTAGATGTTTAGTATACTCGGCCCATAAGTCTAGATATAATATGGCATCTATGCCATGCTTGTGGTACATAAAATTTCCTGGAGTGTCCCTAGGGGGGATAGGAATTTCTTCCTCTAACATCCCTTTCCTAGTTCCTATCTGCTTTAACTTGTTAAAAAACGGCATCTTGTTTACTTAGTACTGAATGCTCATTCCTTGCTATTTAATACTGGATACAGTTAGTTATACAAGGACACACTAATGCACATTAAAAACAGTCACACTCATACCACGACATTAATCACATGAAGAAGACATTTGAGACATATATGACTACCCCCTATACCGGATGTACTGCTAAACAGCACAGATACACTGCTAAAACAGTGCAAAAACTTGAAATCACGGATGTACTGCTAAACAGCACAGATACACTGTCTAAAAACAGTGCAGACCGGACTTGTGTACCCAAACCCGTCTAGATACGTCCCAGCAATGGTACTCACCGGGAAGCACGGAAACAGAAGGCCTCGGAAAACTCGACTGGACTGGACTCGACACGTGGATACTTCGGAAAACTTCGGAAAACTTCGGAAAACTGGTGGGCCTCTTGACACCTCGGACCTTGCTTCTTTCGGCTAGGCTCTGGTCGGGATCCTCCGCACTCCTCACCGCCTCGTCTGGGTACTGATCGCAGTCTTCGTCACCTCCGTGGGCCAGAGGGAGATGCAGGAAATCCTGCCGGTACGCGTAGTTTCCTTCTAACTGATGACAGGGGACAGAGCTTGCAACGCACCAACCGGCGCGTGAGGTGGGGGAGGGGTCCCTATTCGGGCGCCAAAATGTTGTAAATATATAATTTACCGTCTTAATTTCTATGCAGGTAAGTACTTAATCAATAATAACTCAAATCGGAAAGAAAAAAACAGAGTCCGTGGTGTTAGAGTTCTTAGGGGTTTTATTCCTTAAAAAGGAATGGTCAAGACCTGGATATCATGTTCTTCCCACCACAGGGGTGGAAGAAGGGATAGAGCAATATTTTATTGACAATACATAGCTTATATACTTAATTTACACCATAGAAAGCAATATAGTAGGCGTAACAGCTGAGAGAAGACAAGATAACAGTATCCACGTGTTACTGGTACGTAATCAGAAGGCGTGGACTAGGCGTAAACTAGAGGTGTGTGCTAGAAACGTCACAGGCAGGTGTCACAAAGGGGTGGCACTAAACAGAAATGTTGCAATGTCAGCAGAAATCGGAAGCTTGGATGCGCGCGCAGCTGCATGACGTGTGATTGACGTGAAACTGGAGGGTGCAGGGGGCTTGACATTTACACTGATGGAAAGAGACAGTAGTCTGGCATGTCAGATCAACTCGTACTTCTATCATATCTGATATCTGATGTTTGGGAACCATATTATCTGAACGGAAAAGGTCTCTGGGGCAGAAGCTATTCTATACTGACTATGAATGCGTGTATAAGCGCCTGAGTGTCTGCATTAGAAGCGTGGGGGCATGGGCCTTTCAGGGGAGCATGGTAACAGAGGCTATGAATTACTTGCATGGAGACAGGCCGGCCCTTTGGCTCTGCAGCTGGGGAATGTTTACTTGAACTAGTAGGCAGGAATGTATTTTCGAGGAGCGGAACAGATAATTCGAAGGTTGTAGTCAGTCTTGGCAGGCAGCAGGCTGAGCTAAGCGCGGTGGGCCACGCTGGGAGTAAGTCAGAGTTCACGGGTACAGAGGCAGCCTGGGCTGAGGCTTTCAGAGTCAGAAGCCAGAAAAAAGGCTTGATGGCAGAAATTCAGGGCCTACTTTGTCAGAGCTGAAAAACGTGTAAGGTACACTACAAAAAGACGTTGGCATAGCATACTTAGGAACGGACTATTTAACCCATTCAGGGTGGGTCTGAAAGAGGACATGTTAACGTTGGATGCAAATGTATTTGCGTCTTCATAGCTGGCACAGGAGGGAAGTTACATGCACTTTAAGCTGGTACATGGAGACGGTGGGGTACGCGCTAGGGAACACAACTTGACCATAAAATTTATATTTCCTCACATCGCTGCTTCTCAGTTCGATCTATCCAACATTCATTTTTACCTAATTTCACTACTTCCTGTTCCCATCTCTGTGCCTCGTCTATGGTAGCTTCTTTTTGTAACTCTTTTACACTTTCAATGGTATTATCAAACACAGATGTTTCTGCCACCCACCGAGCCGAAGCACTAGGAAACATGGGAGTCATCTTAGTTTGTGCTGTTTCTTTAGCTATCGAGTAAGCAAAAGCATTTCCCTTTCCAGTGAATCGATGACTTTCTTGTGAGCACTGCATTTAATGATTGTTATTTGCCCTGACACTACCAGAAAAAGTAGCAATCGTTCAATTAAAGGACCATGTTGAATTTCCTGGCCATGTGTGGTAAAGAAACCCCTCTCCCTCCACAGCCTCCCAAAGCTATGGGCAACGCCGAAGGCATACTGGCTGTCTGAGAAAATATTTACCCTCAGTCCTTCGCTCAATTCACGTGCTTGTTACAAGGCTATTAGTTCAGCTGCTTGAGCGGAGTGATGAGAAATCCTAGCGGTTTCCACCACCGTTGTCAAAGTTGTAATAGCATATGCAGCTGTTGCAGTACCATCTGGCAATTTAAAACAAGAACCATCAACATACAGCTCTCCTTGGGGTTCTGATAAAGGGGTGTCAGTGAGATCTACACGGCCTTTTGTCTCTTCTTCAGTTCTAAATATACAATCACTGGTATCATCCTTTTTATCATTGGAAGGGAGAGGCAGTAATGTTGCTGGATTTAATGTAGCACACCTTTTAATTGTAATATGTGGTGCAAACAATGTTAACTCGTATCCTGTCAAACGAGCACTTGTAAGGTGCTGGGTCTTAGTTCTATTTACCAGAATATCCACAGCATGCGGTAACATGAATGTGAGGTCTGTGTTCAAGACTATACCCTCCGATTGTCGGATAGCCACCGCTACTGCCGCAGTGGCCCTTGGACAACTCAGTAGGGCTCGTGCAACGTTATCCAGGACCGATGAAAAGAATGCACAGGGTCTCTGTTTACTGCCGAAACCCTGTGTTAATACTGAAAGCAAACAACCGTCCACCTCATGAACGTAAAGTGCAAAAGGCTTCCGGTAATCCGAGGTACCCAAGACAGGTGCAGAACATAAAGCAGATTTCAAAGATTCAAAGGCTTCTTGACATTTATCCGTCCAGGGTAGGGGTTCATGCAAATCTTTGGTAGTCAAATACAACAAGGGTTTAGAGAGGAGTAAATAATTAGGAATCCATTGGCAACAGTAAGAGGTTATGTCGAGAAAAGCACGAACATCACGTTGGGTACGAGGTACAGACATGTTAGTAATTACAGTTATTCGCTCTGGAGTTAATCATCTCCCAGCTTTCGACAGTAAGTGGCCAAGGTAGGTCACTTCCTGTCGACAATATTGAAATTTAGAGAAGGAGACTTTATTTCCTTTGTCAGCCAAATGATTTAACAATTTCACTGTCGCTTCTTTGCAGCCTTCTTCTGTATCGGAGGCCACCAAAATGTCATCCACTTACTGGATGATTGCATTTCCTGTCGGCAAAATTAATTCATCAAGGACTGCCTTCAGGGCCTGGCTATATATGCTAGGACTTTCTATATAGCCTTGGGGTGCGCGTGTAAATCTAAAGCTTCGGCCACCTAATGAGAATCCGAAGATGTGTCTGCTATCAGGATGAATCAGAATGCTAAAGAAAGCATTCTTTAGGTCAATTACTGAAAAATATTTAGCCGTTGGAGGAATCATTGTGAGAATCGCTGTAATATCTGGTACTACTGGATATTGTGGGACCACTATTTTGATGACTTCTCGAAGGTCAATCACAAAATGACATGCAGTCTTATAATCTGGAGCACCGTCAATCGGTATCTTCTTCAGAATCTGCAAAATCGGACTGTTACAAACGTTAGCAGCTGTCTCTTTCACTATTCCCCTTTTAATGAGGTCACGAATAATATGCAACAAGGCCTGTTCACCTTCTGGTGAAATCTTATACTGAGGAATGCGTGGCAGCTGTGCGTTTGGTTTCAACGTTATTGACACGGGGGCTATTCTTAACAGACCAACATCAGTGTCCCCTGTGGCCCACAATGTCCGAGGAATGGTAGAGAATTCAGGGGGCAAGGTCTCATTTTTTGCAAAGTATTGGGCTACTTTTACAGGTGGTTTCTGCATCGTCAGAAAAACACCATCAGGGGAACAATAAATGTGTGCATTTAATCTCTTCAAAATGTCTAACCCCAAAAGGTTTTCCCCAGAATTGGAAGTTAGAAGAAAAGGCATATGCATGGAAATGGTACCTATGGTAAAAGGCAGAGGTTTAGAAACGGGGCTTACCACCGGTATTCCAGAGAATCCTACTGATACATTATTTTGGCCAGACAGAGCTGCCAATGGGACCAGTGTATGGGCGACTGAACTATTTATTGCCCCAGTATCCACTAAAAACTTTCCCGATGCACCCAACAGTTCTCCTTGTACATAAGGTCCCTCTTGGTCAACTGGTACTGTAATATGGCCCCGCTCTGTCCATGGCTGTCTCATGCATAATCCCGTTCATCATACCTATCATCCTGATAAGTCTCGTTGTAGTACTGTCTATTCTGTGGGTCATCGGAATAATTATTTCGAGAGCCCTCATGATGCGAATCCTCCCTTCGCATACTATTCTGGTCTATATTCCCTCGACCCCTTCCTCGTCATCTACTGGGTCCATTCCTCGCCAACAACAGAGGGCAATCCGCCCTCCAATGTCCTTCTTGCTTACAATAAGAACATTGATTTATCCCAATGTGGAAGGACCTCCTCTACCTCTTCCTGCTACTGTACCTCTCTGAAACGAGCCTCGCACCCGGTCCTGAATTTTGCCTTCTACTTACTTGCTGCAATAGCACTCTAGTTTTTAGATCCTTAGTCTTTTTCTCTGACTTTTCCTTGCTCTCATTTTCGCGATGCTCATAATATTGGGCCATGCTGAGGATGACGGACGGAGCTGCAGTAGTCCATGTACTCTCAGCCGATTGGAGACGAGACATAACCTCAGGGAGCAAATTTGTAACAAATCTATTTACAAATAATCGTACTCCTCCCTCTGTAGAGAGGTCCTGACCACTGAAATCTATGAAAACCTTTTCGAACCTAGTAAAGAAATCTGACACACTTTCATCCTTTTTCTGTTTACATGCTGTTAGTTTATCCCAATGTACTTTTCTAGGAGGGAGAAGAGTCTTCTTGTATGTAACAATTTTATCCGGGACTGCTAATATTTCATCCCTGGGTTTCTCACCAGGCTTCCGTTCCTTATCCCATTTCTTTAATTGATCCCACGTTCCTCCCAATTCTGGAATATGGTCGGTGTCATGTATCTGTCTCCAAATATCTACTGGGATCAGGAGACCAAAAAATAACTCAATATCAGCTATGGTCATAATGGCGGAATTGGCAGCTTCGGTCAATTCTTTATAATAGGCTGTAGGATTTTTACGGGGGTCAGGGAGCTGGGCTTTTAACATAAGGACCTCGCTTCGTTTCCAAGGGGTGTAAACCCATTGTTCCTGAAGCCTAGCGTCCACTCGTGCTCTTGTGACATTGCCCCTGTTATCCCTTATTTCAGGCACTTACGGGAAAAAGAGAGGATGCACCTCTCTCATGGGGTGCTGTGCTCCCCACTCTGCACTCTTTCGGTGCATCCGTTCCCGATAATGCAAAAGCGTTGTCACATTCTGATATACTTCCTCAGTTTGGAGATGAAATTTATGAGCGTGATCCCTTATATCACGCAGTATTTGATGTGGCAGTCCTTCCTCAAAACACTGTTCCCATAATGAAATCAATCGGATCGCCATGCTTTCTAAAGCCAGCTGTTGTGCAACTGGTTCAAAATCCTTCATGGTGCTCCAAATATCCTCCAAAGTGTAACTAGCATTCCGCATCCACTGGGATGCCTGTATTATATTAGCTCTCCTTTCCTCCAATCCCAACAGCGACCGAGTGTAAGCTTGTTGATCACTCAAGTCAGACAACAGTCGCTTGGGCGTGGCTCCTAAACCAACTGTATTTCGAAGATCTAAAGTGGTCTGAGTGGAGAGAAACACCGGGTGCAAAGGAGAAGGGACAGGCGCATCCGGTTGAAGGGATATTAAAGGTGAGGTAGTTTGTACAAGAGAAAGAGGGGAAAGCGAAACATCATGTCCTGAACCGCCAGTGGGGGCCGTGGCGACAGCCCCTATCTGTCGATGCGGCTCCCAGCTGGTCAGGCCGTATCAAGGGTACGGCTGGGTACAAACCTTGTGGAGCATAAGGGGGAGGTGGTCGAGCTTCCAGCAAATCTTCTAACTCATCACCTGTCTCCGGTCTAGCCACATAACTTTTATCTGTTTCTAACCAAAACTGTCTATCCATCTGCTCAATATTTTCTTCCACCTTTCCCTTATCGTATGCCACTGCCTTTTGAGTGATTGTCTGTCCGGATTTCAACTTTCCCAACTTCTCTTCTCTGATTCGTCGTCTTTTTGCTTCCTTCAACCATAAGTTCAAGGAGTCAAACATCGACTGACGACTTTTCTTCATAAACAATTTATTCTGTATATAATTAATCTTTTTCTCATCAAAAGACCCCGTAAGAGGCCATTGTAACTCCGAATTGTCTTTGGTATACTTATTCCAAAGGGTATTAAATAAAATTGTTTGTAGATCATGTTTAACATACATGTCGAAACTAGGACTGCCCTCGGGAGGGGCAGGATGTCTTTCTTCAAGCCGTGTACCTCGCCGACAGCAGCACCCAAAACATATTTTACTAAAACAAGGCAATATGATAATAATTACACGATTTTCATTCACAAAATTTCAAAACACATACACACGTGGATTCGTCCTTCTCATCCACTCATACTGTTTTCATCCAATCGTCACAATAAAGTGCTGTAAAACAGTGCAAGGCAAATATCCCTCAAAGTCTATTTTATGCAAATGACGTCTTCAAATACGAACAGAGCCCGTCGACTCCTGTTCGGGGAATTGATTTAGAAGAATTCCAGACCAACGAAGCCTATCCAAAAATAACAGTCATTAGACTGTCCTGAGAGCATCTGATAGGCGAACCACGAACCCTCTCACAGGCCATCCCATGGTCCTGTTCTGGTTGGGCCGGGCATCTGGACACATCTCCAGAACCCTAGCTTACCCAGTTGCTCCCAGGGCTTTCCCGGAGAGGATTCTGCCGAGCGAGTAAACCCGTACTCCGCTAAGGCATAAGATGTAGTCTCAATTTTTCACCAAACAAGTCCGTGAGGTATCTACCCGCGCAGCCCCTTCGCCTCAACAGTAGATCCCCAGATTCCCTCGTGGTCCGGCTTCCCAGGCCACCTTCAAACAAAACAGTTAACTGTTACCAAAAAGAAACACTCCCTCTGAGTGATCCTTATCCAATCCAATCACAAGTGTCACTCTCCTGGTGCACTCAGGTCGATTGCGAATTCTCCACTGCCGACATCTAGACAGACCGACACAGTCTGTCCTTCTCTCGGGTTAAACCCGTAGGACTCCGGCGTAGGGTCTTCAGCAGCTGGGAGGGATACTGGGCTCGAGAGTGGAACAGCTTGTTTTCATACCACAAACTGGTGTTTTAAATCAGGATCCTCTTTCTGTCCACCCACTCTGCCCGAACTCCTCCTTGTCCCGTCACCCCTGTTTACAGGAGGGAACGACCCTATCGCAGAGTCCCGGCGGAGTCGCCAACTGAAGGATTCAAATTAAATACTAACAGGCTATACTTACCAATAGCCCATATACCAATATCAGTAATAATAATTCAGTCGGCAATGGAGAAGTTCAATCGTTTATTCATCAAATACAAGCCCTGACAGGGGAGCCTCAGTCTACATGACCCTCGGAGGTGCGCAGAGGAGACTGACTACATATTCAAGATACAAGGCATATATACGTTTCATGAATCCACAATGCCACCTTACAAGGAAAGATACAACTTGTCAGTAAGCCAAGAGGAATACCCATATAAGGCACAATTGATTTGCTAGTAGCCTAAGCTATCTCGGGGGCAGGTCAGTGAGGTGCCTCCCTGTCTATCTGTAGCCCGGGCTTACAGGAACGGGCTCTGCTAGAATGTGCGTATCCCACAAGAAGGGCAGGTGTGACCTTGGGTTTCCTTGAGCTACAAGCTAACAAATGGAGTAGGCAGCTCTACTGGCCGTCGTGGTTTCGAGCAGAAAGCATGATCACATGATTTCAGGGAAACAGCACTTGCACACAGAGAAACGAAACAAAATGGCTCCGGTCATATCAATAGGAGCAGACGAGCTAATAGTGAATCATTGGTTATTATGCTACAACAATGAACTCTAATCATATAATTATACAGTTGCAGGGTTATATTGTATATATTAGGCCAATAATATGTGTTTATCAAATTTAGATCCCATCACGGTCCCTTCTGAAAATCCCTTCTGAAAATCTCTGCTCAGCCTACGCTCGATTGCGGAAGCCTCTAAGGATCCTGAGGCCGATGAGAGGCTGATGAGAGAGGAGCAGAGTAGTAGAGCTCAACCAGCCGTCCTGAAGAACTTGCAGATTCTAGTCTTGGTTTTCCATCCCTGCTGATTTGCAGTTCATAAGCTCTTCACTTGACAGAGCTGGCGGAGGAGCGCCGGAAAATTAACTGTGGGCCAGAAAAAAAAAGTAAATGAAAGGAAAACACGATCTTTTTTCTTAACCAGGAAGACGGAGGTACTGATGTCATTAATAAGGAGCCACGTACCTTTGTAGTTGCCGCAAGTTGCTGCCATTGTTTGATGTGCCAGGCCCTGTGGGCTGAGGGCCAAGGACTTATTTTTGACTGCTTGGCGGAGCACGTACTTCCCCTTTTTCCTTGGAGTCCATTACAGGTGAGGGAAGTGTGGGAGAGGACCTAGCCAAACCCTCTGTTAAAACCTGACAAATCTTGGTAATTAGGTTCCCCGGTAATTTGGAGATACTATTGGGAATCACGCTTAATCTTGGATAACTTTGAAGCCCTTAAAAAATTCATGCACAATCCTCAAATCACTGAAGGTGCTCAAGGAGTACCCCTGGGCACAAGCTGCTTAGGGCAAACATATTGAGTGTTGAGTGTTCTGAGCTAGCAGGGCGCTACCTATTAGGATACGCAGAAAACTCTCAGTGGATACTATATTTTGATCTTGTAAAGCCACAAAAAATGCACTCAGGAAAAGAAAGGGCAATCGGCTCCCCGGCACGAAGGTCCCGAAAATCTCAAGTATCAAGTGTATTAAAGAAAGTTAAAGCACAACCTAAAGTTTCAAATCAGACGCTTATATCTCCAATAGCAAGGATGTTTGAAAAATCTTTAAAAGTCCCTCATAAATTTGATTTTCTAAAGGACCCGACAGGGGTCATGATGTCAATACAAAGCGACCCAGAAGTAAGAAACTTACAGGCACCAATCAAGCGGTTTACTAACCTGAGTGAAATGACCGGAAAATGTGGGTAAAATCAAGATGAAGATCTTGAGAAGAAAACAAATAATGTGGTCATAGAGCCAAATATGCCAGTTAAATCGATAGATCAAACATCTACTCAATTGTACACGGACGATATTCTGCTTTATTTAACCTCTCCTCGGAAGTCCCTCATTGTCGTGTGTGATGTCCTGGCCTCTTTTGGGAAGAACTCTGGGCTCTCCATTAACTGGGGGAAATCCCTGTTTGTTCTTAAAGGGGAGCCCCCCGTCCCTCCGCGGAACTGTCCCATTCAAAATAATACGGGCGGGTTTAAGTATCTGGGGATTTTCATTTCTCTTGATCCAGCAGTCAGATATGCCAAGAATCTCCTTCCTCCTTTGCAGAGGCTTAAGAGTGATATTGCTAACTGGAGGAAACTTCCACTCTCATTGTTGGGGCGTGCCGCGCTATTTAAAATGATGCCTCTGCCCCGTTTTCTCTATGGCCTTCAGAATACCTTAGATGTAGTGCCGGACAGTTATTTCCGTGAGGTGGAAGGGTTGCAGAGTAGTCTTTTATGGGAGGGCAGACCCCATATTGCTTTAGGTAAGCGGACGCTCCCCTGGTATGATGACTGCATTGCCCTCCCGGATATTAAACGGTACTATTGGGCTTCCCAGGTGGCCGCGATCAATCATGGAACATATGGCCCCGTTGCCGATCCCGGATACGCTATGGATAAATGGCTCCTCCCTGGAGGTAATTACAATAGGGCACTGTATTCCAATCCAACAAAGTTGGACTTGACAGGGCCAACTAAGCATGCGGTGCGGATCTGGCACGATGCCACAAGCTCTTTGGGATGGAGTGACAAACTGATGCTAGCTACCCCACTTTTTGATTCGGAGCGGCTGGGTAAGCTTTGGAAGACGAGAGGGTCTGACAAGTGGGATCTGATAGGGATCTCCACCATTAAAGACATCTGGAGCAAGGGGAGGATTAAGTCATTTGAGGAAATGCAGGCTGAATTTGAGCTGACGAGTTCTGAGTACTTTCGCTATGCGCAAATTCGACACTCATTACAGGCAGCCTGTGGACGCGGAACTACCGGAGGCTTCGCCTCTTGAGGATAGAATTTTAGACGGTCACCTCCCCGAAAAAACGATCTCGATGACCTATGAGAAGCTAATTAACCACAGGGCGGATCAACTTGGGGAGTTGAGGGATAAGTGGGTGCGAGACGGAATAGAACTGGATGATGAAGACTGGCAATCGGTTTTGTGTCCTCTCCAAAAGTGGTTGCCATTCTTGCACGGTTGCGGCTCATTCAGTTAAAAATATTACACAGGGTCTTTGTCACCGGGTCCCTCCTTGTACAGATGGGGTTGTTTAATACTGAATTGTGCAGACGGAAGTGTTGTCTTGTGGGGACGTTCCTCTATATCATCTGGGAGTGTCGACATATCACTGAGTACTGGCGTAAGATTCACAACACTATACACGAGGTTTTGGGGTCTCTTGCTACCAGAGGCGAGGAGATGCCTCCTCAACATGTGGGAACCCACTGATCTTAACTCTGCACAAACACAGTGGGCACATTAAGTTTTATGATAGCGAAAAGGAATATTGCCCAGCAGTGGGGATCCGAACAGCCTCCCACCCCTGAGAGCTGGAAAAATTACTTAGACTGGAGTATGTTCCGGGAAAAGACTGTTTTCATGGCAAGAGGCTGCCCTCGAAAGTGGGCCTCTATATGAGGACCCTGGAATAAATATAGAGGTGAGATCTGTGTGCCACCTAGGGATGCTATTTTTGATGTACCCTCATCCCGGTAAGATTTCTGACATATCTGTATTTTGGTTTCCAATACCCCCGCGGGTGTTATATTTGCCATAACATGACTCCTCTGTACTGTGTCTTTTCTTGATGCCTTGTTTTAATAAAAAGAATTGTAAAAAAAACATCTACTCAAATTAGTGACCATGAACTACTAAGTATAACATCACCTTGTCAAAAATATCTAAACTTAGCAAATATTGCTGACCATGCAAAAAGTGAGACATCACTTGAAGAAATTAATATGAAACCTGGAATAGCAATAACGCCACCTAGGTTACCTATAGAGGTCCAAGTTGAAATAAGGAAAAATACTGTTCAAAGATTGGTTCTGGTATCTGTTAACCAGAATATAGCAGGAGATAAAAGTGCAACCTTAGATGATCCTTTCCACGAAAACCAACATAGGAAAAAAGGATATGCCCTCCCTTCGTCAGAGATAACTATGTACTCAGATAACGACGAGGTTATAAATTTGGAAACTCATTGCACAGATTTGACCGTACAGAGAAATGAATCATCCAAACTATTGTCTAGTAACCAAGTTAGGCAACCTAAATAATTAAGCTTGGGGGAAGAATTAATACAATTCTAAGGACATAACTTAAGAAAGGAATCGGTATCGGCAAAATCTGATAGTAATAACAGCAGCTATCAAAAAGACTCCCTTACCAACAAACAAAAACCTCAATGGGATAAAATCACTAAAACAATAGAAAATCAGGATTCCATATGAGATATTTTTGATCAAACTTCAACCCTTACTCTTGAAGCATTGACACTTCAGTCGAATAAAATGGATATGCAAATTGAAATACTGAGAACAATGGCAAATGTGGTCACAGGAATAGATCACAAACTAGCTGAACTTAATTGTTTGATAACTAGAGCTCAAACAGACCTATCAACCACCTATTTAGAATGTACTTGAGCGCCAATGCGCCAATAATTAATAAACTTACAACAATACCTGAAGATATTAGTACTATATTAGAAGACGTCAAGGAAAGCCTCCAACTGAATGGAAACAGGAAACTAAATGATAAAGAAGGCATATGTTTATCATTTGAAAGTAAGCTCACTAAGACAGATGATCAAACCGCTGAAAGTGATTTACATGCAAATGATCGATCATGCCCTCCAACAATCCTAAACAATCTTCAGGACATCAAAATACCAAACAGACAGTAAACCATCAGATCAATCTGTAGAAGAGTGAAAGGATGAACAAGAAGATAAAGAAGTGGCCTTGACATCACCATTTATTATAACAAAAAGGAATAGGAAAAAACTGCATAAGGCAAGAAATAAAGCTAAGGCGCAGGATCTAATAAAGTCAGACCCACTCAAAGGAACAGACCCAAATAAGAACTCTAAGGGAAAACTACTCGCGGAAGAAACACTTGAAGCAGATAAACAAGTTATAGGTAGCGACCAGCCAATATCAACCATCACAACAAACATTCAGTATTTTGATCTTTGCAAAAAATGGAAATCGATTGAATTTTCAAAAAGAACCGGAAAGTAAGATCCAAATAGATAAAGTAACCTTAAATGATACCGCAGATCTCATACCTGATGAACCTTCTGAAGTATGGAAATATTTTATAGCAAAGGAGCCCCTTTATGATAAGCTTGGAACTGGCTGTGTGGAAACCAGGGCAAAGAAGGATACTCAAAGAGGAATACAAATAAAGGGCGACCAACCAACGAGTTTGTTGAGCTCACAAATAACTACAATTAAGGTAGATAAAAGGGATGCAGGTCTATCAAACAGTGGCATAACGGTACGATGATCAAGTCTGCGACATCTTAATAAAGATCGAAACACACAATTGAGCCTACTGCAACTATCAACCCATCATGATTCCTCCAACTATGAATTAAGTAAACAACCAGAGGCAATAGATCAAATAGTAGACGTAATCCAACCGATAAAACAGGACAATCTAGTTATAGTAAGAAGTGGTACGAACAAACGTTGTATAAATATAGTTCACCAAGAACCAAAGAAGTGCGCCGGAAGGGACCTGTTAATTCAAAGGACGGAACAACTAATTTTTTAACCAGTATACGAGTCCAGGGGCAACAAGACATCCTAAATGGAGGCAATCTTTTGTGCCTATTCAACTCTGTTCCATCTTTAGCTAATGTCTCTGAGCTAAAGACATTGAATGTGTTGGCTTCTTACAAAAACCCGAAGGTTTACTGCCACTAACAGTAATAACAATAACATCCCCATCTGCTGTGGAACAAATTATGAAAGAACAAGAAACCTTTCGTAGTTGGGGAATAGTGATTAGCAAAGTTGCGCCAAAGGAATATCCCACGCCATTGATAAATGTAGAAACATTCTTAACTAATGGAAAAGAAAAAAAGGGGGCATCAACCTTCTCTGTACTGAAAAATCCATTACAGAAACTAGATATAGAGGTCGCAAATCCATCGGGTGACAAAAAGATAGAGAAGCTCAACGGGATAAACGAGAAATGGATTACGATTGCCTTACATGGAAATGATATCCAATGACAAAAAAAACACGAAATAACAACTAAAAATTTAAGTAACGACAAAGAAACAATAACAATCTGCTCGTGGAACATAAATTGAGAAGGCAAAAAAGTGGATAATACAACTCAATTATTTAAGCCCTATCAGATCATATTTCTTCAAGAGACTTGTGCAATGGTTCCGTTTATCATGCATGGATACAAAGGATACTTTGAACCTGCGATTAGGCAAAACAACTACGAACGTCCCTGTGGTGGTCTAGCAATATTTATATCAATTGATTTTAAAGCAGAACATATGCAATTGGTCACAAACCACTGTAACATTCAAAAGGTAATGTTACAATACAAGAGGCATGAACAAGAAAAATCCCTAAAGCTGGTTAACATTTACATCCCTCCCACATTTAACTCAAGGAAGAATATGTGCGCTGCTCTTTCCAGCTACTTACTGGAGCAAATGGTAGAGGACCCCTTCACTGACTTTATAGTCTCAGGAGACTTCAATTAAAGCCTGTTAGTACCCTTTACAAGAGATGACGAGACACAGTCACAAGATCAACAATGGCTTATCCTTGCACAAGCAATGGACACAACAATTAAGCCCAGACAAATCAAAACAAGCCTAAACCTTGTAAGGGATATGGAAGCTTTGGGTTTAAGAATACTCAATGGTAGATTTCTAACTGATTCACCTCCGGCATGGTCCTGTTATTCTCAAAATACGAAATCTTGAATTGATTATACAATGGCATCGCTGAACATCTTTAACAACTGTACCGCGTATTACCTAAAGAAGGTCCCTGAGAGCGATCATTGCCAACAAATAATTAGTACAACACTTACTAACACAAAACATCAATTGTACTTATCAATGCAAGGTCAGGTTGAACCATCAACTACTGGAAATTAATCTGGAAACCAAATAATAAAGGTCTTATCAATGCTTCAGCACAAAAACTGGTTATTGAATGCTTCCAAGGAAAAACCTCTATATTGGTAATTGATCACTGGGTAAACTTTATATGTAAGTTAGTTAAACAACAGGATATCCATATATCAGTTAGGGAGAGACATGAATCACGGACAGAAAAAAAGGATTAAAAAATCAACCTTACATATACTGTGCGAAAAATGAAACAGACTAGAAATAAACTGAGGAGAGCGCTGATAAAACTCCCTAACAAAGAAGAAGCAAAAGCCAACATAAAGGAGTTAAATCAAAACATAAGGAAATTCATCTGGAAAGAAAAAACCAAAGCTAAGAATGATCTATGGACCAACATGTTTTATGCCTGTAATCAAGGGAATTCAAGGCAGTTCTGGAAGATGATAAACAACTTAATAATATTAGATAAAGTTCTAGTAGCATCAGTATTAACGGAGATCGAATGGGTGAACCTTCTGGCACACCATTTGAACCCGGATTGCAGGTTAATAAAAAATGAAATCAACCATATAAGGAAGGAAAGTTCTAATCAAGATTAAGAAAACTAACTTAAAATAGCTCAAGATCAAGTACTTAAGCTAAATAAAAAGCAAACAGACGCGGTTCCAGGCCCAAATGGTATCACCTTTGCCCTGTACAAGGAGGATCCAGTTATATGGGCAGAACATCTCACCAAGGTTTTTAAAGAAGTAGTCCGGTTAGGGGTTATACCTGAATCTTGGAGAGAGTCCCTAATATCCCCTATTTTTAAAAAGGGAGATTGAGCCCTCCCTGAGAACTATCGTTTAATAACCCTACAGGACACTGATGCAAAATTGTTTGCAGGGATATTGTTGACAAGTTTATCTGACTGGGCAAAGGACAACAACATTCTCCCACCTAACCAAACCAGTTTCATTAAAGGCCTAAGAACATCTACTAACATCTTAGCCCTCTCCGTCTTAATCGACAAGGCAATATAAAAAAAACAACCATTGTACTTATGCTTTGTCGATTTTAAATGGGCCTTCGATTGTGTGGATAGAGAACTATTATGGGAAAAGCTACGAATTCAGGGGATTCCATCCTTACTATTGCACCTGATTCGTCTCTTGCATTTACACACCTGGGTCAGAGTGCGCATCGGGGATCGGCGGTCACTCACCAATGAAATACCAACGACAGGACGACTCAAGCAAGGGTGTGTATTGGCTCCTTTATTATTTAATTTGTTCTTAGCTGACCTGACGAAGGCCTTGAATGATACAAACGCTCATCCGCCAAAGATTGCAAACAAACACATATCAAATCTTCTCTATGCAGACAATGTTATTCTTTTAAGCAATACAAAGGTGGGCTTACAACGCTTAATAACGCGCACATTTGAATACGTAATAAAAAATAGGATGGTAATAAATGAAACAAAATCCAAAGTTATGGTCAGTACTAAAAACTTAAGACGGTGAGGTTCTGGACTTTTTAGAGTCCAGAGGTGTCAGGGAAACAACACCCAAAAGACCCCTGAGTTCCTTCCTGTCTCGGTGCACAAATAAACAGAGACATGGGCTTCTCGATGGTGGCGTTAGAGACCAAGGTTTATGTACTGCAGGGATACAGAAGTCACAGGAACCACACAAAGGCAGATTCTAGGAGACTGTTCAAATTGTACAAAGTGGGTCGCTCCTTATATACATGGAAAATGACTTTAGGCAACATTGTTAAAATATCTTTCATGCCTAGCCCAGTATCCCAAACAGACAATAAACATATACCAGACGATAATTAACTGCAAGTTTTCCAGTATTTGATCAAGTCTTCATGTCAGTTTTCTATTCATAGATCGATCCGCCTCATCGTAAAAAATGTTTCCTCCCCATAGTAAAAGCCCAGAAGGAAAGGAGCAGAGCCAGGTGTAAAAGATAGAGAAGCAGGATAAGGGATGCTTGTGGGTCATAAAACGGGCACGGCTACTGTCTTCGGCCTCCTAATCGTGATCAGGCCAACGAACACGAGAACCAGTATAGCAGGACTGGCCTCATGCAAGGGAGACAGCTTCTGCCAAGTCACGCAGCATCAGCTTTCTTGAGCTAAAGCCTACATGTCCCTAACAAGGTGGTTCAGCCGGGGTCAATGTTCGTCCATTGACTATGTGAGAGCAAGGAACAAATGGATGCCCTGTGTTTTCAACAGAATGCCCTATTTCTCAGTGAATCCGTGCTAGTAGCACAGCGAAAACACTGCCACCTACTAAATGGATCATTTACGGTTCATTGGTACCAAAATTGCGTCAGTACTATGATACCGAAAACATGGGTTCGGATCGCTACAGAACCTCAGACCGTCCTTTTGCCCTTACATAGGCAATAACTCACTCTACGTCAGAGTCTCTCTATATTCATCAAGTCACTGATATGGTGTTGGAGCATCTTCTATCTCGTAACGTCTTTCCCGAAACAGGCGGCCCTCTTACGCATGTTGCAGCACAGAGGCCACATAAGGCAGGACCACACTGAACAATGAGACAGCACGAGAATAGGAACACCAACAAAACACCAGTGACCATCAGAACCTTCCATCCCCAGGCAGATAACAGATTCCAAAGCCATCCCATCAGCGACCAATCACCTTTATCTACATGAATAGAGTCAGCGATCTTGTGTAACTTAGAAATGGCCTCGTATACTGTTGGAGCATTATTAGGAATAAAAACACAGCAACTCTATTGGATCAACTTACATACTCCACCTCGATCTGCAAGTATTACGTCAAGAACCATACGGTTCTGCAACGTCATGAGGCGGTCCGCCTGGAGCTCAGCTGTCAGATTACTAAGGGCACCGGCAGTTTCAGTAATAGTGGATTCAACTACCCGTGTTAGTTGACGCAAGTTCCTACTATTGGCCATGGGCCCCCAGAACGGAAGGAAACCCTTGAAAAAGTCCCCTGCTTCTTGGCCAGCAGTATCTTCCTTGTCGAAGACACCTCTCACAATTCCAGTCTTGTGATAATCCGGTGCAGCAGTGTATGTCGGAGGTAACAGTCGGGCAATATAACATGAGCCTGAAAAGTCAGCAGGCAGCCATGTATATGCTCTGTCTCGGCAGACAAAATAGGTACCCTTAGCAGCTAAGAATGCAGGGGAAGACTGTGATGGAAAAACATACGTTTTCAGTACAGTCACTCTTCCCTAGCTGGCTCTCAGGTTCCTCCCATTCCCTTGCAAACAGACTTGACCTTGGAGGGGTACGACCCAAATTGGAGTCAAGCTCTTACGCTTGTTCTCACCCAAACTAATGCCATACTCCGTAGCATCCCAACCCATATAAACTCGCAACTCATCCTTGGGAATAAACGGAGTGTTATTGACATCTCTAACCATGTCAGTAATTCCCTTTACCAAGGCTCTATTAGCAGAGTTATACCTGGTGGAACGCGGAGGTCGCGGGGGATAGGTCTCAAGAGCATAAACGAACATGGTCTGAAATGCCCAAAATGATCCATTATAACTAAAGGGCAGAACCAGATAGGGGATACCCTTGTCCATGGTATGCGGTATCAGACCGCACACCCAGCAGTTCGTTGCATTTACCACCAGTTGGTATTGGTGCAAGAGCTGAATGAAAGTGTTATTTATAAACTTAGAGCGTCGAGCTTGCTCATGTGCAGGAAAAGGGTGAAAAGAATGAAGAGAAACAATAGTCGGAGAAACAGAAACATGGGGAGGTATTGTAGAAGTAACAGGTGCAAAAATTAGCTGGATACCGAAAACAATTCCGCCCACCAAAGTTATTAAAACAGTCAAACATGTCAGAGCACATTGCATTATGAAACGTTTGCTATGCAGAATTTTGTACAGTTTTGTCTTGCGAGTATTGATAACGTTAACTCGTCGCAGTTCAGGAAGCTCCATCTTCTACAACCGTTCGCAATCGGATGATTTGTACCTGTTAAAAAATGCCTCTGTCTACCCTGGGAGTTCTCAAAATAAACAGAAGAAACCGACCTTGTGTCTGGCCCCCTGCAAGTTAAAACTAGGCACACGTTAGGCACACGTTGCGACCCTACGGCAACCCAGATGGCAAGGTTAAGAGAAACAACAAAAAAACAAAAGAAATTAATGAGCAAAACTTCCTGACTGAAAAGAATATGGTAAGATCAATCAGTTTTCAAATAGAAAAGTACTTATGCAATGTTATTGGTTCATAGAATGAGAACGCAAGTTGTAACAGACTTTTTCAGGTTGTGTCTGATCTCGAAACAACGGATCTGAAGATGCGGCAATGTTCAAATCCACAGGTGGCAAATGTTCACTTTGTACAATGCTCTGTTCAGGGTTCAAAGGCACAGTTCCTGTTGCAGTGTCAGTTCTGTGTTTCAGTTTGTCTGTCCGTTATATACTCTGCATCGCTGAAAGGGACAAGCCTAGGAACAGGTTCTGTCTCGGAAACACCAATTCCCTGTCTAACCCAACTGTCATAGGGGAGTGGGAGAGGCACACATTTCGTATGGGTAGCATGCACCCAATTTTTCCTGCCGGCTAGGCGTACAGCAGTTCGTGTGGCCAGGAGCACTTGAAAAGGACCAACAAATCTTGGCTGAAGGTTTCGGGTTCGTCCAAAATTCCTTACGAGGACAAAGTCCCCGGGTTTCAGTGCGTGTCCTGGACCCTCTGGCAGCTTAGGCAAGGATTCAAATACCTGTTGATGAATAAGACTCAATTTAGCAGTCAGGTCAAAAAGGTAATCAATCAACATTGGATATTCGATCTGTTTGAATTCCTTGGGCCTAGGAACTCCCCAAACATTAGCAGGGCGACCAAACACAATCTCATATGGGCTAAGCCCTACTCGAGAGTGTACAGTCGCTCTGGTAGACAGTAAGGCCAAAGGCAGTGCATCTGGCCAAGATAAACCAGTGGAAGCTTGGATTTTAGCAAGTTTCAGCTTCAAGGTACCATTGTACCCCTCAACCAAACCTGCTGACTGTGGATGATTCGCACTGTGGAATTTTTGATTAATTCCCAAACCTGCACACACACTTTGCATAACTTTCCCTACAAACTCACTTCCATTGTCCGACCATACAATCCGTGGCATGCCGTACCTAGGGAAATACTCTTTGAGGAGGATTTTGGCAGTGGACAGGGCAGTGTTATCTTTTAACAGATAAGCTTCAATCCATCTCGAAAATGCACAGACTACCACTAGGACATATTTGAGGTTGTTACACCTGTCCATGTGGATAAAATCTAACTGAATCACTTCAAAGGGACAAGAAGGGGGAGCAAAGTGACCAGCTGGGGTTGAGGTTCCCTTGCCAGGATTATGCATCAGGCATACCATGCAATTTTTCACCACTCTCTCCGCACACTTAGCAATTCCATCATTCTTCCATATGGGAGATAACATCTTACTGCTGCCTTTCGTACTGATGTGTGCTAATCCATGAGCCATTTTAACCCCCGCAAGTACATACGCATCAGGCAACATCCATCGCTGATGCTCTGACAAATCGATCCAACATCCATTCGAATCCAATTTACCCATTTTCTCCTTCCATGCATTCTTCTCACTTTCAATAGCTTCATTCTGGATTGCCTTTACACTTTCAATCGTATTCTCGCACATCCCTGATTCAGAAATCCATCTTGCAGACATTGTAACATACATTCGACTCATCATATTCTTGGCCGTCTCCTTAGCGACCTCATCTGCGAACGCATTCCCACGACTAACGTCATCCGTAACCTTTCGATGGGCACTGCATTTCATAATCGCAACTTCCTTTGGTAAGGTCAGAGATTCCAACAGGTCATTAACTAATTGTCCATGTTGGATCTTAGTCCCATGGGATGTAAAGAAACTTCTTTCCTTCCATAAACGACTAAAACTATGTGCTACGCCGAAGGCATATTGACTATCAGTAAACACATTCACTCTCTTTCCCTCAGCTAAAACACACGCTCTCGTCAATGCAATTAATTCAGCAGCTTGGGCAGACTTCTGACTCACTCTTGCAGTCTCAACAATCGTGCTCAAAGTTGTAACTGCGTACGCACTAGTCACATCACCATTCTGGAGTTTAAAAAAAAGATCCGTCCAGATACAAAATACCATCTGGATCTAGTAATGGAGTATCTTTTAAATCAATCCGTCCTTTTGTCTCTTCCTCAGTTCTGAAACAACAATCATGGGGTTCCAAATCACTCGACTCCTGAGTAGTCGGCAACAGTGTTGCTGGATTCAATATGCTGCATCTCTTAATCTGAATGTGGTTTGCCAAAAGCGTCAGCTCATAGCCTGATAGTCTAGCACTGGTGAGGTGCTGAGTTTTTGTTCGATTTATGAGTGTATCCATGGCATGTGGAACCATGACTACTAACATATTGTTCATGACCAATCCAGCAGACTGTCGGATGGACAATGCAGCTGCTGCTGTAGAGTGGAAAACGTCCTTGGTTCCCAGAGTCGTCTTCTCTTGAAGTTGCTTCCCTAAAATTCCGCAGCCACTCCTCCATGTCTAGAGCTAACATCCTAACGCTCATATACAATGGGCCCTTCTTCACTATCTCTGGCTAACCTTGCACCTGCAAAGGAACGCACATAAATCGGTTCGCAGATACATGCTACTTGCAATTAATTTTCTAAAACAACCTTCCAGGAACAGCATTTCCGTGATTTAATGTTAAAAGAAACATTCCTAGTTCGGCCTACACAATCCTCTCTCCCCACCTGGGCCTCTGCACGTTTCGGGATGTCCCGCTCTGACATTGGCAAACATTTTTCATTCATTAGGCCTACATCATTATAAGAAAGGAATACATTCCCTGATTAAACACATCTATGTTGTTTCATGAACACAATAGTACATTTCTAATAAACATGCATTTATACATCACTGCCTATTTGAGCATTCTCTATATGAATTAATACAACACTACAAATACACTTCTAAGTTAACATGACAGTGTTTTTAAAGCACTTTACGTACAGCTTTAGGTAAACATTTGGTACATGGTTTCACAGTTCTGTGTCATATTCAAACAGGATTATAATCCTCTATATATGCGGGTGCTGATCACTTGTGAATATGGTGCACCCCTACACTTTGACTCTAATTTGCGCTCTCTCAGAGCCACCAATGGTTTTGCTATAAGAGAAAAATTTGGGATCCACTGCCTGCAATATGACGTAATACCCAAAAAGGCACGCACTTCTCTGTGTGCTTGGTACAGTCATCTGCGGAATTGCTTTAATTCTCTCTGGGGTCAACCTTCTTCCCTCCTTTGACAAAAGATGACCTAGATAGGTCACTTCTTGGCAACAATATTGCAGTTTAGAAGGTGACACCTTGTGATGTAAGTCTGATAAATGATGCAGCAAAGAAATTGTAGCTGTTTTGCAAGTTTCCTCATCATCAGCAGCCACTAAGAGATCGTCTACATATTGGATAAGAGCAGCACCAGGAGGAAGTACAAAAGTATCTAAATGACTTTTTAATGCTTGGCTGTAAATCGAAGGGCTCTCACAATAGCCTTTTGGAGCGCGTTTGAATCTAAAATTACGACCACCTAATGAGAAGCCAAAAATATCCCTACTTTCTTCGGCTATCGGAATGCTGAAAAAGGCATTCTTCAAGTCGATCACTTAAAACCATGTAGCTGAAGCAGGAATCAATGTCAGTAATGCAGTGATATCCGGGACCACAGGAAATTGCGGAACCACAATTTTATTAACCTCTCTAAGGTCAATCACAAATCTGTAGACTGGAGGTTTAGAAGGATCAGTGCGTTTCAAAATCGGCAAAACAGGACTGTTGCATACATTTCCTCTAGTTTCTTCTATCACATTTTTCTGTATCAAATCCTGTACGATCAGTAAAAGTGCACGTTCACCTTCATTTGAAATCCGATACTGTGGGATTCGTGGAAATCTAACATTCGCCTTCAAACTCACCACATAAGGAGGAATTTCCAAAAGACCTACATCATTAGGACCAGTTGCCCAAAGAGTATCAGGGAGAGAACGCAGCTCCGGTGGGAGCTTATCCATTGACAAATACATTGGAGAGATCACTCTCTTACCCAACGTGAGTTGTACTCCTGAAGGAGAGCAGTACAATGTCGCATGCAGGCGTTTTAACAGATCTGGACCAAGAAGATTCTCATTACAACCAGTCGTTAGAAAAAGGGGTGCTTCTAGATGACATGGTCTAACAGAAATGGACAAAGGACCAGAAACAGGGTTGTGAACAGGGGCGCCTGAGAATCCTACCGAAATGTTTGTTAAGCCAGACAAAGGTGCGCCAGGGAGTTTCGCATGCATAATTTAACTTTTTGCCGCACCAGTATCCAACAGAAACGGTTCAACCACACCTAATGTAGCTACTGTGACATAAGGTCCACTGTGATTGACTGGAACTGATACTACTCCCTCTCTTTGCCCATGGCTGTCCTAGTACTCACTTTGCTGAACTTCTCCATTACCCTCATAATAATCTTCAACATGGTATTGTTGAGATCTACCCGATGGCACATTCTGCTGATCAAAATAATTAGAGGAACGATCAGTCTGTGGAGGCACAGCACCGCGTCCTCTGCCTCTAGGAGCTTGCATAAAACCACCACGGCCTCTCGGAGCCGGGACACCACTAGTTTGTGGATGCAGAACTGGACACTCATTCTTATAATGACCCTCCTTTTTACAATAGGCACACTGATTCCATGCTAACTGTTGTCGTGGAATACCATAATCAAACTTTTGGGACATTCCTTGCTGGAACTGTGGCTGTTGCTGAAACTGGGGTCGCTGCTGTGAATCTGACTGATTCGAGCGAGGCGGATACGCCTGTTGCAAGAGAACTTTAGTTTTCAAGTCTTTCGTCTTCTTCTCTGACTTTTCCTTCTCTTCCTTTTCTCTATTTTCGTAATACTGAGCAGTTGCAAGTATCTGTCCTGTCGTCGATACCGCCCATGCACTCTCCGAATCCTTCAACTTACTACTTAATTCAGGCAATAAATTAAACACAAACTTGTCGACAAACAATCTCTGGCCTCCCTCAGTACTCATATCTTGACCACTGTGGTCTACGAAAGTTTCTTCAAATCTGGTGAAGAAATCAGAGACACTTTCATCCTTCTTTTGCTTGCATGCTGATAATTTATCCCAGTTGACACGTAACGCTGGCATCAGAGTTTATCAGATCGATTATTCTGCCAGGCAAAGCAGCAATCAGGGGCTCAGGTTTAGCACCCCCAATTTGTTGTGCATCTGCCGCTACAATAGCTGGCCAATCACCTCCTAAGGCAATTTGATGATCCTCATGGCGAATTTTGGCCCAAATAGGCTGTGGCACTACATTGCCAAATAGCATCTCAATGTCTGCCAAATTCATGACACAAGCTTGAACAGTCTGGGTCAACTCTTTATAATAACCATCAGAATTCTTACGTGGGTCTGGCAATGCCTGTTTTACTGCTAAAACTTCAGCCCGTTTCCAGGGAATGTGTATCCACACTCTCTGAAACTGTGCGGGAGCAGCTTGAATACCAAGATTTGCATTAGCTTGAACTGCTTCGCGCCATATCGGCGTAACTTCCCTCATCGGATACTGACCTCGCTTCTTCCTAGTAATCGGAGAACCATCTGAGTCCCTTGATGATCCAAGAGGAGGATCAGACCTGTATGCTAAAATTAGTTCTAACGCTTCCTTTACGTCCGGACCTACTATTATTCCTGCAGCGAATCTTCGCTGAGTATGTATCAAATCAGTGGGAGCACCATAACCAAAGGCTCGCGCGCGGAATAGGGACCACTACCCCCCCCAAGCATGTGCAGACCATAGATGACATGGCGCTTTTCGCGCAAGAGCACCCCTCCCTCTATTTCTACCCTCACCCAGGTGCAGGCAATCACGGAGGCTTTAAAAACATGCTCGGCCAGGCCCTCCTTTCACTACCGGGCGCCGCAGAAGGACGACAGGTCCAAGGAGGAACCAGATCGACAGTTTCGTGAGTAATGAGGCTGCGCACTACAGCTACTGTTGGGGTAAGGTGTTGAGGTCTTCCCTTACAGGTCGGATAATTTTATAAACCAATACAACCTTCTTTTAGGGTCTTTTTCTCTGCCAGGCGACCAAAGGAGGCTTTGAACAGCAAAATACTGTGTGAGGATAATTTTCTTTCACTTACCTGAACCTCACATTGGTATTCCCGTTTTCTAGCTCACCACAACAACCGGCTTCTAGATAACTATCACATGAGTCTTGCCACTGACAAGACCACACTTTAGCCATGCATAGTTCGTTCACTCACCTTATAAGACGGTGGAATGACGACTGTTTTTGCAATAATATGCTAATATGACTCTACCCTGTACGTCTGTCTGTCTCCCCTTTTATGTTATATGTAGCAAAGCGAGAGGGAATCCCCTTCTCACCCATATAGCACCTTAGGGAGTGCTACACATAAAAACAAAAAACACTCACTGTAAATTAACCTTTTCAACTCCACACATACTCACTTGGTCCTGAGGAAAGCCTGTTTTAAATTAAGAAAGGCCAGGCTGAAACATGTAGACCACACAGGACACTGGAGGTCATAATCCATACTCCACTGTGTCCGTCTGCCTTTTAATATGCCAACAGAGACCCAGTTTATTAAAATAGTGTTTTTTACCCTCGGGTGCTGGGATTTTTGTATGGCTTTTTAATCTTCACCTTCACACTCACCACACTGCACACTCAGTAAATATACCAGCTCCGCAGTAATCTGGCGTCGAAGCACACCCGGGGCACGTTAGGTGCCACTGTGGTGGGCCCGATGATGAAGCATGCCACCAACTAGGTTGGTGGGTGAGGGCTTTCTAAAAACCTACTGGTTTTCCTTGACATACGTACTCCATTGAGTCTTCCCTGTAAAAAACCTAGCTAGTCTTTCTTGATTTTTGATATGGGAACTTAATACAAGTCATCATCATCCCATTCCTCATGCAAAAGGGAACACATCACATCAAATACATATCGCTGAGTTGGTTCATTCCATTGCATAAACGTTTCCAACACTTTGTGCATCATATTTCACAATTTTCGAAACCCACCTAAGAGCTGTCGAATCTAACATTTCTCGTTCCTGGGGACCAGGAAGCTGACTACGTCTCTGTGTAGAGTCAGAAACGGGGGTCTTAATTAAAGACCTGTTAAAAGGAGTTAAAATATTAATTACAGAGTCAGTTATTTTCCGACGAACAGAAAGCGGAGTCAGAATGTTTACAGAGGTCGGGGACAAGGAAGTTGGAGCAGATGAAATTGTAAGGGTAGGCGTAGTAGGCAAAGCAGTTTGCGAAATGACAGGCACAGGCGGAATAGGCAACCCAGGAAGAGGGGGTGCCGGAGGAACATTAACCACAGGAAGGACAGGAGCTTGGACATAAGGAGGAGGAACAACTATTCCAGGCTGACAAACAGCCGGTTGTACAACAGGTGGCAACTGGGGTGCCGTAACACCCTGTGCATACGGTGGAGGTGATCTCAAAAGATAAGGCAACAGGGGATCCTTTTCAGGGTCCTCTACTGGCTTAGCAGGACACGATGGCAAGGCAGGGTAGCACTTGTCAATCGCCAAATTATGCTCTCTATTCGCTACCTCTATCGCTTTTTCAGTCTCGTTGACATGCAACTGCCTAGCAGACTGCATTAAAGTCAACCCTTTCTCTCTGTTCCTTTTTCATTTTTCTTATTTCTCTCTGTCTGGCTTCCTTACGTCAAAAACGAAAAGAATCAAACATTGCCGGCCGGGCTTTCTTCTTAAATAATTTCCCTTCCAGATTATCTAGAATTTCAGTTTCGAAGCTACCATGTGGTGGCCAACTAAGGACACCATCTTTCCTGGTTTATCGGACCGACGACTCATTATAAGTGATAGGACCCACACCATGTTTACAGTAGAGCTCATACGTTGGAGTTCTTATCGGAGGAACCGGACACAAGTCCTCCAACAGGGAATCCCTGTTGCAACTTAACCAGGACAGGAAACAATTACTACGGCTAGCCATTATAAACTAAGGACAAAATACTAACCAAATGCGCAAAGAACTTAGGCCTACCAAGAGCATCCAAATGAAACAATACCAAAAACCAAAGATTATCTTGACAAGAGCAACCAGTGATAATCTACAAATCCAAAACAAGCGTATCCAGAAAACAAAAGGATTATCCGTCAATGATAAATCCTTACAAGAGCAACCAAGAGCAACCAAACTGGGAATGACCCACTTAATACTTAACTGAAATGTCGAAGACGTCACCAAGGAGAACCAGTCTACGTCTCGCCGTACTAAGGTCTGCACCTCAGGTCCAAGACAGGGTGACAGTCAGGGCAGCGGTCCTCTGTAGCCGTCTGGGAACGGGAACCCTTGTGGAAGAGATCATCGGGCCACTTTTACGACATGGAGGGATCGATGAAGCGGGGTACCTCCCTCCGGAATCTACACACGAAGCTCCTCGAAATCTTCAGGCTTTGGACCGGTACCAGTTGACGTGAGCCCCACATTGGGCGCCAAATGAGGTTCTGGACTTTTTATAGTCCAGAGGTGTCAGGGAAACAACACCCAAAAGACCCCTGAGTTCCTTCCTGTCTCGGTGCACAAATAAACAGAGACACGGGCTTCTCGATGGTGGCGTCAGAGACCAAGGTTTATTTACTGCAGGGATACAGAAGTCACAGGAACCACACAAAGGCAGATTCTAGGAGACTGTTCAAATTGTACAAAGTGGGTCGCTCCTTATATACATGGAAAATGACTTTAGGCAACATTGTTAAAATATCTTTCATGCCTAGCCCGGTATCCCAAACAGACAATAAACATATACCAGACGATAATTAACTGCAAGTTTTCCAGTATTTGATCAAGTCTTCATGTCAGTTTTCTATTCATAGATCGATCTGCCTCATCGTAAAAAATGTTTCCTCCCCATAGTAAAAGCCCAGAAGGAAAGGAGCAGAGCCAGGTGTAGAAGATAGAGAAGCAGGATAAGGGATGCTTGTGGGTCATAAAACAGGCACGGCTACTGTCTTCGGCCTCCTAATCGTGATCAGGCCAACGAACACGAGAACCAGTATAGCAGGACTGGCCTCATGCAAGGGAGATAGCTTCTGCCAAGTCACGCAGCATCAGCTTTCTTGAGCTAAAGCCTACATGTCCCTACTAAGGTGGTTCAGCCGGGGTCAACGTTCGTCCATTGACTATGTGAGGGCAAAGAACAAGATGGACGCCGTAGCTAAAATGGATGCCGTGTGTTTTCAACAGAATGCCCTATTTCTCAGTGAATCCGTGCTAGTAGCACAGCGAAAACACTGCCACATACTAAATGGATCATTTACGGTTTATTGGTACCAAAATCACGTCAGTACTACGATACCGAAAACACGGGTTCGGATCGCTACAGAACCTCAACGGAAACATAACTCCAAATGGTTTTTGGGAAAGCAGCACTTGGAACAAGTAGAAACCTACAGATATCTCAGTGTCATTCAATGACAATGGAAATTTTATCCCTCAGAAACTCGATATCAATAGGAAAGCAAACGCTTTAACAGCTGCATTTAGGACCATCCAAAAATCAAATAGCAATCTAACGCACCGACCTTTTCTTAAGGATATATCTGCCAAATTGTTACCTTCTCTAACATATGGCAGTGAGGCCCTAAATGAAAAAGATGCTGTCATCATCAATAATGCTATCTCAAAAACGTTTAGATCTCTTTTCCATCTCCCTAATAATGCATCGCAATCCAGATTAGGCTTGAATTTGGTTTGAACAATCAGCTCTATGTAAGAAAGGGCCATACAATCAAAGTTTGGAATAGAGTGAAAAATGACCAAGATAATTTAATGTCCCAGTTACTGTGGAAAGAAATTAATGGAAATAACAAATCAACTGCCTGGAAATATCTGGACACGGCTCTGGACGAATTTGAGCTTAGGGAGGTCTGGGACTCCACCATAACCAAGGAATCATTTAAGAAAGTTGTTAACAAAACAACTGATTACCTATCATTAATAAGCGACAAGGCCTTCTTAGCTAAAAGAAAACATGCATGGTCCATAATGAATGGCTACTCAAAAAAGATGGTTCAGCAATATCTTGACAAGGCATGGTCATTAAAAAGTAAACAGACTTTTATTAAAGCAAGATTTGGAGTATGGCCGGGCCAATTCCATGCACCACCGTGGAAGAAACTTGAAGGCACCACATTGCGTAGGCTTTGTAAATCTGGTGAGGAAAATATTATCCATCTCTTCTGTTCTGAACTAAAAAAAGAAATACTAATTATATTAAAAATATTATTTAACGAAAGAGGGATAAGTACACGTAGACAGGAATTGATATGTTGTCTCTGTCCAGATGATATACTCATTAATTCTGCTTTGACAATTTTTAGCAAAAGTATGGGAAACATTAGAACTGCATGAAACGGTAAACTAAGAATGATTACTTTTCTTTTAAAGTCTTAAACACATGAATTTTATGACAAACATTTTTTTACTAAAGATGTATACAATTTTAGGGACTCATTGCTATCCAAAATTTACATAATGGAGTATTTTATGAATTTTGCTTTTTGTAAAGATTTTAATTATTCATACAATAAAGGTAATTTGAATTTATAGAGGGAGCCATTTGCGGAAGTGTGCATGGAAATACCATTATCTCAGGTATCACCATGGAAAGGAGAGACTATAAATTAGCTTTTTATGCAGATGATGTTATGGTGGCATTGACAAATTCTCTACACTTTTAGTTGGCACTTATGCAAGAGCTAGAGGCCTTGGAGAGGGCTTCTGGGTTCAAAATAAATTCTAAAAAGTTGCAGATACTTAACCTTATTATTCCCCGAAAAGACCGAGCCACCCTTAAACAACTTTTTCCCTTCCCATGGGCTACACAGGGAGTGGTGTACTTAGTCCTTCATCTCCACCCCACAATATGGCAGATGCCCGAAAGCAAGTATGGCAGCCTCCTTGGGGGCGTGGCTACACACGCAATGGCGATAGACGTGCTGGGGTAGAGCTCCGCTCCGAGCTCCCCTCTCACAAGCCATATCTCCGGTATACTTCTCAGGATTCAGCAGACATTGGCAGCGGAGCTGCGGGAGGTGATCGGCTGCCGCACTGCCGAGTTTGGCTGCGAAGTTGCTGTCCACACCTGAGGAGCCGTGGGTTGTGCTGCCGCCCACGCTGCTCCCCATCCAGCAGGCACCCCTACACGAAGCCGTGGTCTGGCCCCGCCCACAAGGCCCTGAGATCGCGGACCGCGAGCCTTCTCCAGACCTGGCCCAGTACAACACGGAGTGTACTTAACCGCCACCCCGTCTGCCACCTATACTGGACATACAGCGCGGCGCACTGCCGCTCATGTTGGTCCCTGTCCGGCGGACGAGCCTACCGGGGGCCGCGGTCTGGCTCCACCTACAAGGCCCCGAATTTGAGGCTCGCCAACCGGGGTGGTGAAGCTCTCCTGACTCTGGTGGGCCGGGCGGGAGTGATACTTGAGGCGGCAGCTGGGGGGTGCACACAGACGCTCTCCTCCCCCTTCCACTTCCAGAGATCGCCGGTGGGGAGCGGCCCTCCCGGATCGCGCACCTGGGTTCCGGGCAGTGGCACAGGGACGGTGAGGTGGCCTGTTGAGACGGCCTGGGGAGCAGCTCAAGGCTGTGGCGCAACCAGTGCAAGAGCGTCAGATTCTACTTACCACCTACTATACCCTCCTTACTTAGTACCTACCTTGCAACACTGGCCAATATCTGCTGAGTGAGCCTGCATCGGCCCTGCTGGGGGCTTGCGCCTGATGGGGTGAGGCGTACTGACTGGCCTGCGGTGGAGTACTGACCACTACCCCTCCCACCGCACCATCTACTACACTGCAACCTGCTGGGACACAACCTGCCTGCCTCACCTGGCGGACGAGCTGCTGTGGAGGTACGCGCCTTTTGCCTGCTGTCTCTCCCGCTGACGCAGGCGCCGAATCACACCTCGGGGACCATTGACCGCTGGAGCACGGGGCACGGAATTGCAGCCTACTGCGCCGCTCATGTCTAGGGGTACCAGGGTGAGGATCGGAGCTCATGGCTCACAGAAGAAGGGAAACATGGACAAAAAAAACGCAGTTGGGGGACTCGGACCAGACTGCGTCCAAACTGGATACAATGCTGGCTGCGATGGAACGACTGAAGGAATCGGTCCAACTAACCCGCACCTCCCTAGAGACCAAGATTGATGGAGTGGCGATTGACCTCACGCATCTGCGAGCCGATCACAAGAAGTTGGCGGAGCGAACCACTGCCTTAGAGGGTAGAGTAGCAGACCTTGCGCCCAGGGTTGCCCAGACTGACAAGCAGATACAGGATCTCCTCAACAGAGTGGAATTCTTGGAAGATCACGCTGAGGATGCGGAGGGAAGGGCACGGAGGAACAACGTGCACCTGGTGGGTGTGCCGGAACGCTGGGAAGGGAAAGATCCTGCGACGCACATGGAAGATTGGCTGCGGAACCTGCTGCCGACCGGCGCGCTATCGCCATACTTCGTCGTGGAGCGAGTGCCGACCCGACCCCTCCCGACGGGATCTAACCCCAGGCCTATGCTCCTCAGGATACTGAACTATCGAGACCGGGATTCTATCCTGCGGGAAACTCGGCAAATGCAAGAGGTCCACATAGATAATGCTCAGATAATGTTTTTCCCTGACTATACGATTCAAGTTCAACGTCAAAGACACTCTTTTCTGGCGGTCAAGCAGCGGCTCCGGCAACTGGACTTGAAGTATTCCCTACTTTTCCCAGTACGTTTGCGGGTGGTGGTCACTTCTTTGCCACTCCGGAAGAAGTGGAGGCCTGGTTGGACGCTGGTATGGCTACGGAGACCCAGAGGACATCGGTGCCGAATCACAGGACACATATCAGAGGGCCCCGGCGTCGACGCAGAAACAGATCGCCTCCTGTGTATAGACTGCGTGATGTGGCGGAGGTGAGCCCGCCTGCGGCGCTTATTCACAGAGAATGTCAGGATGCCATTCGAGCAGTGGTGGAACTTAGTGGATCCCCAAACACAGACGTGGCCCCGGATGCCAGTCCACGAGAACTACTCAGCGACGACGAACACATTTATGGCCTGCTGGACTCTCAGATGTCCACAGAGGGACCAGATGTCACTCCGCAGACAGCGGATTTGATTCACTGACTGTATTATTCCATTGTCTGGAGTTGTCACTTGCCCGCTTGAGACTGTTGCTTGGTCACCGGACCTGGAGCTGACTGGACTGAGATGCGCTGTAGAGGCGATAGCCAGGACACGTGCTGTCCTCTCTGCACACAGCAAGCGGTGCAGTAAGTACTTTTGCTGCGATAATTGACCCCTGAGGGGATAATGGCTTGGCGGAATTGCTTAACGCCTGGTCAAGCCTATTAATGTTGAATTCCCTCTTGGTGGGGTGGCCAGGCGGTACACTCATTGACTCCTGAGGGTACCTGAGCGCTACAGGCTGGAGATTGCTGCCGTGAGCTATCCAGTCTGACTATTCTATACCACAACTGGCTGACATAGATTGCCTGTGGAAGGGGTGCCCCTCATCTGCCTGGATTGCAGATGTAGTGGAAAGGCTGTGTCTAGTGCCTAAGCGACCCCCCCTTGAATTTGAATGTTTGTTGCCTCATTGGGGAGTTTGGACGACGGGATGTTTCGCTATCAACCTTTTGGTATTGACTGTTGGTTTTATTTTTCTTATGTCATGTTTGTAATGTATTTTGATTTAGTGTGGGATCTACAATTGTAACCTATGCTCAGCAACTTGGGATGTGCAGATTGTGGGGATGGGAAACGACCTGCAGGTAGTAACCGCGCAGCAGGGGGAGGTTGGAGAAGGCGCTGAGGATATCCATCTCAGTGATTAAGATATGTACGTGGAATGCACACACCGTCACGTAGATACCAAATATACTCTTACCTTATTTTATTTTAAGGATCTGTGAACTATAAGCTAAAGAATTGTATTGTATATTTTATGGTTCTTATTGATATCTTGTTTGATATGCTGCTTACTGTATACTTTTATGGTTGTAAAAAAACGAATAAAGTTTTATTGATTGATAAAAATAAAAAAAAGAGTGGACCAGCTGGCCTTCACTCCAGTGAGGCATATAAAAAGGTATGGCTATACCTAATGGTTCACAAACTGTATACATTCACCGCTGTTCTGCGTGTTAACCCCACCACAGGGACAGGAGTAAAGAGTTCGCTAAATGAGGGCAGGTCCATAACCTCACTCATGTCAAGTGGCAGGCTCAGGCCTTCCTGCACACACTAGATTAGCTTGAGGATGGGGCCAAATTAAAAAACCAGGAGCAGGGCCGTTTCTACTATTAGGCAGGATTAGGCGGCCGCCTAGGGCAGGCAGAATGGCTAGGGAGGCAAAAGGGGGAGAAATTGTGTAGGCCTTCTGCAATTCGACATCACGTGATGTCACGTTTGGCACAAAGGGCGGGGGCCATGTACACCGCGATCTGTGCTGTGCCAGCATGGCTGCACTGAGCGGGTCATCACAGGTCATCATGGGTCACAGTACAGACAGAGAGGCAGAGAAACAGTCCGGTACGGAGGTATGCACCAAGGTGGGGGTGACAAGTGGGATGAGCACAGCTGGCAACTAATAACTCTCCTGAGAGTAAAAAGCGAGTGCGTGATCCGGTGCCTCAGTCTCTGGACAGGTCTCGCTCTGCCCCTCTTCTCCCCCTCTCAGCGGCGGGTGTTTATGTTCTCAAAACTGTGTACAAAAGGACTGCAGGGACCACCTCCCCGATAAATATACATGTAGGGTTTTACACAATGCCTATCTACTAATGACAGCGCAGAGGAGAGTACAACATTGAGGCACATGGCCTCGTGTAGACAGAGGAACAAAAAGCTGAAACATGTTAGCACTCATCTTTAGCGAGGAACGCAACTCCCATAACTCCCACAAGTAACTGGATTGCAACCTGAAAGTAACTGGATTGAAAGGTGAAACACACGTCCCTGAAGCACTGGCGGCTGGGACCCCTGCCACTTTCACCGGATCGTCGGCGGAGCTGCTGTGGCTGCTGCGGTCGCCCAGGAGGCTGGTCGCGGTCAGTGATCCGTGACCGTCCGGGAGGCTGTGGGCGTCGGAGGAGCATTATCGTCTGGGGCCCAGACACTCATCGGATCTTCGGCGGTGCCCCTGACGGTGGGCTGGAGACTGCCGTGGCTGCTTGCCGTGGCTGCTGCGGTCACCGGTCACAAGTGGTCACTTTTAACCCGCAGAACATCGGATCTTCGGTGGTGCCCCCGACGGTGGGCTGGAGCCTGCCGTGACTGCATGCCATGGCTGCTGCGGTCACCGGTCACATGAGGTCACTTTAATTTAATTTAATTTGCGTGTTTATATAGCGCTAGAATCACTCCCGGGGGAGTATCTCCGCGCTTCGACCGCTGCGAAACCCTTCCTGGCTTCCCTGAGAGATGGTCCCTTAATGGGTATCTCCAGGGTGAGACCAGGCATCCCCGGCGGTCTGGTGGGGCCGTTAGTGAAGATGAGGCAAGCTAATGCCCAGAGTTGCCGAGTGTGATCGCTGATCATAGTGGGCACAGAGGCGAGAGAATTATCGAGTCCGCTGACCCGGGTCCAGAAACCTGCCGCGCCGGGAATCGAACCCTGGTCCCGGGCCGTCCTCTGCTCTCGGGTCTGCCGCCTCTAACCAGTGAGCCACACTACCTCACTTTAAACCCGCAGAACAGAGCGAAGCGGCTGACGAGTAGGCGGCAAGCACTGGGAGACTCCCTGTTGCTGTGGAGGCCCCGGACGACTGATCCCTGGTGCTGGAGCGCCAAGCCCTGGATCACACGGCTCGCGGCGGAGGCACCTCTGGCCTCTCCCCTCTCACCCGAGTGCCCGCCTGGTGCTGTGGCGGCGGATGGTGGCGGTTGCTTGGACAGTAGCGGTTGGGCTGCAGTGCTGCTTAGGAGAGCTGGGCGGCGGGTCGGCTGGATCGTGGCTTCGGCGGCCCCCGGGAGGACCGCGCTGCGATCACACATGGAGAGAAGTCGCCTCATAGCCCCGCCCCCCCCCCCCCAGGAAGTGCACTGAATATAACAAAACGCTGATAGCACAACCATCGGCTATCATGTATTAATGGAATTTTTATTTTTATGCAGCCTACAATTGGAAAAGAGGAATGTACACACCGACAACTTGGAGAAAGGGCGTGTTGATGCCAGCAGATCAATCATCTCGTACAAAAAACGACCCCAGGACTATGGCAAGGTATCGTGCCTCTTGCTCAGTTTTTCATTTTTGCATCACTTTTTAAGCTGATTTACATGACTTTTCTTTTGTGATCCTTCTGCACAAAATGGCTGGGGCCATAAAATTGTAGTATTTACTCGACTCCCTTTCCCTGACTTCCTCAGAAAACCAGATCTTTCACCTAAAATGGCTGGGGTCATAAACCTGCAACAACAAATCGCCAGACCCTCACAAAGCTCATTTTAAAGCACTGCCTTCCCCTTGGCCCTCCAAAATAGACATAGGACTCACCTCTACCCTCCCAGTAAGATAGAAACAGGACTTCCTCGACCAGCCCCTGTTAAGTATATGAAACCTGTCTGCGACCCTGATCCCAGGACATAATAACAAACATAGGACTACTATACTCTTTTCTACCTATCTATCTTGGCGGCCATCTTAGACTAGTCAATCCTCATCTCTTCACCATGCCTAACGAAGCGGCCATCTTAGGCTAGTCAAAATCTCTACCCTTCCATACACACTTCTCTCCCACACCTCCCTCCCACACACCATAGCTCTTTTCCTACACCGACCCTCACAGCCCCCCTCACCTGCCTCTTCCCCTTCATCCAACATGGAACCCACGGGCAAACACACATATAAAATTAATTACCCCCAGAGCTCTCCCAAAAAAACGCAAAACGTTTTTAACACAACTTCTTAAAGTCCCACCCTGAAACCCCCTTTTTAGACACCTACTTCTCCCTCATCAATGGAGCTAAGAGCACCAATATCATTCTTTACACTACACTCAGCACAATAGAGAAAAGCATTCCTCACCCTACTCACCATCTCGACCACCAGGAAAACTGCCCATGGCATAACACTTTCCACCACACCATCCCAACTCTACCCAGCTAGAGCATCCATCACTATCTACAACAAGGGCACTGTCTTAATTCAATCCACAGACAGAAACCTTGACCTACTTGACAACCTGTTCCCCACTTTGAAAGAATACATCTCCAACGCTCAGATCCCACACCATCCGGCCTCCAATCCCAACATCCTCGACCCCACAGCACCACCTACCACTAACACGCACCTCCTCCCTCCCCCCAGTACTCTACTCTATCACCCCCCGGCTACATACACTTCACACTCCTCAATCCCAGACGTGGATCTCTCTCCGCCACCAACACCCCCACCCCCTCTACCCCACTCCCACATAACCAGAACCCCACACCGCCGACTAGCTTCTCAGAACAACCCACCTCACCTGACTGCACCCCACACAACATGACTCTCTCCCAACCCATCTCCCCCCCACTCTTTGCACTCCCGCCACTCCTAGCCCTCACTCTCCCCTCAACCTCTCCCCCCCACTCTTTGCACTCCCGCCACTCCTAGCCCTCACTCTCCCCTCAACCTCTTCCCCCCACTCTCACTCCCCTCTACCACACCGTCACCCCCGCAACGCCCAGCCTCCACACTTCCCACAATTGCCTCACCCCTCCTATCATTGATTCCCTGTCCAATAACACCAACACCATCACTAATCCTTTCACTCCCCTCCCCCAAATCTCCCTACCAACCCGAACATCAACACACTCACTAACACCTCCAACTCCAACCACTTCACTAACACCCCCACCCCTCTCCCCCCCTATTCCAGTAACCTAGACACCTGCTCTCCCTCAGTGCCCAACCCCAACCGCTTACCCAACCCCACGCTGGACATGATTATGTCCACCCTCCTCCAAGTGAGAGAAGAACTCCACACCCTCAAAGAGTTACTCCTCACACACCCCAGACACGCCCCTCCCACCACCACTTCTCAACCTAACAACATATCCCCCTCACATATACTCACCCCCTACATTGGACCTCTATCCCCTCTCGCAATACCTCCAACCCCCCAGACGCACTATCAAGACTCTTTCGGACCTCGACATACATACCCTACTCCGCACATATGTCCCGGTTTGCCAAAACCTCTTAGCCACCACACACCTGTCCATTCCTACGATTCTCTCCAACCCCCTCAGGCACCCCACGCATAACAACAGAGGCTCCGTCCCCAACAACCTCACAAAAGTCCCCCTCACTCCAGATCCCCCCTCCTCCCTCTGCACCCCCAGACTCAAATGCACACTTCTCAACTGTAGATCGGCCCAAAGACACTCCTCGGAGGTCGCTGATCTCATCACTACTCTGAACCTTGACCTAGCCATCCTAACTGAAACATGGTTAACTGAATCTTTTACTCCTATCATGGATATCCTAGTCCCCCCCCCCACTACTGCATCATTAGACTGGACAGGTCCAGCAAGACAGGCAGTGGAATCGCATGCATTTACAGGAGCAACCTTTCAATTAATAAAGTCACCGCCCCGTCTCTTACCTCCTGTGAATACATCTGCCTTGATGTCATCAGTGAAAACAAACCTGTATGTTCACTTCATCTACCACCCACCTGGGGACAACCTCACCTTCTCCCAACAACTCATGGACACAATCTCAATCAACTCAGGATGGCAAAACACACAAATTTTCCTTGGCGATTACAATCTTCACTGGAATGATTGCAGTGACGCAGTGGTAAATAGCCTCAAAAATTTCCTTAACACTTCTGACCTCACCCAAATTTGCAACAGCTCGACCCATGACAAAGGCTCTATCCTCGACCTTATCATCTCCAAAGAAGGCGCTATTCAACTTTATTCAATCCAACCCTGTGACTGGTCAGATCACCATATTGTCACATTCTTCATCAATGAAAAAGTTAAACTTAACCCGGTCCAATCCTCCAAGCCCAAAGTTTGGAAAAGAGACCTGAAGAAACTCAATCCAAACTCTTTACCCCCTAACAGCTACAATCTCCTACTCCCCCCTACCGGCGTTACTGACGTTCAATACTTAACTGGCCACTATCTCAACGCTATGACCTCAATAATCAATGAGGCTGCACCGATGCAACTAAAAAGAGTCTCCACCAAGATCTCCAACCCTTGGTATGACGGGAGTCTCAATGAAGATAGACGGGCCATGCGAATGGCAGAGAGCACCTGGAGATCTATTCCCTCGGCACTGCACCTAAAAATTCTGAAGAAAAAGAGAACCGCATACTTCAGGAAAATAAAACGCTCAAAATCAGATTTCTTCAGACTCCAGCTCGACCAAGCAAAAAACCGTCCAAGAAAACTGTTCGAGCTAATCCGTACACAGTCCAAGGAACAACCCCAAGCAGTCAACACTATGGGCAATGCACCTTCCTGTGAAGATTTCTCTGCTTTCTTTAACCAAAAAACTGACAACATAAGGAGCGATCTCCTGATTGACGCAAGCCTTTACTCCAAACCCCACTGCATATCACCCAATGAACCAAATGCGACATGGTCATCCTTTGGCACTTACTCTGAAGAAGAAATTGGATGGTTTCAAGGTGCTGAGTAGTCTGTCAATCACCTCACTGACCCTCTTCCTGCTAACGCTGTAAAAGGCTTCACCCCTTTGCTCCTCCCACTCTGGACTAAAATTATCAACAGCTCACTTCAACAAGGAACCATCCCCGACTCCCTCAAAGTTGAATAAGTTACACCTTTACTAAAGAAACCAACAGCCGACCCCACTGATCTAAACTACCGTCCTATTACCAACATTCCCACTCTCGCCTAACTGTTGGAAAAATGCGTTCAACTACAATTGACAAAGAACATAGAACAGTTTGATCTTCTCAACCCTCATCAATCAGGCTTCCGAGCAGGGCACAGTACCGAAACTTCTATGACCCACATAATTGACGACGCCCTCCAAATTTTAGATCAAAACGATACCTACCTCCTCATCCTTCTTGATCTCAGCATTCGACACTGTGAAACATGAGAACTTACTCGAACTCTTAAACACAAGAATGGGTCTTTCTGGGACTCTTCAGTGGTTCACTTCCTTTCTACACAACCGGTCTCAGAAATTCAAGAGCAACAACTTGATGTCCTCTCCAGTACCTGTATCGTTAGGTGTCCCCCAAGGATCCTGCCTATCCCTAACTTTGTTCAACCTAGTTATGGAACCTCTCACCACCTTGCTACAAGCATCCAATGTACACTTTCACATGTACGCCGATGACACCCAACTATATCTCAAACTACAATCCCCCAAAGACATTATGCGTCTGAACTCAACGATCAGAAGCACCCAATCCTGGCTTGCCGATAACCACCTCAGACTCAATGCTATGAAAACTGAGTTCCTTCTGATCTCACCTCCCGCGAAAATCTCTACCACTCAAACCTGGCTTAAACACCTAACTGCACTCAATGTCCAACCGACCATCGTGGATTCAGCAAAATCTTTAGGCAACACTTGACGCCAATCTCAACATGCAGCAGCATATCAGCAAGGCAACTAAGGGAGCGAACTTCCAGATCAATACCTTGAGGAAACTTAAACCCTAAGACTTCCAAACTGCAGTACAAGCACTAGTCATCCCTTGCATAGACTACGGCAGCATCGCCCTCTTCGGTCTCCCCCTAACTACAACTGCACCCCTAAGAGCTTCACTAAACGCAGCAGAGAGACTTATCACTGGATCTAAAAAACACTCACATATCTCCCCTGACTTTAAATCCCTGAACTGGCTGCCTTTTGAAGCCAGAATACATCTGAAAATTGCCTGCATGACGCACAAGGCTATACACCTGAACTCACCCGGCTACCTCACTCAGAAGCTGACAATTTCCGGCGGCTCCAGAACCACAAACAATCTTCTGCTGAAGCCTCGAAGATTCTGGAAGGAAAAAAACTTACAAACGCTCCTTCTCAGGAATGGCGCCTAGGATCTGGAACTCACTCCCTCCTGAAATCAGGCTCATCTCCTCCACTCTTCTTTTTAAGAAAGAAGTAAAAGCTATCCTCATGGCTAAATACACTTGTACTACTTTTGATCTTTTAAGAGTCTGCGTCGATTTGTACTACTTGTTTGATCCCTTTGCACATGTGTATTACTTGTATTATCGACCTACCTGATTGTCCATGCTCCCTCTTATTTGTACTACTTGCATTGATGACCTACCTTCCCAACTATGCTCCCTCGTGTACCCACCCTACCACTCACTCACTTACCCCTTGCCAGTTTGTAAAGCGCTCTGTTATCTGCAAAGATTTTGTTCTCTCTATATAAAACTTTCAAAATAAAAATAAATAAAAATTTAGTGGAGCGGACGGACACGGAGGGCCTGACAGGGACACAGACGGCCTGACAGTCACAGAGGTACAGGAGTACATATAGAGATAAGAACAAGAGCGGATACACATTGAGGTGGGTGGTGGGGGGGGCGTGGAGTGGCAAGGTGCAGATGGCCGCTGAGAGAGAGGAGGGTTGAGCGCAGGGTGGGGGGTGAGGAGAGGATGAGAGATGACATGACAGGCCTGTGGGCTGCACTTCCCATCTGAGCTTTAAGAACTTACAGGCAATGAGGAGACCTGGCAGCCCCAAGGACACCACCGGAAGGGGGAGCTGCAGAAGGACAAGGGCATTGGGAGGGAGGGGGGCTGGGGTACAGAGACATGGAAAGATACAGGGGGCTGTGTGAGGAGGGATGAGGGGAGGGGTGAGGAGAGAATTGCCTAAGGGGATGAAGAAGAAAGAAAAGAGAGGACGGAGGAGAGAACAGATCAAGGAGAGGGGGGCAGGCAGCCAAAGGCCAGCGCTTGTTTTTCGTGTCCTTCCAGGCCTTTGTGCATGAGGCGGCCCATCTGGAAGTGTGTATGTGAAAGAATTAAGGTTATAGAAGCATAATGGGGAGATTCAGGGTTATGTGTAAATTGAGAGAAAAAAAACTGCCCTGTTATTGTGTGAGACAATTTGCCATTCTAGGATATAATTAGGCCTGAGTGAAAGTTTTATTACAGCTGCAAAATTGCAAGTAATGAGAATATCGGCATTGCATGAATTTTATAAATTAAGTTTTGTTATTTTGCTATTGTAAAATGTTGCTTACTTTTCAACCAGAGGGCACTAGATCAAGGAGAAAAGTCCTCGCAAGAACGTTAGAACTGTGGTTGAGATAAATTTGTTCTCAAACCAGTCTCCTGCTGGTATCCTTTGTGACTTTTTTTATTACCTGGAGTAAGCCCTTGTGTGTAAATTTTATTTGAGATACTGGCCAAGAGCATTTTGGGAAATGTGTGTCATTTTGTGAAATATTTGTAAAAGAGATGTCGATTTTGAAAACAAAAATCACAATTTTGTCGACCCTCAGCATGGAGTGAACCTCCTAAAAAGTGGTGAGAAAACTCTGCATTCGGGTTAAACTCCCTGTTCTTCGTTGTTAATGGTAATGATAGGGAGTTGTGAAAACTTTTGCTGTCAGTAAGGAGTGTACGAAACACAGAAAAGAGCAGACCAGGTCCAAACGAATTAGGTGTAAGACTGTGCTGGCCTCTGTGAGGCAAAGAAAAATGCGTGAGATAGAGTGCTGAAGATGTTAAGGACAGCAACTGCGGAGTGCAGAAGACTAGAAACAATTTCCATCAGACCCCCCAAAAAAAGGGGTGGTACTTCACATCATGTGGAAATTGTTGTAAATCCCATGCTAGAAACGACCAGATAAGTGTCGTTCCGGAGGGATACCCAAAAGCATACTTATGTTGTACATTTAGGGATACAAAAAAGTGCAGTGCTCAAGTGATAAAGGTGAATAAAATTGGCTACATGATCTCTAAACAGTGTCTAAACAGAGATCTAAGTGTCAAATGTTAAAAGCACGCCAGCTAGTGGGATATTGTATCCTGTGGCGCTGAGCAGTATGGTCGACATGTTTCAGCCTGGTGGACCATTAGTCCGGCTTTCTTCAGGACCTTGAATTAGAGAAGCTACTGCATCTTGAAATTAGCAAAAATGTACTAACAACAAATTTATACTGGTATCAAAATTGTAGATACTTAAGTGTCCACTGAGAGGGAAGATATATGTCTTCTTCCCAGCATTCTGTGGGTGATGACCTCACCTCACCCGGCAACCGCTCGGGAGTATGAGGCCCCGCTCTAACCGTCGGTGCCCCTCATCTAAGAGCGGCACTTAGATGAGGGGCACCGACGGTTAGAGCGGGGCCTCATACTCCCGAGCGGTTGCCGGGTGAGGTGAGGTCATCACCCACAGAATGCTGGGAAGAAGACATATATCTTCCCTCTCAGTGGACACTTAAGTATCTACAATTTTGATACCAGTATAAATTTGTTGTTAGTACATTTTTGCTAATTTCAAGATGCAGTAGCTTCTCTAATTCAAGGTCCTGAAGAAAGCCGGACTAATGGTCCACCAGGCTGAAACATGTCGACCATACTGCTCAGCGCCACAGGATACAATATCCCACTAGCTGGCGTGCTTTTAACATTTGACACTTAGATCTCTGTTTAGACACTGTTTAGAGATCATGTAGCCAATTTTATTCACCTTTATCACTTGAGCACTGCACTTTTTTGTATCCCTAAATGTACAACATAAGTATGCTTTTGGGTATCCCTCCGGAACGACACTTATCTGGTCGTTTCTAGCATGGGATTTACAACAATTTCCACATGATGTGAAGTACCACCCCTTTTTTTGGGGGGTCTGATGGAAATTGTTTCTAGTCTTCTGCACTCCGCAGTTGCTGTCCTTAACATCTTCAGCACTCTATCTCACGCATTTTTCTTTGCCTCACAGAGGCCAGCACAGTCTTACACCTAATTCGTTTGGACCTGGTCTGCTCTTTTCTGTGTTTCGTATATTGGATAGGGGTTTGAGCAGACAGGTCAATAAATATTCCCCTAGACCCTCCACACACCTGTCTTGTTTTTTTAGTAAGGAGTGTACAACATGCAGCTAACCCGTCTTCATGCTACTAGCTCCAAATACAAGTTCTTTTATATCTAATGCTTTTTATATCTAATTCTTCTATCCTGGATGACAGGGGGAGAGTGTGATGGTAGTAAAAGGGAGGGGGCGGCGTTTCCCAATTCTCGCCTAGGGCGGCAAAACACCTAGAAACGGCCCTGGGCTCAGGTAAGGCATAAAAGGGTTAGAAACTTAGTGTATCTAGACACAAACATTGAAGATATACCTGTGATTAGCCACTTTAAAGCAGACTTGTCAACACTGATTGGCCAGCATGAACTGAACAATATGTTGGGACATCAATTACAAGACTTCGGGACATGGTTCCCAATGAAATGCATTATAGTGAGGTACTGCTTTTATTGGTCAAAAAACAACCACAAATAAATTGTGATAACAGATTTTAGTCATAATATAAATCATTTGTTGGTGGTACTTCATGAAATATGATCTTCTGCTGGGATTTGATGAACTATGTTTGAGAAAACTGTTCATGATTTTCTCAGAGGTTATAGAAAGTTGCCTGGAAGCTAAAATGAGCAGATTTTCTATAAGTTCACAAAATTTTACTCAGACATCTGAGAAAAAAAAGTCAGACCCGGAGTAAAATATATGCACTTCCAATGGCTTCAGCTCATCATTGAATCCCCAGTGTTCTGCCGCAGAGACCAGAGTCTAATGAATAACTTGAGCGCTAACATTCTGGATTGATGACAAAACTGAGTCCATCAGCCTCAGGTGAGCCGCAACGCTGAAAAACCTAAAGCATTTCCTTTCGAAATAAACAAAATGAAGGGGTTTGTTATTTATAGAATAGCTTTCTCATGCATGACAGAAATTAACAAAAGAAGGAAGACACGAGATTGTCTGAGAAATTATGGTTAGTAGTCTAGAAAGCTAAAATGAGGATATAGGTTAAGTAGTCAAATATTTTCCTAATACATTTCAGAAAAATTGTGAGATGCAGAGTGAAGCATGCACTTCCAGCACCAGCAGTATTTTGTCAGTTAACTCCCTAGTGATCAATTGTAGCTTCCCAAAAAAATAAACGTATGAGCAACTAGAGAACCAAAGTTTTGTAAGTTATGCAGATTCAAGAGCTCACCATCGCCAGGGAGAATATCCTGGAGCTGAGCAGGCGTGAGGCCACCTAGGGCATAGTGAGACTACCCAAAATGCCAGGGGTCTGCCGCTTGTGAAAATTAAGTAGTGAGGAGGAAGCTCCTATATGTAAGGCAGGTCGTTCCACACCTTACAAGGTATGTAGGAGAAGCTCGTCTGCCAGATCTGTTTTTTTATTTGAATGGCATGTGTGCAATAAGGAGCCCCAACCAGCAGAGGTGTCGGTCAGGTTTGTGAAAGCAGATGAGATGGAGATATACTGGGCCAGTGTTATATAGTTCTGCGAGGGTGAGGAGTTTGAACTGTGCTCGTTTGTGTATGGGGGGCCAGTGGAGCTTCTTCAGTGTGCTTTGAGTATAGCATGGGAGGCTGAAAGTGGCTTTGGCCACGGAGGGAGGTTTGATCTGCAGCCCTCTGGGGAGCGCTTTGCTGATCCCAGCATAGAGGGGGTTTGTATGCTCCAGATTGCTTGTGACCACCATATGTGTGGGTTTTCTGTGTGCTGATTGGGAGCAATCTGAAAACCTTCCTCAGCTACTTGACAGAGTATCTTTTAAGGGCCAGATAACAAGTCAACAGAACAGAAGACAATTACTGCATTTGTACAGATAACAAAGATGTCCACAAAAGCGACAAATGGTCTTAAAAATGGACAGTTATTTTAGCAGGTGATACATACAGTCAGAGCTGGAAGAGATGACTAACAGAGCAGCGAACCACAAAGTACAAGTTGCAAAACACAAGTGGTGGACCATGAGCACAGTGGCACTAATTAGAAAGGGTTTGGGGGAAATATCAAGAACAATGTGGCAACCAAAATGAATCAGACAGAACCAGTCAGGGGAAGCATATTATCAGTCAAATATTTCTTTATTTGTGAATAACTGAACAAAACATTTCCAGAATATATAAATCCATTCAAAATATATTTGCATATAAGAAAATACAATGACAATATGATTTATTAAAACATTTAGTTATCATAAATTACATTAGAAGGACTTGAACAATGTCATTGGATTCACATACAGCTGCTGTATTCAACTGTTCTATTGCACAGAAATGTTCAGAAGTTCCTATTGCTTGCTTACAAGATAAACTAGAATACTGAACAGTAGTACAGCAGGTCAAGGTACACAGCACGCAGCTATCAAAACACAACATGACTAAAATTGGAAATTGCAGATAAAAGATTACAATAAAAACTCAAGAGTGGAAGACAAATACTTCGTTCTTGCAGTATGGCCAAAACTATCTGTTTTGTGAGCGTCAACGTCCAATCTAGATTGTTCCATCCCTCTATGTGGGGGATGGGTGGTTTGGGGAGACCTATGAGAATGACCACCTGTCCAGCGTTTGATCACAGCAGATGTAGCAGAAAGAAGGCAGGTTATACACCATGGTTCCAAAAGGTGAGAGCATTGGACAAAGCTCTCCAAGAAGTCAATGTACCCAGCCATTGCTAAATGGAAAATAGTTAGCAGATCGGCACCCTCCAAAATCCTACAGCTAGTTATGCCTGGTCCTCCAACATATCAAAACTGCTAATATGTACCTACATTATGCAGAGCTGTTAGGACCATCTTAACAATGAAAAACAAACCAAGGAACACCTTTGCAGGCCAGGCAGAAAGGTGCTAGTGTGATATACTAGTCTCCAATGCCCAGCTTCAACAGTGTGCACAACTCTGAACGGCCACAGACAAAAGGAAATCATTGCTTAAAGGGCAGGTCTACAAATTATTAGTTTGAATAACTATGTATTAATTAGTAAATCCAGGCCTGAAGTTCTTACTGAGGACACATGCGACTATTAGTTCCTAGAAGAACAAGCATTTGCAATGCAATAGGTCTCGCATTTGCAAAAGTTTGAGCTATTGGCATTTTAGATGACAAACCTTTTATCTATGTGTTGGTTTTCAAAACAGATAAATAAAATGTATTGTCATTTACAATGCCAATAGCTTAAACTCTCTAAAATATAAGACCTGAGCATTTGCAATGCAATAATTTTGCATTTTGCGAATTTGATCTATTGGCATTGTAAATGACAATTTATTTTATTTAGGTTTTGGTTTTTAAAACACAAATAAAAGGCATTGTTATTTACAATGCCAATAGCTTAAACTTGCGTAAATGCGAGGCCTACTGTATTGCAAATGCTTATTTTCAAAGTGCAACAAAGCTACCAATAGGGGTCACGGGATGGCCAGAATTAGAGATAAGGTGTGTTGGGGGGGGGGGGATAGCAAAGGGGGTGTTCAGATGAGCTACTTAGGTCCCCCTACGGTTTATATTTATATTTTTGTAGGCATGGAAAGGTGTTCATAGTATGACCAGATGAGAAGTGAGTGCATTGTATGTGCACAGTCTGTTGTCGCCGCACTTATAGACAGGAGGGGTCACTGTCCACACAAAGCCCGAGAAACACAAGGACTGACCTGAGTAGGTTTGCTTACAGAGCCTAGAGGTGAATTGTTCAGCCCAAAGCGCTAGAGATGTAAAGCTATTGTTTTGACATTTTCTTTATAGTTTGTTTTCTCTGAAAGCCCAAAACGGCATAGTTTGTATTTCCTACATTTTAATTATGTATACTGCAGTAACGAATTTTATAACTCTCCGAGGCTTAGTTCAGTTTGCTTCACACAAAAACCCTTAAGAGGAATACACAAATACTGTCAAGAAATCGTGAGCATGGGCAGACCACTTCATTTTAAAAGTGTAAAGTAATTCTGACAAAACATTTAGAAATTGTGGCTCTTTCTTGGAAAAGCACCGCAAGAGCTTGTGGTCACTTATTAATCAGATTTATAGAGCACCACTTGAGGTCCTCTCCAGGGAGCCATTCTTGGACCCTTGTAACTTAGTTCTTGCAAACCTGGTAATCGCTTAAATGGCTGAAGCAAGGATTTGCCGCTGAGGTCACATTTATTTTGCCATTCACGGTGTAGCTGTCTTTTTAAGGGAAGAGTGAGGGGGGCTCTCAGTGGACTGCTGGGGCAGGGGGGATCCTCTCACATCAAAGGGCAGTCCCTTGCTAATTCCTTTTAATAAATCGTCATTTGCAGGAGGTGACAACATGCGCTGGGACAGGCACGGGTCATCGTAAGCAAACAATTTTGGTAGCCCACAACCCCTTCTGTGCCCCCCCCCCCCCCGTTTCCTAAAAAAACAAAAAACTTCCCTGTGATCTGCTTGGAAAACTATTGTGGATTGACAGCCTTTCCTTGTGAGCTTTTTTTTCATTCTTTGAACTCACTCGCCATTCCCTGTACTCCTTAATTTCATGCATGGGGTTAACAGACAAAGGTCAGCTCTGCACACCGAAACCCACTTCTGCAAAATAAAAATAAAAATGCTTGTTGATCTTGGCGTGGCACAACGTCCTGTGATCGCGGGCGGATTATTACTGTCTGAGTACTCACAAAGAGGAATTGGCCTGGGGTGAAGCAACAGGGGTAGCAGGAGGGGGCATAAGAAACGTTTTTAATATTGGTGGTGGGTTAGAGGGAGACAAAGGGAATGAGTTGGAGTGGTGAGAGTGGAGGGGCATTGGGGCCCTCGTTTCGTTCGGGTGGTCTCCACTGGGAGACCACCCGAACGCTTGTAAGCGAGAAGGCGGGGTAGAGGCAGGGAGTAAGCGGGAGGAAAGACAGATGGCGCGTGCACGCTCGCGTGCACGCAAGCGCTAGACCAGCCAGCAGCACTTTGAAAACTCACCTACTAAAGTCTCTCCGAGCAGCGCATGCGCGCTGACTCAGCGAGACCTAAAAACTGCTATGTTTGGACCCAACAATTCAGTCTTCCTTTTGTGATGCTTTAAACCATGTTCCTCCATCCTGCCTGCTATTCGAACCAGCTGGGACAGCTAGGAGTAAGACAAAGAAGTGAAGTATTAGCCTGTAGATGACTGTTCCCACCATTCTTGCACTTTACAAGACGGTCAAACTGTGCATGATTGTAGTGCAGGTGGTAATATAAAAGGATATTTTGAACCATCACAAGAGTTCTAAAGCAAAAACTAAGCAAGGACACGTTAAAACGCCTGATTGAGAGGACCCTTTCCTCACACTGTTTGTCTAGTAAGCAGCCAGGACTGAATCCATAGATGCATCAATTGCTTTTTACTAATGTGTCTGCAGGTCGGCCTCTGTAGAAGAAGCAACATTTGACTTGCTCATTCCAAGGTTTCTAGATGGGACTATATCCAAAGTGCAGCCACACTTAGTTGAGCATGGACACCGCCTCCTCAGACTATGGAGAAAACTATGGCTTGAGGCAGCTGTAAAACACAATATAGGGTTGCATGAATGGTTTACAACCGGAAGGTATAAGCTCTTGTGGTAAAATTCACCCAGTCTATAATGCACTGAATTTTTCTCTTCTCTTTGCATTCAGTAGTACGTTGGGGAGGGATGCAAGACGAGCTGCTTTTTTAGAGAAATAGCACGGTGGTGCTATTTTAGAATGACAATGACCCAATTTTTTTTTATTTTGGTGGAGAATTTTAGGGTGTAACTTTGTAGTGCTTCAAATATGAAACTCTAGCAATTAAAGCTAGGAGAGGATTTGGCCTCACTGCTAGGGCGGACAACCTCAAATCTGGGGAACCAGGTTCAAGCCTCGGCAAAGAAGCGCAATGCCCTGTGATTCTGGGCCAAGCACTTTATCTCCCTGTGCTGAACAAAAAGGAATGTAGCCTCATGGGATGGAACTGGTGCTCATGTAATGCGCTCCAATACCAGGTATCTCCAGGTCAAGTTCACGCTATATAAAATAAAAATAACAAAAAAAGCTCATCGTGGAGCTGACCAACTTTAATCTGGATGGAACCAAAACGAACCCTACTGTAGCAATTCCTCCAACTCAAACTTTCTACAATGTGTATTGCAAGTAACCTGCTTGGATCCTTGAGGCTTCACTCAACCCGCAAGTGAAATGTTGCAACTTGAAGAGCAGTGCCTAACCTTTTTCAAACCACAACTCACTTTTTATAACTACTGTAACCCATCTAGCTTTGATGGTCGTGAGGCAGGTGTGTTTTTAATGTAATGTGGGATAGCACACATTTACAGACAGCATATTATCAACTGAAATAGACAACATTTGCAGGCATACAGTTTAAATAATAAAACTATCCTGAACACAGATGTTAATATGCGGAAACCGAGTTTCAGTGAATATTTATCATGTGAGCATGCACCAAATAAAGTTCTTAATTTGTTTTGACCCCAATAAAATTGTTGCTTCAATCAAAACTCGAAATGTAAACAAATGTGCTTAATTCTTGCTTTCCAAACTCCTGAATGTTTACAGTTGATTAACAGGATTTGCATTTTGCTGTGTTACAAAAATGACATCCTACAGCCTTTCCGTTCACACATTCTGCACCCAGTAAGATTGTCACACAATTCACTATTTTTCTTTCTCTGACTGCAGTATAAGACGATTTTGTAAACACCAATCCTGTATTAAAAAAATGACTATCAACAAAGAGAGGTAGGGAGAAGGGAACACTCTTATTCCCCACTAATCATCATAAACAACAATGTAAGAGTGTTCATAGCTCATCAAAAAGGACAAGATCTAGAGCACAAAGAGAAAAAAGACCCGGTTCCCGAGGGTAGATGCAGGTACCAAGCGGGTGCTTGACGTTGAGGGCGGTGTGCCAAGTGCTTCACCACCCACCTCCCGAGGTCTATGGTGCGATAGTATCTCACCAGAAAAGTGAATTTTAAAAAACTTTTTAAGGTCTCCAAATTTTGCGAGGACCTTACCCTCTTTTTGCACTTTTTCGACATCATTTTTACTTGCACGTCCCTTGGTAGGGTGGGCCTTAGCGTGTCCATAACGCCAGGGTTTAGCACATGATATGTCCTGACGAATGCCAGGTAAACTAAACACCAACATTGGCAGAAACATGTTGACCAGCACGTAAATCTATTGGAAGCAAGCCTTTCAATTTATTTGGCTCAGTTTTTCTACAAATATTTTAATATGTCCTAGTGATCAGACAATAAAACTATTTTTGATACAACTAAGACATTTTTAACCTCACCACCTACACTTTCTATTCTCACCTACACAATCACTTAGCCACTCATGACTTCACATTACACGCTCCGCAGTAAACCTGGCGTTGAAGCACACTGGGACGGCACTCGGCCACTCCCAGTGGGGCCCGATGATGAAGCATGTCACAGACCTGGTCGGTGAGTAAGGGCTTTCTATAACACCAAATGGCTGTTTTTCTCTCTTTGTGCTCTAGATCGTGTCCTTCTTGATGAGCTACGCACACTCTTACATTGTTGTTTATTAAAAAAATGACCGTCAATTTGTCAGAACACAGTGCCTGGTATTTGACCTTTGCATTTAACTTGTCACATTTGCGGGACTCGAAAGACCAATTTTAAAGGCATCTTTACTGCTTAGACGTTCAAAATCCTCCAAAAATCAGGACCTACTGGTAGGTCGCGACCCACAGTTTGAGAAACACTGAACAGTGTGTAGTCTGGTCCCTAGTGCCCTGCAGAGCGAAATGCATGAATATTTCTCTTTAGTTAGCACCTTGGCTGCTAGGTGTTTTCCCCTCCTATGCTGACTCAGTCAAGTCCATTGTTCATGACGAGCTCAGCTCAGCAAAAACCAAACATTTTAAAACATGCACCAACCTCCACACAGTAAAAAACTGAAGCACAAATCACATTTCTTAGTATGATACACTTAGTTAGCAACTCGTAGTGTATTCAAGCAGCATAATCCAGGATCATAAACAGGGATAAAGTGAGTGGTGCATAATTGAGGTCTATAAACTATATGCAATGCAGTAATTGCTATACCAATTAGTAAATACAATATTTATAAATGAAAACAGCGAGGACACGGACTAAAATTACAATTCAGTACGATACACAAGGCAATCAAGTTATATGACAAGTTCTTAAAATTAAATTCATGGTACAACCAGTTAAGTCACCAGCTTTTCTGCCCCAGATACCCGATCTGATGGAAGTAATTGCAAATTTAAAAAGGCAGGTTGCCTTTGGTTACAATGCAAATCTTTCAGCAAAGGGCGGATGTATATTTGGTGCAAATAACTAAATTGAGGTCACACCATTAAAGTACAAAGTGTTATGAACGGACTAGCACAGATACAAGACGGCCTATCCAATCATTTAGCCATCCCTTAGGGGTGCCTACTAAATGATGCACCATGGACATCCTGAAACGGGTCAGTAAGAAACAGTGATTGGGCAGATCATAGCGAAAATATGGATCCATTGAAACTGTTGTGAATAGGATGTATTTTCTCACTTCAGGCTTAAACCATGCTACTCCCTTTCTATAGATCGTGGAGAGAGGAAAGCATCCTTTGTCTAAACATGATCAGCCTTCATGATCATACCTTTAGAGTTAAACAGCTTTGTGTTTCCTAGCAACCTGAAGCTGGGATGCATCACAAACATGGTATGTCTAGAGTATGTTCTAAAGATAGGCAACATTGCATGATTCAGATTGGTCTCAGATTTTTACCGCATGGCTAGCCACAGTAATAAGAATCGCAACTGGAGAATGACAGATGTACCCAAGGCACAGCTCTTTATGGATATTAAAGGTGGGGGTTGACAGTGACAAATGCGGTCTTAATAATCCATGTTCTTCCACCTGAATTTGAGGGGCCAGGATGAAAACCTGGATCCCCACCCACATAACCATAGAAAGGCACTTTGCTCTGTAGATTTGAAACATTGCCTAAATGGACTTTATTTTCAGTCTTGTAGTAACCCTGGGCGTAGTTCAAGTAGTTGTGCTATGCGTAGCTATGCAAAGTGCACTTCGAACTACGCGGGATACGCATAGCGCTACGCGAACTGCGTAGTTCGCAATGATTGCACAGTGCTGGATGCTGGTCCGCACTGTGCAATCCTTGAAAACCGCATCTCGCACAGTGATAGCTGTCGTTTTCTACCAGTCTAGTGGATTTTTACTCAAGCGGAAGCTTTCTCAACAGGGACTGGTAGTTTCTCATCACGAGCGGTCGCGAGCTTGCGTGACCACTCTCAATGAGAAACCGGACCTCCCCACGTTGAGAATCTTGCAGCGAGGTTTATTTTCCTCGTTCGCGATCGCCAACTTGATGCCGCTGATCGCAAATGAGGAAAAATTCTCGCCGGGATGTTATTTTGCTCGCTTGCGGTCGCCAACTTGACGTTGAGGACCGCGAGCGAGCAAAAAATGCCAACTAAGCTACGCAATTTTGCACTGTGCTACGTGCAATTCGGGTTGCGTGAAGTAGCACAAACTACGCAAACTTCGCGAGCGTGGTGTAGTTGACCGCCCAGGGTTACTTAAAAGTAAAAAAGACCAATATATTTTCAGAAGTTGCCCATGGATCATTGAGTGCTATTGACGTGTCAAAGAGTTTGAAACCTATAAACATGTTCTTAGGCAAGACTTTGGCACATAAAGGACCATTACAATTTGCTGACCTGAGAATTAGCCAGTAACCAGCAACAAGAAGGAGGCCAGACAATAGCTTCAGCTGATGAACTACAAAGATATTAAACTTTGTATTTATCAACACCCCAATGTGACTACTATTCTAACCTCGTAAACATTAAGATCGCACAATCTTCCAATACCCTAATCACGTCATCTCATCATCCTTTGGCTCCACTTTCTCCTACCACCCTTTTGTAACCACTTTTCCTTCCACCACCCCATGAGACTACTCATTTCCACAAATCTGACTATCCACTTCACTCCATTACTTGCATATTCACTTTATTCCACAACCCGATGTAACCACTGGTCCTCCTGCCACCCACCACAAACACTCTTACTCCCCTGCCCTCTGAGTAACCTCTGAGTCACCATAGCCAAGCAGCTAACTCTTCCTACTACCACCCTATATAACCTCTTCCTCTCACCCCCCTAAGAAACCCATTATTTCTATTCATCACTCCCCACGTTCAATTCAGTATCTGCAATCTACAATCCTCCACCCTAGATCACTGATCTATTCCCTGCATGAATGTACTTTTTTTCCGTGTGTACACTACTTTGATCTTCCCCTTATGAGATCTATGACAATACCATTTTGGCTCGGATCTCCTTCCCACTACCTTGGCATATCCAATCTACCTCCTCCCGCCCAGACAGATCAAAGACTTCCTTCTAAAGGATTTTTAACAGGAAATGTTGTATTATTAGGAATTACCATTCATGTTGAGCCATAGGAAACTGGATGGTTGAGCAATGACCATATTTTCTAATCAAAACAAAAAAGGATTGATGTTGAGTGGCCTTTGATCATACTTGAACCTTACCCACTTCTGCAATTTGCATGTTCTGTACAGATGATGGAATAAGCAAGACAGTTGATCCGTACTGCTGCTAAAAATAAGGACTGGTTCAAGGCGCTACAAGTGAAATGGGGCTCCTTCATAGCTATGGGAAATGCTTCAGGAAGTCACAATAACCTAAAGACTACAACATTAGGGGTGTTGCAGTCCATATGACCAGAGGAAATAAAGTTTGAACCCCTGGTACTGCCAATATCTCCCTGGAAATGGTCTCTGCAAAATTACAGCCGCAAGAAAGTCTGGTGACTGTAGACTTGGAATGTAGCCTTCTCAGAAATGATGGGTGGAGGAGACACAGGAACCAGTCTTTTACATCAGCTGGGTGCTTTGCAAAAAATGAACAGCCAATGCCTGCAGTTACAATACAACCAGTCACTGTAGAAGGATGCATGAAACATAGGAAACAGTTTGTAGAACAGGAGGGTGTTTGTAGACATGATTCAGTCCATACTGAGAATCAGCAACCTTTAGTTAGATGAAGCAGTCTCTTTAGAGGAATTGGGTGATTGCCAACACACAAAGAAACGTCTAGAGAGCACCAGGGTACGTAAAGACACCGGAAGTAGTCGTCCATGTCTAGCATTTGGGTGAATGCAAACAAATGAACTCCGCATCTGTTCTACAAAGTCTACTACATAGACTGCTTGCTACTTGTTGAAGCAGAGCTGGACACTAGCTGACAAAGGAAGCAAGACGGATAGCCTGCTCTTCATGGTATCTCACACTTGCTTCTCCCCGAAGTTAATGTTGTCAGTTTGATGCCTGGAGACCTTCTCTTGATGTGCAATTCTGCAATTGAAATGAAAAGAAAATGATTAACAAACGTACAATTGCGAAAATCTAATATCACACATGCATTCTTAGTTCTTTAGGAGAAGCTGATCCTATTTACCCAGGTTTCTCCGATCTCCTTTTTTTATTATGGTAGCACAAAAGTTAGGTGCATGACAAAGTTTCACTTAAAGCATAGAAGGTGCAAATAGCCTAAATTCAAGCAACAACAAAAATGGCCCCCAAGTTACGGAGTGAAATACAGCCACCATAAATTGGTCATAGCTCCTCAGATCGCTAGACTCCAGTGTCACCACCTTCTACACAGCATCGAGGTAAGCTCCAGGACTGCTAATTGGTTTATGAGACTTCTCCTCCAAACACGGTCATTGACAAATATATGCTATAAATTCAAATGTATCCTACGACTTGCTAACTGTGCAGCTCCTGAGGTATCCTCGAAGCTGGTCACTGGGGATTGAGAAGCCCCGAATCCGAGCTCCACCTGCACAGAAGATCAGCCCTCCACGAGTTCTGCGTGGGGCCCTTCTGCTTGTGTTCTGCTCGACGCGTTGTCCGGTTGCTGACCCGTTGGCTAGTAGCCTCTGTGACGACAATCCTTTTAAATCAACTCGCTGGTCTGGTTGCTCCAGACTGGCCCTTGCCTCCCTGCAAAGGTGAGGCACCTCAGACCTTGCTGGTCTGCATCAGAAGCCTTCTTTGAATCCTGCGTGGGTTGCCTTTGCCAAAACTTGTTGACTCCAATCCCGCAGTCAACCCCTGCATCTACGAGAACCTCTGTGGGACAGCTCCTCTCCAGCACCTGGTCGTCCTAGACGCCTCCTGGCCCGCGTGGCTGAAGAGACAAGCTTCACAACAGCACCTGATTGCTCCTCGACGTCGTCTGGTTCCTTCCTGGTTCCATCTGGTCACTGGTTAGTGACCCAGACTCTGTCCCCTCTGCTTTCAGGTCCTCTTCATCCTCTATCCACCCTTGGATCCACCCGGACATCTTCCTCCTGGTCGCCTGCAGCATCTTTCTTCACAGGCTCCATAGACTTCAACGGCGAAACCGAACACATCTTCACACCTATGCACCCGCTTCCTGTGGGTGAGGTAACGCGAGTACTTCGGTGCTCCCAGGGGTATTGACTATCCAAGTGTCTAGGTTTTTAGTTGTTTCCTTCTAGCTAGACCGGAAGTGTCCTGAATCCTCCTTTTTCTAAACTCCAAGTTCCCGTTGACTTAACATTGACTCACGTGTGTGTGTAAAGACACTGCACACGCCGCTTGTGGGCCTCCTACTCCTAACCTAAGGTTCAGATAGTGTAGCCCCAGCGATTCTCTAGGCCCTAGGCCTTTCCTTTCCTTGTGACGTGGTACTTATACCACTTACTTAGTATATGGTTTGCTTCGCCCCTAGGGCCTAACCGTAAATTGTGCAACTTAACGTATTCTGACTAAGTAACTTGTGATGTGCTTTTGCCTCTGTTCTCATAAAGAGTTCAGAGGAGTGGGTTAGTAAATAAATACATATATATATATATTTTATATACATCCTCTGTGGCGTCCTTTCATTTGATGTTCAAGGGGTAACATATGGTAAAACAGCTGGCTTTACACGCCCTCAAGAGTCTTTTAGCCTAAGACTGCTCTGTCCACGCTACCACTAGGATAGCTCGTCTATAAGGTTGACTTACAACCATCACCATAAGGGTTGTTTGGACTGGTGCAAGGTGTTCACTAGAATTGTGAATATCATATACCAGGCCAACTTCTCACATTGGTGTGCAGCGGTTGGGATTAGAGCTTGCTGTTGTTTTACCACTTGTAAGCTTGAGATATCATTTGAAAGATCACATAGGTACCTGTAGGTACATATAAAAACAAGTCTTAGTATACTTAAGTATTACTGAATTTAGCTGTTGTAGAGCCTGGGTCTAGCACACCCCGACTACAACTCCTAGAGAGGTTCTGTAGGAAAACAAATAGTGTAGGTAGGTGCAACACCACACCTCACTAGAAAACATGTCTCAGACAGTGAACCCCAGTGGTTCTCTGCCTGCAGAAGTAGATCCCTTGAGGACTGCTTCGAGATATGAAGCCTTAGCCTTCCAAGAATTGAAACAATTGTGCACTTCTAGAAGGCTAAAACAGGGTTGACACCCTACCATCAAATTCCTGGTTGAGCTCTTAGAAGAGTATGATGCTCAACAGCCACCTACGACAGGTGATACAGGAGGTGCAGATGAAGTCCTTCCCTCCTCAGATGATAATACTGATACTCGAGTACCAGATGCAGAAGAAAAAGAGGGGGTGGAAGAGAATGCACCTGGCCCTGAGGTAAACAGCCAGGTCGCAGTCAGAAGACTTAGCCAGGCTAACTTACGCATGCATGGGAGTCAGTATGGGCTGCCCTCATACAGACCCCTAAGAGGGCTTAACTAGAGGCAGAGAAGAGGGAGATCCCACTCCAGGGACTCTCTCCAATCTCAGGCTTCAAATGGTTCTCATGGCCCTGCTCAGAGAGGGATGACCTCCCCTCAGAGAAGAGAGCAGGAGGCCAAAATGAGAGAGGCTGCTCTGAGGATTGAGAGGCAAGAAGTAGAGGTTGCCCTGGCCAAAGAGAAGCTTGCTCGTGCTAGAGAGCATAGATTGGGTTACAACCCACTGGTGGCAGCAATATCCCTAGGGATAAAGACAGGTCCTATGAGAATAGACACCTAAGCAAGATTGCGCCCCCCTACAAAGAAGGGGATGACATCCACAAATGGATAACTGCTTTGGAGAGGGCATGCAAAGTACAGCAGGTACCCCAAAGTCAGTGGGCAGCAATCTTATGGCTCTCCTTTTCTGAAAACGGTAGAGATAAGCTCCTCACAGTTAGTGATGGGGATGCTGACAACTACTCTGTCCTGAAGAGTGCTCTGAGTGATGTTTTTGGCCTAACCACTGAACAATATAGGTTGTTGTTCAGAGATACCCAGAAGACACAGACTCAGGACTGGACTGATTTTGTTGATTGTGCCACTAAGGCTCTGGAAGGCTGGTTATTGGGAAGTCAAGTTAGGGACTATGCAGGATTGTATAATTTGATCATGAGAGAGCAAATCCTTAACAACTGTCAAAACCAGCTATTGCATCAGTACCTGATTGACTCTGATCTGACCTCTCCCCAAGAATTGGGAAAGAAGACAGATAGGTGGGTCAGGACCAGGATTAAGCAGAAAAACCAGAACCAAGGGGGTGATCAGAAAAAGGCAGACCAGAAGGGTAATGAGCAGAAACAAAAAAGACCAGAAGTCTTCACCAGGGCCCAAAAAGGCACAGGGGGAGGGTGGCTCTAAAAAGAACAAACAGAAAAAGGAAGCCCAAAGAAGCCCTGGTGTGGATACTGTAAGTCAGTCTCTCACTGGTTTGGTGAGTGCACCAAGAAGGGCACAGCACCAACCACCATTGCCCCGAAGGCAACTGTTCCCCCTAGTCCAGCTGTTAGTGGTGGTTCCCAGCAAAAGGGTGTAGTAGGGTTAACCCTGGGAACTGAGGTGGACTCTGGCCTAGTTAGAGTACCAACTCAGGCTGTTCTTGTCTGTGATGGGGACATAGCAATGTCCGCTACTGTCATTCCCAGTAATCTGAGCAAGTACAGGCAGACACCTTTTATTAATGCTAAGATGGCTCAGGTCTACGGGGACACATGTGCCAGTGTCACCATGGTGACACCTAACTTTGTGGACCCTGAACAGATCATACTAGGTGAAACTTACCTAGTGACCAACACTAGCAATGCCACTACCTCCCATAGTAGTATGGCAGTTGTTAACTTCTCCTGGGGAGGGGTAACTGGCCTCAAAAGAGTTGCTGTGAGTTCAGACCTTCCAGTAGAGTGTCTGTTAGGTAATGATCTTGAAACCTCAGTTTGGTCTGGGGTGGAGTATAGGACCCATGCAGAGATGCTGGGAATATCAGCACATGTCCTTGCTGTGACCAAGTCACAGGCCAAAAAGTGCTCACCTGAACAAGTGCTGGATCTTGGAACCGATTGCAGGTGGTCCAAAACACGGCGGCTAGATTAATTCTTAATGCCCCCACAAGAACTCCGTCTAAACCCCTCTTGAGGGAGCTCCATTGGCTACCAATACGGCAAAGTATTAAATTTAAAATTTGTTGTACAGTGCACAAATGCCTCTTTGGAGATGGCCCCAAATATCTTGCTCAAAAATTTCAATTATACAAACCGGATCGTCTTCTACGATCTAGCAACCAACTTCTACTGGAAACTCCATTAATTAAGAAGACCAGGCAAGGGGGTCGTGCCCTATCACTCATAGGACCAACTCTGTGGAACAAACTTCCCATCAGTCTTAGACAAATCACCAACCACCTCTCCTTTAGGAAAACCTTAAAAACACTTCTGTTCCATGAAATATAATCCCCCTATAGTTTTCCCGAAGAGGCACTGAAGTCTGTTATCCACGGCGAACAAAGCGCGGAGATACCCCTTACGGGGTCGAGTCCAGCGCGATACAAGAAATTAAATAAATAAATAAATACAATAGACCAGACACTACCCAAGAGAAAGAGCAAGAGGGTTAAGGCAGTGCCTTCCCCCCTGCCTCAGATTGAGGATCAGCCCTACCAGGAGGATGATTGAGATCCGAGAAGGAACTGTCCTAGAAGAACTTAAGCCTGATCAGGTTGAGTTTCTTGGGACAGGGGGACCCTCAAGGGCAGATCTGAGGCAGGCACAATTAGATTGTTCCTCTCTTGACTCCCTCAGACAGCAGGCTGCTGCTGAGGCTGCTGGGAATGCTCAAGGTACCCATAAAGTGTATTGGGAGGATGGGCTCCATTATTCAGAGGCTAGAGACCCCAAGCCTGGTGCTTCCAGGAGGCTGTTATACCTCTGCAATTTAGGGGCTTCCTTCTTACCTTGGCCCATGATATTCCCGTAGCAGGGCACCTGGGCCAGAACAAGACTTGGGACAGGCTTGTCCCTCACTTTCACTGGCCCCATATGTCAGAAGATACCAAGGAGTTTTGTCGCTCCTGTTTTACCTGCCAAGCCAGTGGGAAATCAGGTGGCACAACAAAGGCCCCCCTCATACTACTACCTGTGGTGGGGGTACCCTTTGAAAGAGTGGGGATAGACATTGTAGGACCAATGGACCCCCAAACAGCATCTGGGCACAGATTTATACTGGTGGTAGTGGATCATGCCACCAGGTATCCAGAAGCTATTCCCCAGAGGGCCACAACAGCTCCTGTTGTGGCAAGGGCCCCACTTGGAGTTTTCTCCAGAGTGGGGTTTCCAAAGGAGGTCGTCTCTGACAGAGGTGCAAACTTCATGTCGGGATATTTAACTGCAATGTGGAAGGAGTGTGGTGTCAAGTATAAGTTCACCACCCCCTATCACCCACAATGCAATGGGCTTGTGGAGAGATTCAACAAGACCCTCAAAGGGATGATAAAAGGGTTACCTGAAAAGCTGAGGCGAAGATGGGACATCCTTTTACCCTGCCTTCTGTTTGCTTACAGAGGGGTCCCACAAAAGGGGGTTGGCTACAGCCCTTTTGAGCTTTTGTTTGGGCATCCTGTAAGAAGACCCCTATGTCTTGTGAAGCAAGGATGGGAGTTGCCTCTCAAAAAGCCTAAGCAGGACATAGTGGACTATGTACTTGGTCTCCTCTCCAGGATGACTGAGTATATGGAGGAGGCTTCCAAAAACCTTGAGGCCAGCCAAGAACTTCAGAAAGCTTGGCATGACCAAAAGGCTGTGCTAACTGTGTACCAGCCAGGACAGAAAGTGTGGGTGTTGGAGCCAGTGGACCCAGCAGCACTCCAGGACAAATGGTCTGGACCCCATACAATAGTTGAACAGAAGGGAGATGTCACCTTGGGACTCCCAGAAGCCCCCACAGGGTGCTTCATGTCAACAGACTTAACGCATTTGTCGACAGGGCAGACATGGGCTTGCTCATGGCTACAGATGAGGGGCAGGAGGAAGAGAGTGACCCTCTCCCAGACCTGCTTAATCAAAACCCTGATGATGGTTCAGTGGATGGTGTAGTCTTTGCTGACAGCCTCTCTGAACATCAACAGACAGTACTGCAGACAAGTTCTTCAGTCCTTCAGACATCTGTTTTCCCTGACCCCAAGTCAGACAAGCTGGTGCACCCATGAGGTGGACACTGGTGTCAGTCTGCCTGTCAAGAGTAAAATCTACAGGCAACCTGACCACGCCAGGGACTGCATAAAGAAAGAAGTACTGAAGATGTTGGAATTGGGAGTCATTGAGCCCTCAGAGAGCCCTTGGGCTAGTCCTGTAGTTCTAGTGCCAAAGCCTCACACCCAGGATGGTAAGAGAGAGATGAGGTTTTGTGTGGACTACAGGGGTCTCACTGCTGTCACTAGGACAGATGCCCACCCCATCCCCAGGGCAGATGAGCTCATTGATATATTGGCTTCTGCCAAGTTCTTGAGCACATTTGACCTGACAGCAGGCTACTGGCAAATCAGATTAGCTGAGGATGCAAAGGCCAAGACAGCATTTTCGACCCCAGGAGGACATAATCAATCTGTTGTAATGCCCTTTGGTTTGAAAAATGCACCTGCCACTTTCCAAAGATTGGTGAATCAAGTTCTCCCAGGACTGGATGACTATTGTGCAGCTTATCTAGATGATATGACTGTCTTTAGCTCCACCTGGGAGGATCACCTGGTCCACCTGAGGAATGTTTTAGAGGCTCTGCAAAAGGCAGGACTCGCTATCAAGGCTACAAAGTGCCAGAAAGGGCAGAGCAAGGTTGTGTACCTGGGCCACCTGGTAGGTTGGGGTCAGGTTCAACCACTGGAGAGTAAGATCCAGACCATCAGAGACTGGACTCCTCCAATCACCCAGACACAGGTCAGAGCTTTCTTAGGCCTGTCTGGGTACTACAGGAAGTTTGTGAAAAACTATGGGTCCATTGTGTGACACCACTGAATGACCTCGCTTCCAAAAAGATGCCAAAGAAAGTTCGGTGGACAGTTAGCTGTCAAAGGGCATTTGATGACCTGAAGCAGGCCATGTGCTCTGCACCTATTCTGCAAAGTCCAGATTACTCCAAAGAGTTCATAGTCCAAGCAGATGCTTCTGAGTTGGGTGTGGGAGCTATACTTTCACAACTGAATATAGATGGTCAAGACCAGCCCATTCCTTTCATAAGCAGAAGGCTGACCCCTAGAGAGAAACGTTGGTCAGCTATAGAGAGAGAGGCCTTTGCTGTGGTTTGGGCCCTGAAGAAGCTGAGGCCATACTTGTTTGGCACTCACTTCAAGATTCAGACCGACCACAAGCCCCTCCTATGGCTAAATCAGATAAAGGGTGAAAATCCCAAACTTCTTAGGTGGTCCATTTCCCTACCCGGGATGGACTCTAAAGTGGAGCATAGACCTGGGACTGACCATGCAAATGCAGATGGACTCTCCCGATATTTCCACTTGGAACATGAAGACTCAACTGGTCAAGGTTAGTTTAATGTCCCTAAGTTTGGGAGGGGGGGGGGTTGTGTAGGACAGTAGTGTCTGCTTACTCAGGTCACCCCCACTTTTTGCTTTTGCTTTACTGGTTTTCGACTTCGATGTGGCTGTGGGCCTGCTAATCAGACCCACAGCCCAGATGCACTCTCTAAATTCACACCATGTACTCTAGGTACATACACAATTGGGAATTGGTTCGCCTTGTCAGCCCCTGTAGAAGTGTAGCCTAGGTACTCTTGGCATAGGTGTAACCATGGTCTACCAGGGGCTGCAGCATGTATTTTGCCACCCCTGGCTGGCCACTCAAACTGACACAACTGGCTGATCACTCAGCTGGGGCAAGGTCGTGTAATCACCCCTTGCTTAGGTATAGTATTCCTATATCTACCCTTATGTATAGACACACAGTAACCTAGAAGTCACTCCTATGGCAGGCCTTAACAATCCTGGAGGCAGAGTTCTTTGTGATGTGGGATTTGGTGCTCTAGCATGAGCTGAGCCTGTCTGCAGCTTGCGGAACCATGTCCTTATAGCTGTTCTATGATATCGCCATACCATATACTCTTAATGCATTATAATTCTCACAGTTGAATGCTAACTTTGGTTTGGCTTTATCTAAACATGTCGTGTAAGGTGTCATATGCTTTGGAATACTACCCCCTCACCAATTCTGGCGACTGGGGTAGCATTCCACCCTTCTAGAGGGAGAAGACATGTTGTTGCCCGGTTAAAGTTAAGCAGAGCCCCAGCGTCACAAAATGGACACTGCTGCCACAGACACAAGTCTGACCTGCTGCTGCTGGGAGTCCTTCCAGTCACGGAGGTTTGGACAATAGGTTTCCTGCCTGGAGAGGTGCAAACACCACCCCAGACAGGACTTTGTGTATTGGGACAGGGAGGGTTGACTAGATTGAGACACTGCCTGAGGCACACTAGGTGCTTCAAGCATACTCCAGTTCAAACCGGTTGCTGGGGCACTCCAGCCCCAGCTCTGGCGCGAAACTGGACAAAGGAAAGGGGGTGTAATCACCCCCCTTCCTGGTCCCACCCATAGGAGGGACCTAGAAAGTAATCCAGCCCCTTTTAGTTGTATAAAGGTAGGAGCTGAGTCTTAGGACTTTAGATTAATCCTGAAATCGAAACTTGACACGAAACTCTGGACCTTCGACATTCTGCTGAAGCTGAAGACTGAAGAATCTCCCTTGTGGCCAAGGAGTGACCACAGTGAGCAACCAGGCACCATCCAGCAAATCAATGGCTTGCTTTGTCGATGCTCCCGCCGGGACCCGAGCACAGAGCCTGACAAGACCTCTCTGACCCTCTCTTCATGTCTGCAGCATAGCTGAGATTCGTGGAGGCGACTAGACACGTGGGACCGGACATCTTGAAAAGTCCACGACTTGCTAACTGTGCAGCTCCTGAGGTATCCTCGAAGCTGTGCACTGGGGATTGAGAAACCCCGAATCCGAGCTCCACCTGCACCGAAGATCAGCCCTCCACACTCCACGAGTTCTGCGTGGGGCCCTTGTGCTTGTGTTCTGCTCGACGCGTTGTCCGGTAGCTGGCCCGTTGGCTAATAGCCTCTGTGACGACAATCCTTTGAAACCAACTTGCTGATCTGGTTGCTCCAGACTGGCCCTTGCCTCCCTGCAAAGGTGAGGCACCTCAGACCTTGCTGGTCTGCATCAGAAGCCTTCTTTGAATCCTGCGTGGGTTGCCTTTGCCAAGGCTTCTGGACTCCAATTCAGCAGTCAACCCCTCCATCTGCGAGAACCTTCGTGGGACAGTTACTCTCCAGCACCTGGTCATCCTCTACACCTCCTGGCCCGATTGGCTGAAGAGACAAACTTCACGACAGCACCCGATTGCTCCTCGACGTAGTCTGGTTCCTTCCTGGTTCCACCCGGTCACTGGCTAGTGACCCAGACTGTCCCCTCTGCTTTCAGGTCCTCTTCATCCTCGATCCGCCCTTGGATACATCCGGACACCTTCCTCCTGGTCGCCTGCAGCATCTTTCTTCACAGGCTCCATAGACTACAACGGCGAAACCGAACACATCTTCACACCTATGCACCCGCTTCCTGTGGGTGAGGTAACGCGAGTACTTCGGTGCTCCCAAGGGTATTGACTATCCAAGTGTCTAGGTTTTTAGTTGTTTCCTTCTAGCTAGACCGGAAGCGTCCTTACTGTACAGTATATGGTTTGCTTCGCCCCCAGGGCCTAACCGTAAATTGTGCAACTTAACGTATTCTGACTAAGTAACTTGTGATGTGCTTTTGCCTCTGTTCTCATAAAGAGTTCAGAGGAGTGTGTTAGTAAATAAATACATATATATTTTATATATATCCTGTGTGAAGTCCTTTCATTTGGTATTCAAGGGGTTACATATGGTAAAACAGCTGGCTTTACACGCCCTCTAGAGTTATAGCCTAAGACTGCTCTGTCCACGCTACCACTAGGATAGCTGGTCTATAAGGTTGACTTACAACAATCACCATAAGGGTTGTTTGGACTGGTGCAAGGTGTTCACTAGAATAGTGAACATCATACCAGGCCAACTTCTCACAACTGGGTACACGGTTTTTAGTTTGGACTGCCACAAGGACTGTTAACTGCAAATCACCTTATGGTAGTTGTGAGGGACTTCGGGTGAGGAGTTGCTCACAATAGGGAAGCACCTGTTTCTGCAATGTTTTTCTAACATTTTAATCTATTGCCCAATGGCTTACCACTTGTTGTGTCTGGAGTTTTTTGTGCAGTCTGTTGTCTGTTGCATCCCAGGACGTTTCTTTTTGTGTTGTGGGATGAGTTATACTTGTGGGATGGTGCAGAAATATCACCCACCGTTGCAGTTGTGTACTTGTCTATCACTCATATCTGGTTGTGGGTTAGTGCAGGAATACCACCCATTGTAGTGCAGATTGTTGATGTGCAAGTGTTTTTCCTAGTGATTGCTGTTTTCCCTAACTACTTTGACTGTAGAGTTCTGCACATTTACATGTTCCGTGTGGAGCATCTTGCCGCACTTACTTCGGGTTTTGGTGAAGGGCTGAGTTGAAGCCAGATTTTGAAGAGTGTTTTTCCTAGTGATTGCGGTTTCTCTTCCGATTTGATTGGGTGTTGAGTTGTGTACTTTTACATGTTCGGTGTGAAGCGCCTTTCAAAACATGCAACCCTAACTTCAGGTCTGGGTGTAGGGCAATGTTCATGCAATATATTTTGTGTGGAGTTGTGTTCCACACGTACCACCCTTAGTATGGGTTAGGGTGGAGGGCAGCGTTTAAGCTGTCTGTTTGCCGTGGAATGTATTTTCCACGTTTTTTTTATTTGCTCTTGTTTGCAAGGATCCCTACCGTGCCTTGCGATTGGGATCCTTTGTACCATCTTCTTGTTGGCCTGGCCAGCCAGCTTGTTTCTGGTATCTGGGTTTGGTTTGTGTTTAGTGGTGTGGTATTGTGTGCGTTTTCTTGGTTTGGTTCAAAATGGACATTGTTTATTTATACTTTTTATTTCCTTCATGGTTTTGTTTGCTTGCATTATTTTATCTGTTGTTGTAGACCTGCATGACATGTTTCGATCTTTTATCTTCATGCTCACGCATCAGCAATTTGCTACAATGATGGTCTTGCATTTGTTCTGATGTCATGGTGTTGCATGTAAAAGGTTTGTCATCCTTTGCATGCACTATTTGTAATAGCTCTTTTGTCGTCTCTGTAAAGAAAGGAGATGTGTTATATCTGCTGCTCAGCCAGTTGGAATGCGCAGTGGAATGTTGGTGTGCATGGTGATGTAATGGAATGTGAGGATGCCTGGATGTGAAGTGTGTCAGTTGGAGGATGGGCTCAGCAGTAGTAAGGCTGCTCCTGGTGGGGCTCTACCTGGAAACATCTTACTTGAATAAAACAACCTGCTTAACCCGTGGACTACCTGATGACTTTATTACCACATTCACCCAGAGGTTATGATACTTTCTCTGAAATTGGTTTTACTGAAAGGTGCTTTCCTTCTACTGTAATTCTCTGTTGTACAGTATTTGAGATGAGCCTCACCAGTCTTCCTCTGACAGAATCCATTGGACTTGGCTTGATTAGTCGCTATCACAAAGCTTGAATGAAATTCTGTATACCACATTTTCTCTCAAAATGCTTAGTGTAAAATACAGGGAACCATGTACCAATTATGGATTGTGTACTAAATTCCAAGGTCCACCCCACTTAGTAACTCCTTTGATCTGTTGCAAAGTTGCCGCAATCCTCCTGTGTGAAGTACCTGCTCATTCCTGATCCCCATTTTCAATGGATTAGATTCTACTGTTGAGGTGGGGGCAGCAGTGGGGAGTGTTGCGGAGCACCATATTGGGTTTTTGAAGGCTAGCCATTAGATTACGCACTCTGAATCACCCCCATCATCTCGGCATAAGACCAAGACAACCGATAAAGAGGGCTACCTTTGAAATGGGTGAATGTTGAGTAATTTCCCTAAGTGGTTCTCACAGATACTTCATTGCAGTGGCAGGTTATTCCAATGGTGAGGGGCAAGGAAGTAAAACTACCTACATCATGACCTGGACTTTCTGAATCTGGGGACCTTAAGCAAAGGCTTGTCTCGTGGTCTTAAGAGTATGGAGGGGGTACAGTGAGTGAAGTTTGATGATATATAGGTAGGCCCTTTACCATGTAGAGCCGTGAGTGAAGCAGCTAATCTTAAAAATAGTTTTGCTTCTCACAGGTAGCCAATGTAAGGTCTGTATAAGAGGGGCAGATGCGGTTCCAGGTGAGTGGCTACAGAGAAGATGTGCATCTGTGTTCTGTACTACCTGAATCTTAGATAGCAATGTCACATTGGCAGAGGCCAAAAGCATATTCCCATAGTCTAGATGACTAATAACTAGTGCCTGGGCTAAAGTTTTCCTTGTTGAGAGAAGTAATAAAGGAAAGACTCTGCCATTGCTAAAGTGTACATGGTCAGGCGTGAGTTTACATTTTATTTTGAAACCAAATTGCAGTGTTTATCTTCTCTGTAGCTCCAACCCTTTCTCTAACATTCTTAGCCATAGTCCTTTTCAGGGTCTGTAGGTGCTGGTATGTGTTGCAATCCTTGGTGTAGGGATGGGACCTTGCTTTACAGTTCTATACAGTTAAAAGTTTTAAAAGGCTACAAAAAGTTATGCCATCCCCTCAGGTTGACTTTCAGGAAGGCCTGTTCTGCTACTCCCCAACAAAACACCTCAAGTTTCAATCGTTGGCTTTATTTATGGGGGAAGGGAGGCAGGGGCTTTTTCATACCCGGTTTGAAAATATTCTCATGAATTGGATGTAAACCAGATTTAATATTTACACTATATGGATTTGCACTAGAGGGCCCGCTCCGCGGATACCACAGCAGCTCCTGAGCCACTCTTCTTCAGCCAAGTAAGCCTCTTCTATTAGTAGGGAGGTTTTGTGCTAGGATTTACTTTAAGTGACCTTTAAGGTCAGGAACATATTGAACAGGCATGTGAGGCATTCTTGAGGCAGCTAGTGTGCAATTAGTATCCAAACTAGTCTTCAACTAAGCAGATGTACACAGAGCTAACCTGTGCCACCCAGCTGTAGCAAATTGTCCTTTAAAAGCGGTCAAACTTCCCTTAGGAATCCAGGGGTACACAAATGTTGGTGCTTATTTGTATTGGTGTCTGAAAGTCTACCTAGAAGAAACTTGTGGTTCATCTCACTAGGTCAAGCCTCTGTGGAGGGCTTTGTGGGAACAGAGTCATGGACCTAGGTAATTGGATGAATTCTTGCACACACAAATGGTCTTTCATGTCACAACCCTTTCAATGTGACTTTTGAAATGAACTATCTACAGCAATTTCCGCGAATGAAGATTTAGTAGCAAGTGCTTTACCAACTACTACTTTGATAAGCTGGTATCATTCAATGTAGCTGCTTCGTCTGTCATGCATGCATTATATGATGCTCTCATCTGTGATCTTGGAGATGCATCATTTGGAACTCGAGACTCTAAAAGCAAATGACGTGCCATCAGAGTTGAATCAATAGCATATGCTACCTGGAGGTAGGCCACGCTCTAGTACATGTATTCATGGCTTAGGTGTCCGATGGCCCCATTCCAGTCACCAGAACAGCCTGAAAGCTTTACTATTTCATCCCAATATGACATTTCTGGATCTTTCTATAAACAATAGTTGAAGATTCTGAAACCTCTTCCCATCTGTTAACATGTTCTTATCTGTTACACTTTCCAGTTTACTTTAAAAATCAAATCTGTGGCTTCTTTGGGGACTCCTCTAATGTAGTTGTTCTGGTCTCTATTCTTTTCAAGCATATCGGGCGGTTTTCCTTTTTAAAGGCAACGCTCTTTCTAGATTTCAGGGGTTGTACATAGCCATGGGTTACCAGTGCAAGTGTTCTGTTGAATGACGTCAGAGCAGCCCTGTGTGACCTTTGAACAGGCTCAATGAGGACGTAGCCATGGGACATTCTTGGGGAGGCTACATCCACATATGCCATCTCCCTGGTAGGTTGTGTGCCTTGTATCAGACACATCACACCTCTTCCACAATGTCAATGTTGTGGCTTGCTGGGCAGATCTAAGAATAGGTTGATATTTAAATCTCTACTGGGTGGTGGTCATTTCAGTCTTGAAAATGCATCAGTCCTTATTACGCCTACACAAAACAGCAGTGATCACAGTTTTAGAAAAATGGTTGGACACTAAATGCAAGTGTCATATTGGCCACAACCTCATTCATACTGGTTGTCATTCCTGTTATTGCAGTCACAAAGGACAGGACGTTTGTACTACTTCAAAGCAGGGACTAACAGTGTACACTCAAGGTGTGACTGCTCCGGGCACATGCACCCGAGATATCAGCAATTGTCTTTCTGCTGATTGTTTAAAACGAATTAAATCAGTGAACAAAGTATGTACTTTTTTTTTACCCCATGTTAGAACCCTATTGATTTGAAGAACTCTGGCTAGTTTTGCCGCTTTACCCAGTTATTCAGGCCATGGCCTTCATTTCCAGCCTGTCGAGCAGGACCGCGTCCTCCCTTTCAAGGGTGGAGATCTTTGAGGCAGCATGTGAATACATCCTAGCGCCAGATGAGATTACAGGACCAGGGGGACCTTGTGACTTATGAGGACGAGAACCAATGGTAACCAAGCCAAATCCACTTTGGGAGCAGAAATGCCTCCCTAACTTCATATTGGTCATGGCCCCTATGAATGTTACCCTCAGACAGTCAGAGTGCCAGATAAGACAAGAGTGCTATAGATTATAACAGTTCAGTGAAACCTATTTCTGGCATTGAGGGAGGAGGAAGTGAATGCCATAGAGATGAAGCAGGTATGTTAGTGAAGCTGGAAAAGTGATCTGATTTATTCCTCACGGTGATAGAAGAACAGCATGTTCTTAGAATGTGGATATGCGCGCGATTGAAACAGGACGCATGGCGGCCAGCGAGGTTGGATTGAAGCATGAAATATTGTAACGAGAACAACGGGGAGATAAATGAAGATTTGACCACGTAGAAGTAAGAATGTGAAATGAATTGTGCTCCATGGGTTGCGAGAGACGTGGGACAGAGGGCAGATGTTAGGAAGGTTGATAAAGACCAGTAGATTCATTTAATTTACATTATACGGCGTCGGGACAGCAGGATGGGTATAACGTTGCTGGAAAAATCAGTTCTACTTGTTGAGGATGAGAGTGGCAGTTGAAGGACACGGAGAATGTTTTAAGATAAACTCGTCCTTAATAAAGCAGGGCACCATATTAGTTCGACAGTTAAAGAAAACCACACAGATGGCGATTATTTACAACAGGTGTGTTTGCATCGGATTGGATTTTGTAGTAGAGATTCAACACGCATAATATGGAGTGTTAGCACGGGTAATGGGGTATAACGTCTCATTGCAGGATTCCGTCGTGTTTAGATTAGGCAAATGAGTGATGGTAACTAAAGTTTGCTTTCATTAACTTTTTCAGTGACCCCCGACGAATGGCTGAAATTGCCCGAAATGCATTGGGTTTAATAAAATACTGCTTCCTATGAACTGAATGAGTCTGTACTTGTTCTTAAATGAGTCCAGAAGGAGGACTTTGAACATGAGAAAACATTGGAAATTTGCATGAGACCATACGTGTGGAGTGTAAAGATGGACCGAGAAGAGAAAATCTTGTTAAAAAATAAAGAAAATTATGATAAAAGTGTGTCATCAGGAAGAAGAAAGCGCAGATAGCTTCCAGCTGTGCCACTTGCTTTGGGGCGATGTGTCGCCTTAAACCATTGTAACCAGGGCCAACGGGGTAAGGCACGCTTACCAGTGGGCACGCAACGGCGGACAAAATCGAAGATTAAGTTAAAAGAAAGAACAAGCATTTACAATGCAACGGTCTCGCCTTTCAAAAGTTAGAGCTATTGGCATTGTAAATTACAAACTTTTTATTTATTTGTTGGTTTTGAAAACAGATAAATAAATGGCAATGTCATTTACAAAGCAAACAGCTTAATCTCGCTCGTTGGAGCGCTTTCCACGAGGACCGTATTTACATTACACATTCCGGCGGGGAGATGAAGCGATTTGCCCAGAATCACAGGATGTGGACACGACCTTGAGGCTCGAACCCTGGTCTCCAGCAGCAGCGTCGGGAGTTCATGACGATGGACCACATTCTCTCAGATTCTTGCTGTTAACGCCCGGCAGTAGAACACTGAACGTCGGCAGCCTCGCATCTGCTTTTAATGTGCTAATCTGAACACATGTGGTGTTGCCTGCACAATTAACAACTGTAACATATTCCTGATTTCAATATGTAACAGGTTAAATAATCACGAAAAAGAGATCGTGCCTATACATCAGAACATAAAATAAATCCGCTGTAAGCTACCGGTAAGCTAACACTACATTATAAAACCTGTGTGGGGGTATGGTATGCCACCCGTCACTCACAGTGTCACAACCTCGCACCCCGGGCTGCCTTTACTCATGCTTGCTGTCTTGCGCGCTTGTCTGATTGGTTCATTGGAAGCAGACCACAATTATGACTCCCAGAATGCACCCTCAGTACAAATAAAACCCAGGCTTGGGGACATAGTGCTGTGATGACATGGGAGGTTGTACGCCCAAACTAGTGCTGGCTTAAATAAGCACATAGCATAACATAGCATTACGTGGCATGGTGTACTACGGGAAAACATCAAGGTACAACATTAGCATAACACAACACAACAGCAATGCATAACATAGAACAGAGTACTGCAAAACAGCCTACTGTCGCAGGCCATGAACACCACAACACAGCAACACAACATACTAAAGCACAACAAAAGAATATAGGGCAGTGTAACACAGAAAAACAGCATAACAGCAAAAGAGAACACAACGACAAACCACAATTTAGCATAACATAGTAACAGGCAGCAGTATAAATTGTAGGATATGTAACAGCAAACACACAGCCAAAGCACTAGACAATGTAACACGGCAAATCAAAACATGGCTCGCACAATGCAGTACAAGACAATAGATGGCGACCGCTCCTTTCTGGCAGTCTCAGCCATTCCTTTGGGAATATGCGTTCCCTTTGCTGCCTTTAATGGGCATACGCGGAAGCGGCAAAGTGAAACGTGTGCCCAGAAGTTTTTGCATAAACGCATTTGGATTTTGGGAACTTAACTTGAAATAAACTGACTTGGATCCCTTGGCAAATACAGGACCTTGTTATCAAGAAAGGCCCGCTTCAGAAATTCCCGGGTAAATCATTAGAATGAAGAAGGAAACGGGGTGCAGGTGTGCTCTCCATTATAACACATTCCTAGCGATTTGATCATGTTGTAACCGGTATAGTGCACACCCCATAAAAAATACCTAACGGAGTGATACTTCTGAAAGGGATGAAAGGCTGAGACGGACTAATCTGATGTGCTCTTTCATCCGTCTCCTTATATCATGCTTTTCGTGCAGCGCACACCCCATAAAACAAGCAGCCAGCTAACAAACCATAGAATCCCAGAAGCAACTTCTGGTGTCCCTTCAGCAATGGACCACAGAGTGCAGGGAAGGAGGTAAGTTACACGAAACCCTAATGTATCCCAAAAGTGGCCTGCTTGACTCAAGCATTCGGTGAAGTGAATTAAGTCTGAATAAGGCACACAGTTAAACTCAGAGCTATAGTATGACAGTAACACTGCATACATGCAGGAAAGCGTGTGCTTGAAACCTCACAAAAGCAGGGCATCTGAAAAGGTCAGAGCAAATGCCAGCACGTGGTAGTGAAAGGTGGCATTTCCATGCCCAAGATTAAATTCAAAAATAACAAGTGATGGACTGAATGTGGATCAATGTCACACACTCCCCCAGTCAAAAGATCTGGGCCCAAATCCATCGTTTTTTTGCACTCCACACCACCCTGGGTTAGACAATGGCGATATGCAAATCAGCTCTGACCCTGTTGCCCCATGGGAACAGTCCAGTCCGAACTATAAAAGCCATGTCCTTCCCAGAACGGAATCAAGCATCCGAGGACCGGACCGGTTTCGAGGTAACACCTCTCATCAGCCCGGCTAGCTTGACTCCAAGTGGTGTGGAGTGCCTGGGACCCACGTCTGGGCATCCCCAGCGCACTTAGGGCGGCAATTGCAAAAACAACAAGTGATGGACTGAATGTGGATCAATGTCACACACTCCCCCAGTCAAAAGATCTGGGCCCAAATCCATCGTTTTTTTGCACTCCACACCACCCTGGGTTAGACAATGGCGATATGCAAATCAGCTCTGACCCTGTTGCCCCATGGGAACAGTCCAGATTAAATTCAATCACTTCATGTCATCTCAAAATCTCACACGAATAACAACAATGGAGGTAATGGAAACAAGGACACTATTTACAATGAAAATCTAGAATGTTCCATTCTCAAAACAGTAGCGAGCTTGAAAGCTGCCAAGCTCACTGGCTGCGTTGCAAGATGAAGACACTGGGCATCACTCGCAAAAGGGCCTGCCAGCTGGGCTGCGCGCTCTCCCTACACGGCAGGCTAGAGCCACTCAACCCCATCATTATCAGGAGGATTACAAATGGTTACTCACGTCATCGTGAAAGGCTTTGGCCTCACTCGAATATTCACAAGTGTCTCGCCTTTCTGGGGCTGCACAGTACCGGTCCCAAAACACGCTGTAGCAAGAAAGGAGAAAAGGGGAGATCACGTTACTAATTATTACTTGCCCAGAAAAAAAAAAGTAAACAATTATCAGCAAAAGCAGGAACACAGCACATTAAATGATTGCAGCTCCTCCTCGGGGCTTCGAGGAGTTGACAAAACTATACAACACCCTGGCCTGCTCTAAGCCGTGGTGAATGTAAGGCCGCATTATGAACCAATGACAACAGTCTTTGTTGCACTAAAAAACTGAAATAAAACAATTAAAACAGCGTCTCTAAAGCAGTGTTCTCCCAAGTCGGTCCTGGAGGGCCGGATCCAGAGAAATCTTTAGCATTTAGCTAAATGCAGATATCTTCAATACAAGATCTCTTCAAATCCGACATGGATCCGGCCCTCCAGGACCGACTTTGGAGCACCCTGCTCTGAAGCATGTCTGATCCATTCAGCTTTGAGATCACTGGTGGGAGGTACACAGTAAAATTTGAATAACTTTACATACTTACCAGTCCTGCAGCATTAACATATGCGCAAGACAGCAAGCTGCCCCCGCAAATTGTCATAATAGTTTGTTAAAATCAAATAACTCACCTACTCGGACCTGTAGCACCCAGGTAGCTAAAAGGGGAACTTAACCAATAAAGGTTCAACTTGGACAATAGGGTGATAAAAAGTGGAGGCACGTAATTCATAAACAAGCATTCCAAAGCGAAAAGTTCCGAAGTTGCCGGACAGTATTTTTGCCTGGTCAATGCTGGTTTTGTTTTATCGTGGATTTAGCAAAAAGTTATTTCTGAGCATCTTTTCTGCCCTCGCCAGTATAATTGTTTTTTTTTTTTACGCCGACTGAAAGCAAAATTGTCTTTGGGTCGCACAAAGCACACATTGCCATAAATGTCTCTGGTATTATAGGAAATTCTTGGTGTGAGTGTGCTTATTGTCAAAAAGCAGATGCCATCAGTCACAATGAAGTTGGCAAATGACTGAAGTGAGCTGACTTACTGCTCCATGCTATAGCGGTTTGAAGAAAAAATGTGCATGACAAAGAACCAATGGATCGCGGTGATTAGCTGAAATCTCTTACGTATGTGCGCGTATATATATCTTTTTTTTTTTAAATAAGGTAGTTCCTAATGCCATTCCATACAAAAGTGTCCAGATCAAAAGGCAACAACTGAATAGCAGTCTTTCACAGCTGTGCTGCACACGAAGGGTGAACAATCAAATCTCGGTTGGGGCGCCCTGTTCCTGCCCGTCCGAAGGCACCGCCGAGCCGGACATTGTGCTGGTGTGGCTCCTGCTGAATTAAGCCTCCAGCTCCGCTCGGCCTCGATCCTCTGTGCTCGATTATTCCCTGCTTGGCTGTCAGAGCGGCCTCCTGGGCCCGGACCCCATCCTCTCTCCCGGAGCTTTCGATGCTCTGCCCGCACAGCAACACTTCGACACCCGGCAGCGGCGGCTGCTCTAGGACACCCGCTCCAGCGCGCACAGGGGACACTGATACCTCCGTGAGCCAATGGGCGACCGTCGTGCGCTATCCCGAGGGCCCGAGAACTTGTCACTCAAACGTAAGGACACGCGCCTGCTAGGAACACAGTAACGGCTTCGTGTGTTTTTGTTCTTAAGAAAGTAGTTGAATCTGGTGGTGTGTAGTCCAGGGAAAAGAAGGAAGGGAAGGCCTGAAAAGGGAGAGGAAGGCAGAGGGAAAGAGGAGAAATGAAACGAATGGAACCCATGGAGAACGAGGAAGGATGATAAACAAGCTGAGGATCGCGAAACAGCACGGTGGGAGCGCACGAGGCGAGACGCAGTGCCGTGAGCGTGCACATCAGCTGTAGCAGCACAAGCTGAAAATCGCGGAAGACACGCCGACCTTGAGTCTGCCTGCTGCCGAGACTGACACGCGGAAAGAGCCCGGTGAGTGGGGTTGGGGGGGTGAGTGGGGTTGTGGGGGGGGCCAGAGAGGGAGGGGATGTGTGTGAACAGCATGCCATCTCTTGTCTCACTGGAAGCAGTGAAACTGAATACTGGTTTGCCTGTAGGACAGGAGATGTGCGCGCGCGTGTGCCTGTACCTGCACGTCCACGGTCCTGAATCGCCGCACGTGCCCTGGTCTGTCTCCCTTGAGAGGCATCTCGGTGACAATAGTTCTCGAGAGCGAGACCTAAAAATGTAGAGTAAACTGAGACCAACTACTGCTAGATATTCAATAATAACATCCTGAATGACAAGTTTGATCAAAATTGAATTTATTATGTATATTTGTATCAAAATGTTCACCCTTCTCAATACCAATTCAGAAAAGGTACAATCTACCTTATGTCCATCAAGCCTGGACTATGGAAGCTGCCACAATCCACAGCATCCAACAGGAAACACAATGAAATCTAAGTCTGACCACATTAAATATTAACAGAACAGAATGCCTAACCTTTGTGAGTGGCAATGGTAGCTTGCAGGAATCAAGACTAAGGGCCTCATTATGATGCCAGGCGATGGGAAAAGACAAAAGCCATTGCGGTGGTCGGGAGACTGCCTGAAGAGCATGCAGCGGTCTGCCTGCCGAATTTTGATAGAACCGCCAAGCTGGCGGTCAGAACTCTGTGGCAACACTGCGGGGCATGCCACAGGTACTGTAGAGTGCTATGGCAGATGCCGTCGCCATACAGCACCTTCAGCACGTCAGTGCACTGTGTGCCATGCATTATGTTGTGCATGGCACACAGTGCACACATGAGTGCGAATGTAGGGTGGCACTGCATGTACCCCCCCGGCACATTTTACTCTGCTCTCCGATGACTTGGTGTTCTGTTTGGAGCCCCCTCGATCCCTTTCTGACAACCTTTATATGGCGGGATCTCCATCATGTAAACGTTGTTGGAAAGGGATATTGTAATCCCGCCTGTGGTGCCTGCCGCAGGCACTGCCGCCATTCTGGGATGCTTTTCTGACTGCCGCACCATCGGATTTATGATCCGAGCGGAGGTGGACATGCTGCGTTCGATAGCTGTGGGTCTGACCCACCGCTGCCATTCTGGGATGCTTTTCTGACTGCGGCACCATCTATTTATGATCCTGCCGGAGGTGGACATATTGCGTTCAATAGCTGTGGGTCTGACCGTCAGTATCGTAATATGGCGATCGGACTGACAACAACGGGCTGTCGCGGTCAGACTAACGACATTGTAATGAGGTCCTAAGTATAAAGGGGCTTTCAAGCTCTGCATGAGTCGGTCCCTCTGTGCCTGTATATGATGTGTGAAATTGATATCCTGTGAAGTTGCAAAGGGGAATGTGGCTGAACAATTACGATACAAACACAAAATGTTCATATTATGTATATGAATGGCCATAACAGCAAATTCTATTGAAGTCAACGAAGGCCATAGTGTACACTAAATTCCTTAGAAAGCCTTCTAGGCATCTTGGTAAACTGCTAACAATCTCTGGCACTTTATTCCTTCTTTCCTTTACATTAATGTAAGTTTTTAGAAAAATGCATATAATGTTTCGACCTTGTTACGTTCAATCACAGAAATAGGTACGATAGTGTCAAAGAAATGTAAGGAAGTAAGAAAAATGTACTATTCCCCAATATTCACATTTCCTTCTCTTGGGAAGAGAACACATACATTTAGTATAAAATGTATTTCCATCTCAGGGATGCATTAACTAGTGTTTTTAGGTGAGGCATTTCTGGCTGGATGGTACTATTTTCGGCTGGTCTCGTGGGTTCAATGGGTTCTTTCTACAGACATGTTCTTCTTCTTAGTTTTGTTATTACAGTACTTGTTTCTGCCATCCATGCAAAATCATTTATATTTCACCCCAACTCTTTACAATCAGGATCATAATAGTTTAGTCACCATATTGCTGGTACCCAAGACTATCTTCATTTATGTACATTATACACCTCAGTATACCTCACATAAATTTCCTTCTAGACTTTTCAAAAACCTTGCTAATGAAGGAGTAACAAGTAGTTGATAGTCAATCTCATATGCATGCCTCAAGACACAGATATAAAAGACCTGAAAAAAGTATTACTTTTATGAATATCTCCTACATAACCAAACTTGTTGCATCCGTATCCATGGGTAAAACCAGCCTGAATACACCCACCTTCTTTCCCTTCCCATTGTGTACCAACCTTCTCTGGATTTACTTCTGGGGCTTCTTCTACATCCATTTGTAACCTGGTCCTCCTGATGTTTACATGGCAGCAAACGGCCTGGTCCTCATTGGTAACTGACTTCTGTGCGTTAATGACTCTAGGGCGATAAATATTCAATTGAAGGATACCACCCTACTGGCATAATGACGAAGCAAACAATAAAATTAAATATTGTAACAGCTGAAAAAGAAGGGAGATGCAAGCAGTATAAGAGGTATAAATGGAAAAGAGAAACCAAATACAACTAACGGGGAGTCAGAAAACAATTTAGACGCAGAGAACATACAGGGAAAGAGCATTAAAATAAAGAAAAACAAAAATGTAAGACGAGGAGCACCTGGAAAGTTAGAGAGGAAGTATGCTGCAAGAGGACTGTTAATACAGATAGCCTTAAAGAATGAGTAAAATAAAGAAAGTCAGAACAGAGGGAGGAAGAAAAACGCAAAAGAGAAGCCAAATTGAAGAAGATGCATGAAGCAGGAAAAAAAAACGGATCGAATCAGACAAAGAGTTAAGGAGACGGAAAGGGGTCACATTGAACGAAATCAGAGACAAAGTGAGATATATAGCACAGATAGTGAGATATAACAAGCAAGTATTACTTTAAATATCACAAACTCAGAACTTACATATCCTCACTGGGTGCAAGCAGTGCACATCACTCCCCAGAAGTAGAATAATTAAACTGATAGACCTATGAAAGGGGTTAATCAGGGATTACTACACCAGAGACTGGATCTTCGTATGGGGGTTAGGAGAGCACAGGGTTGGTATGCAAGTTTCGGGTAGGTAGAGGGACTTTAGGGAGAAGGTGGATAGGTTGCTTTTTCTTCAATTCCTCAATGCCCTCAACCTCACCCAAATATGCAACAGCCTGACCCACGAGAAAGGCTATATCCTCGACCTGATCATCTCCAAAGAGGACTCTATCCAACTCTAGTCCATCCAACCCTGTGACTGGTCAGATCAGGTCTGATCATCTCCAAAGAGGACTCTATCCAACTCGAGTCCATCCAACCCTGTGACTGGTCAGACCAGGTCTGATCATCTCCAAAGAGGACTCTATCCAACTCGAGTCCATCCAACCCTGTGACTGGTCAGATCAGGTCTGATCATCTCCAAAGAGGACTCTATCCAACTCGAGTCCATCCAACCCTGTGACTGGTCAGATCAGGTCTGATCATCTCCAAAGAGGACTCTATCCAACTCGAGTCCATCCAACCCTGTGACTGGTCAGATCAGGTCTGATCATCTCCAAAGAGGACTCTATCCAACTCGAGTCCATCCAACCCTGCGACTGGTCAGATCAGGTCTGATCATCTCCAAAGAGGACTCTATTCAACTCGAGTCCATCCAACCCTGCGACTGGTCCGATCAGGTCTGATCATCTCCAAAGAGGACTCTATCCAACTCGAGTCCATCCAACCCTGCGACTGGTCAGATCAGGTCTGATCATCTCCAAAGAGGACTCTATCCAACTCGAGTCAATCCAACCCTGTGACTGGTCAGACCAGGTCTGATCATCTCCAAAGAGGACTCTATCCAACGCGAGTCCATCCAACCCTGCGACTGGTCAGACCATCATATTGTCACATTCTTCATCAATGAAAAAGTCAAAGTTAACCCGGCTCAACTCTCCAAGCCCAAAGTCTGGAAAAGAGACATCAAAAAACTCAACCCAGGCTCTTTGCCCCCTAACAGTTGCAATCTCCTACTCCCACCGACAGGCGCTACGGACTTTCAAACCCTGACTGACCACTATCTCAACGCTATGACCTCTATAATTAATGAGGCTGCACCTATGCAGCTAAAAAGAGTCTCTACTAAAATCTCCAATACATGGTACGACGGGAGTCTCAATGAGGATAGACGAGACATGCGAATGGCAGAGCGCACCTGGAGATCAGCTCCCTCTGCACTGCACCTAAAAGCTCTGAAGAAAAAGAGAAACACCTACTTCTGGAAAATAAAACGCTCAAAATCAGATTTCTTCAGCCTCCAGCTCGACCAAGCAAAAAACCGCCTAAGAAAACTGTTTGAGCTAATCAGATCACAATCCAAGGATCAACCCCAACCAATCCACACTGTGCGTGAAGCACCCTCCTGTGAAGACTTCGCTGCTTTCTTTATCCAAAAAACTGACAACATAAAGAGCGATCTCCTCATTGACGCAAGCCTCTACTCCAAACCCCAGTGCTTAGCACCCATTCAAAAAACAATGCTACATGGTCAACCTTTGGCACATACTCGGAAGAAGAAATTGGCAAACTGCTCAGCACCCTGAAACCATCCAATCACCTCACGGACCCCCTTCCTGCTACCGCAGTAAAAGACTTTACCCCTTTGCTTCTCCCTCTCTGGACTAAAATTATCAACAGCTCTCTCCAACAAGCAAGCATACCAGACTCCCTCAAAGTTGGACAAGTCACACCTCTACTAAAGAAACCTACTGCCGACCCCTCTGATCTCAACAATTACCGTCCCATTACCAATATTCCCACTCTCGCCAAACTGCTGGAAAAATGCGCACAACTACAATTGACTAAACACATTGAACAATTTGATCTCCTCAACCCTCACCAGTCAGGCTTCCCAGCAGGACACAGTACAGAAACTGCTATGACTCACATAATTGACGACGCACTTCAAATGCTAGACCAAAACGACACCTGCCTCCTCATCCTTCTTGATCTCTCTTCAGCATTCGACACCGTTAAACATGAGAATTTACTAGAACTACTAAACACAAGAATGGGTTTATCTGGAACTGTTCTTAAGTGGTTCACTTCCTTTCTTCACAACTAGTCGCAGAAATTCAAGAGCAACAACCTGTTGTCGTTGCCAATACCTGTAACGCTAGGCGTCCCCCAAGGATCCTCTCTATCCCCAACTCTGTTCAACCTAGTTATCGAACCTCTCACCACCCTGCTACAAGCATCCAATGTACACTTTCACATGTACGCCGATGACACCCAACTTTATCTCAAATTACAATCCCCCAAAGACATCTTGCTCCTGAACTCAACGATCAGAGGCACCCAATCCTGGCTTGCCGATAATCATCTCAAACTCAATGCCCTGAAAACAGAGTTCCTTCTAATCTCACCTCCAGCGAATATCTCCATCACTCAAATTTGGCTTAAACACCTAACCGCACTCAATGTCCAACCCACCATCGTGGACTCAGCAAAATATTTAGGCATAACATTCGACACCAATCTCAACATGCAGCAACATATCAGCAAGGCAACAAAGGGAGCGAACTTCCAAATCAATACTCTGAGGAAACTTAAACCCTTCCTCCCAGCCAAAGACTTCCAAACCGCAGTACAAGCACTAGTCATCCCTCGAATAGAATACGGCAGCATCGCCCTCTGCGGACTCCCCCTAACTACAACCGCACCCCTAAGAGCTTCGCTAAACGCTGCAGCGAGACTCTACAAGAAGTTACTGTGCACACGTCAGATAAATAATTCGGTATACATGTATTGCAGGACAAACAGAGATGAAGCTGTTGGTTTGATGAAAGCTTTATGTAATTCTCTTTGAGGAATATACAGACGCCAGCCGACACGTATTTCATCAAGCAGAACGAAGCCTGTGAATCATCAGGGCTGTGAGTGGCGTGGTGAGTTTTATACGGGTAGAGTAAACGTAGTACACTTGGTAGTCAGCGTACGTGGTGTACAAGAAATATAGTGGCTTCTAGGGAACAGTCAGGTACGACTGTAGACGATAACCTGTGGTAAAGGGTTACGTTGTTGCTCCGTGAGGGGTGTGCTGCAGCGAGACTCATCACTGGGTCAAAAAAGCACTCCCATATTACCCCTGACTTGAAATCCCTGAACTTGCTGCCTTTTGAGCCAGAATACATCTGAAAATCGCCTGCATGACACACAAGGCGGTATACCTAAACTCACCCGGCTACCTCGCTCAGAAGCTGACAATCTCTGGCGGAGCTAGAAACACTAGAGGCACAAACAATCTTCTGCTGAAACATCGAAGATACCGGAAGGAAAAAAACATATAAGCGCTCCTTCTCAGGAATGGCGCCTAGGATCTGGAACTCACTCCCTCCCGAAACCAGGCTTATCTCTTCCACTACACTCTTTAAAAATGAAGTAAAAGCTATCTTCATGGCTAAATACACTTGAACTATTATCTCGAACTCTGTTAATACTCTGAACCGATCTGTACTACATGTTTGACCCCTTTGCTTATTTGTATTAGTTGTCTTATTACTCACATGATTGGCTTTGCAGCCACCTAATTGTACTGTTTGATCTATTGATTTATCTGTCTGACTATGCTCCCTCATGTACCCCTTCTATGTAAAGCGCTGTGATATCTGCAAAGATCTTGTCCGCGCTATAGAAAACTTTCAAAATAAAAAAATAAAAAAAACGCATTTAAACGTAAACGTCAACTATGTAAGTCCCAGGAGAGCCCTCACTCACTCTGCATATCCTGTGTCCCACTGGAGAGGCCAGTCCTTGGTTGGAAGATATGGGTCGGAGGCAAAGACTTTCCTTTTCTGTAGATTGTAGGCAGGAACCGAGGTCTCCGGGGCACCGTGGTCTTCTAGGCTTTTAACTCCGGGGCAATGGGTCCGCTATCACCTTCCTCAGGAAACGACCACCTAGTTTTAGCAGAAAAGAATTTCCTAAGCAGAGTAAAAGACATTTAGGAACCCCCTCAAATTCAAAATCAGTGTCTGTTGTATGCTGCTTTCTAGGGTGATACAGGCCTCACTTTGGCTCATGAGGCAGCGCGGGGGCAGGGCGCGCAGCAGCAAGCAAACCACACCGACACAGTGCTGCAGTCGGAAGTGACGTCCTCGAGCGGGCGTCCTCCTTTTATTTAACCCCGCAGGCCACACATGGCCTGCAGATGTGTGGATGCGTGTGTGCAAGCAACCTCTAGACCGCTGGGGATATTACAGTGTCCTCCTAACTTTTGACAATTTAGTACGTTTCTTTTTCATCTATTTCCTCGCTTCCTCTCGGCGCCTCTCTTCCTTTGCTCTACCTCCGTTTTTTTCGTTTCTTTCACTTTTGGCAGTAGTCAAACATCAACCTTACTTGTTCATCATTCTCCCACCTGTCGTACAGTTTTCCCTTCTCTCACTCCTGCCTCGTTTTGTGCTTGGCACACTGTGTCCTTTGACCCTTTCAGCTGAGCCGCTCTTAAAGAACCCTCTCCTTTTTGACTTCCGATTAATAGCAGTCCAACTTCAAATATCTGAACTCTCAAAGCAGAAATAAAGTCTTTGTTTAGGTTTAGCCGTGTGGACAAGCAGGTGACTGTTTCACTTCCCCATTCCATCAAAACCAAGCAATCTGATTCAGCTGTGGTCTGAAGTATAAAAATGTAAGGTTTCTTAGATAAACATACCGCTTACAGCTCAATTAAAGGTGAAGTTGAACTTTAGCCATAAACAGGTAGAACAGGACTAGGGGGGCACCTCCAGGGGTGTCAGAGCTCTGAGGGAGTGAACTCAAGGACTGCCCAGGAGGAGAGCTGTGGAGCCACAACTCGCGTGCACTCACTTCCAGGAACCTATGAAGGAACTTGAGGGTCACTTCCAAGGATGTCACAGCTCTGAGGGGGTGAAACCAAGGACTGACTGCCCAGGAGGAGAGCTGTGGAGCCACATAACCCTCTGCAGGAACTTAGGGGTCACTTCCAGGGGTGGCACAGCTCTGAGGGGGTGAAACCAAGGCCTGACTGCCCAGAAAGAGAGCTGTGGACCCACAGAACCCTCAGCAGGAACTCTGGGGTCTCTTCCAGGGTGCCACAGCTCTGAGGGGATGAAACCAAGGAGTGACTGCTCCGGAGGAGATCTGTACAGCTCGGGTGCACTCACCTCCAGGAACCTCTGCAGGAACTTGCGCGAGCCGGCAATGTCAATGTTGGAGAGGTGTCCGTAGCCCCCCAGCATGCTGTCCACCGTGGCCGGGACCTCCTTCCAGTACTGCTGGGCGGGCCTTGCTGTAAAACTGGCCCTCGTCCTCCACCGCCTCGCTCGTCATGGTGCCCGGGACAGCTCCCTCCCAGCCGCAAGCCTTGTAGCTTGTGAAGCGCCTTGAAGCTGTGCCTCTGTGAAACGCCTTTAAGCCGAGTCTCGGTGACATGCTTTGAAGCCATGCCTCTGTGAAGCGCAGTGCCTTGAGACTGTACCTCTCTCTGGAGCGCCTCGGAGCGGTGCCTCTGCGGAGGGAAAGACAGCAGTAAGTGAGTGAGTGACACAAGTGTTGCTTAAAATGGAGCGGGGTGGCTCAGGCAGGCCAATCAAGGCCCCCAGAGACCCAAGAACAGCTGTAGGGGTGTGGGCGGGGGCCCAGAGCTCAAGGTCTGTCTGGGGTTAAAGGGGGGGGTGACCCGTGACGCCAGCAGTAATGAATCTAGATAAAGTGCTTTCCACCAGGGCACCGTCTGAGGCAGGGAGCAGGTGAGCGCTGGACGGTACATTAGGGTGGACCGGTGACGTTGAGCTGGGAGCGGGAGGTTGGGGGGGGGGTCTCCCCAGTGCTGGAGCTGCAGAGGGCAGGCTGGGGCACTGACCACAACCACACCTGCTAGGGGGCGACGAGTGGGGCCCAAGGGCCAGGGACGTACAGGGGGGTGGCTCTGACAGCCGAGAGGGGCCACATGGAGGCAGCACCAGAGGCTAAATATACCATCCCCCCCCCCCCCCGGTCCTCGGGAGGGCAGAAATCGCAGGAGGATTCACTGTCCGGCAGAGATACAAGCAAAGGCACCAAGGAGGCCTCAAACGAGGCAGGAGGGCCCTCGAAGGGCCCCTGGCCTCACCCGATCGACACAGAGCCTGAGATTTAAAAGTCGAATCAACCCTTCGCAGCATTAAATGCCCCGTGGCAGCGGTACTTAACCTGTTGTCCGCGGGAGGCCGGGAATGTTTTATAAAATTACATATTTAAATGAATCAATTATCTACAAATGAAGAACAAGCAAAGTGCCCCCCCCCATGCGCTACAACTAGATCGCCAGCCTTGTAGACCGTGTTTACCTTCATTTTCTTCAATAGAAACACCCTCCAAAATCACTTGCCCCCATCGGGATTGTAAAGTCATGGGGTTAAGAGGGATGCTCTGAGGACTGCTCTTTACAAGTTTACTGCTACACAGAATCCTTCCAATTTTATTATGGACACTAAAAGCACCTATTGCCCTGAGCTTTAGAGAGTCATGTGGCACGAACACACACTATGAATTAAAGATCCGCACTCTCAAGTGCCATCACCCTTACTCGTAACTAAATCTCTGCTGCGGGCTTCGTACGGCGGGGTTCCGCCGGTGTAATGCCTCTCGCAAACGCTGCTGCTGACCCCGGGCCCCCTCGACGCCTGCCACAGGGTGTCCGAGAGAGCTGCCCAGAAGCATTACGCAAGGAGAGGGAGAAGGGCCGCCATTTGCACAGGCTTTGGGCGGGGCCTCCGGCAGAAGGCAGCCCCGGAGGCCCAGTGTGCAGGCACCAAGCGCCGCCCGCAAGCAGAATAAGTGACACCACTGCCCAGGCGGGTAGGAGCAGGCCAACCCGAGTTACAGAAACACAACCCAGACAGCCCCCGCGTGCGTTGCCGCACGAGCACCAAGGTCGCGCTCAGGCGCCCAGCTGTAGGAACTGTAGGAGAGTAGGGTCTGCAATCCTATGATCACCCAGATTTTTTGCTTTTGTTTCACTGGTTTACGACTTTCTCTGGCTGTGGGCCTGCCAATCAGACCCACAGCCTGGCTGTTCTCTTTCTAAATTACGAGATGTACCCTAGGTGCATTTACCAATTGGTACTGGGCCACCTTATCAGACCCCGTAACGCAGGGCATAGGTGTACCCAGGGCCGCCAGGGGCTGCAGCATGTATTATGCCACCCCTGGCTGGCCTCCTAAATCTGACACAACTGGCTGCATGACAGCTGGGGCAAAGTCGTGTAACCACCCTTTGCTTTAGATATAGTAGCCCTATATCTAACCCTCCAATGGACACCCGAGTTCCTATCAGTCACTCCTATGGCAGGCCTTGACAATCCTGAAGGCAGAGTGCATGGGCTCGCGTGAACTGTGTTCTGGCCCGAGCCGAGCCGGTTGCAGCTTGCGGAGAAAAGACCCAATGGCTGTTCCATGATAACGCGTACCACATCGGTAACTTCGGTGCCGCGTTATCAAGACATGTCGAGTAAGGTGTCATACGAATCGGGATGCTGCCCTCTCACCAACCCTGGCGACGAGGTTAGCATTCCGCCCTTCTAGAGGGACACGACATGTACGTAACTGTGAACCCCGGTTAAAGTTAACGAAAGCCTCAGCTCCACAAAATGGATGCTGCCACCACAGACACGAGTCTGACCTCCTGCTGCTGGGAGTCCTTCCAGCGAGGAGCACTTGGACAAAGGGTTTCCTGTCAAGGGCGGTGTTCGCACCGTCCCAGACAGGGTTTGTGTATTCTGGGTAGGTAGGGCTTTTGCGAGAAGGTGACTGCGGAGTGGCACCCCGGTGCTCACTACGCATCTGCCGGTTAGAACCAGTTCCAGGGGCGACAGCCCTGGCCTGGGGAAAGTCCGGCAGGGGAGAGGGGCGTAACTACCCCCCTTCCTGGTCCCACCCTTAGGGCAGGACCTAGTCATGTACCCACCCCTTTCTTTAGGATAAAGGCCGGAGCGGGGACCCTTCCAAATTAGATCATCTTTGAATCAAGAATACTTTCTACGAAAGGACTTCAAGACTCTTCTCAAGATTTCTCCCTTGTGGCTAAGGAGTAGTCACCCTGCATCAGCGGGCACCATCTAAGAACTCTGCGGTTTGCTGTAAGTCCTTCCTCAAGGAATCAGACGGCCCAGCTCGACGAGAACCGGCTTCCCTGGCACCTCTGACCTCTACCCACGTCATCAGCTCAGCTGTGATCTGTGGGTGCGACGAGACCTCGAGGGACCGGCCATCATCAGAACCTGCACGCTCTTAAAAACCAGCACGACCATCGAGGTAACTCTCTGGTGAGTGCTCTGGGGTCCGAGAAGCCCCGACCCTGAGCCGCTCCAGCACCGAAGTGCAGTCTCCCAGCATCTCCACGATCTGCGTGGGGCCCTTCTGCTCGCTGCTCAGCACGTTGTCTGGTCACTAGCCGCTGGCTCGTGTCCTTCTGTGACGACATCCGAAAATCAACACTGCCGGTCTGGTTGCTCCAGACTGGCCCTTGCTTCCATCTTTGCGAGAAGCACTCCGGACCCTCCTGGTCCACTCAAGACGCCGACAGCGACATCCGTCGTGGGACAGCTCGCACCTCCACCGTGGTCGCCGACAACGCCTCCTGGTCCGTGAGACTGCAGAGCCTAGCGTCGCCCACTCACCTGGTCGAGGTGACGGCCAACTGGTGCCTTCCTGGTACCCTCTGACTACTGGCTAGTAGTACGAACTTGGTCCCCTCTGCTTTCAGGTTTCATCAATCTCCGATCCAGGCTTGGATCTCTACGAACTATTCATCACTGGTCGCCGGCCAGCAACTCCTTTTCTTCCGGCTCCTGGCTCGTCAGCGAAGACCCCGACGCCTGTAAGACTTGCAGCCGCAGCCCTCGTGGCTAGGTAACTCGGCATTTCGGTGCCTGCATAGCCTCCTTACTCTAGGGTCCCGAGTCCCTCGCTTCCGACTTGCCTTAACCTTCCGTGTCCCCGGACACTTGTTTTAAACTGTGCACTTGAAGTATTTACTAAAGAGATTTGGTTTGTGCTTAGTACCCTGTCCTCATAAAGAGTACAGGGCTGTTGTGATTCTTAATAAATATACTGTTTATTTTCATAACACTTGTGTGGTGTCCTTTCACTGGGTGTTCAAGGGGTACATGTGTGGTAAACAGCTGGCTTAACGCGCCCTCTCGAGTCTTTAGCCTTAGACTGCTCGTATCCACGCTACTAGGATAGCTGGTCTATAGGTTGACTTACAACCAAACACCATAAGGGTCGTTGGAACGATACATAGCGGTCGCTAGAATAGCGAACGTTGCATATCGGGCCAACTTCTCACATTGGTGAGCAGCGGTTGGGATTTGAGCTTGCTGTTGTTTTACCACACGTATCCTAAGAATATCTTGTTGAAAGATCACACAAGTACTGTTAGTACATATAACTAAAGCTTAGAATACTCTGAGTTCTACTGAACCAGCTGTTGTAGCTCCTCAAGGCTTAGCACACCTTGGCTACAACTCTTAGCAAGGGAAAAGTAGGTAAACACATAGTGTAGGTAGGTGCATCACTTACACCACACTAGAAGCAGTATGTCGGTCACAGGAGGAAACACTGAGTCTCCCCTGGTGTCAGTTGACCCTCCACAGGTCATCCCGTCAAGATATACTGCGCTTAACTTCCATGAGTTACGACAAGTATGTACCTCTAGGAAAATTAAGCAAGGGGCTAACCCCACCACCTCCTTTCTGATTGGTCTCCTAGAGACTTATGATGCCAGAAAGGCTGAGAAGCTTCTTAGCCCTTCTAATCCAGAAGGAGGCATGCCTCCCCTCGAGGGAACCCGGGGCGATCCTGACCTCATACACCTCGCAACTGAGAACGAAGACGGCGAGGAGGATGAGGAGGAGGATCTCTCTGGGGACGAGGCAGATAAGGGACAGGTAGAAGTCGGCAGACTGACACGGTCCAACTTAAGCAGACATGATAGTGGTACTGGGGGACCCCCGGCGCTACTGTCAGGTGCGCTTAACATTGGGAATGGACGAGTTAGGTCTCTATCAAGAGGCTCTAACAGATCCGTTCGAACCAATGGCTCTCGCAACTCTTCTCAAAGAGGGATGACGTCCCCTCAGAGGAGAGTGTACGAAGCTAAGGAAAAGGCAGCTAATCTGAGGATCGAAAGGGAAGAACTTGCCCTGGCCAAAGAAAAGCTTGCTTTTGCTAGAGAGCAACAGTTAAGTGGGGCAGTCCCCACTGGTGGCAGCAATGTACCTAGTAATAGGGAAAAGAGTTTCGATACGAAACACCTTGGGAAGATAGTGCCCCCCTTTAAACAAGGGGACGACATCCACAAATGGATTACTGCTTTGGAGAGGGCCTGCACGGTGCAAGGTGTTCCCCAGAGTCAGTGGGCAGCTATCTTGTGGCTCTCCTTTGAAGGCAAAGGAAGAGACAAGCTTCTCACCACAAGGGTAGAGGACGCTAACAATTACCAAGTCTTGAAGAATACACTCGTTGAAGGGTTCGGCCTAACCACTGAGCAGTACAGGGTGCTGTTCAGGGATACCCAGAAAACGCAGTCTCAAGATTGGTCTGATTTTGTCGATTGTGCCACTAAGGCTTTTGAGGGCTGGTTGCTGGGCAGTAAGGTTACTGATTACAAAGGATTGTACAATTTGATGATGAGAGAACAAATTTTAAACAATTGTCAGAACCAGTTGTTGCATCAGCATCTTGTCGACTCGGATCTGACCTCTCCCCAAGAATTGGGGCAGAAGGCAGACAAATGGGTTCGTACGAGAGTTAAACAGAACCAGGGCCAGAATCAAGGTGGTCAGAAGAAAGCAGACCAGAAGGGTAAAGACTCTAAAGGGGAACAAAATGACCAGAAGTCTTCGACAGGTCCCCAACAACCCAAAGAGGGTGGGGGTCAGGCTCCCCAAAAGAAGAAAGAAGGCCAATCCAAACGATGGTGCCAGTACTGTAAAAGTAAATCTCACTGGTTTAGTGAGTGCACCAAGAAAGGAGGAGGGCAGACTCCTGCCACTGCAGCCCCTAAGGCACCTGTGCCCCCTAGTACAGTCAGCAGTGGTAGTGCACCTCCCAAGGGGTTAGTAGGGTTAACCCTGGGTTCTGAGGGGCGTGACAACTTAGTTGGCACACTCACTCAGGCTGTCCTTGTCAGTACAGGGGACGTGGACGTGTCCCCTGACGTAAGCCCCAATACGTTGGGCAAATACAGACAGACGCCTTTTATAAATGGAAAGATGGCTCAGGCCTATAGGGACACTTGTGCCAGCGTCACCATGGTGACGCCTAACTTTGTGGACCCTGGACAGATCATGCCAGGTACAGAATTCCTGGTGACCAATGCAAGCAATGTCACTACCAATCACAGTATGGCAATTGTAGCTTTCTCCTGGGGAGGGGTAACTGGCCAAAAGAAGGTTGTAGTTAGTCCAGACCTCCCAGTGGATTGTTTGTTGGGCAATGATTTGGAGTCGTCACAATGGTCAGAAGTGGAGCACCGGACTCACATGGAAATGTTAGGTTTGCCAGCACATGTGTTCGCTGTGACTAGGTCACAGGTCAGGAGATGCCCCACTGAACAGGTGCTGGATCCTGGAACAACGGACCAGACACCTCCCAAGAAAAAGAGCAGTAGGGTTAAGGCTGCGCCTTCCCCCTTGCCCCAGGTCGAGGATCAAGTCTCAGAGGAGGCTGACCTACAGGAATTGAGGGAAACTGAGCCGAGAGAGTTCGAACTTGATCAAGTTGAATTCTTGGGCTCAGGGGGACCCTCAAGGGAAGACCTGGGGAAGGACCAGTTAGACTGCCCTTCTCTTGAACCCCTCAGACAGCAGGCCGCTGCTGAGGCTGCTGGGAACGCCACAGGTACCCACAAGGTATACTGGGAAGATGGACTCCTGTACACTGAGTCAAGAGACCCCAAGCCTGGCATGACCAGGAGGCTGGTCGTCCCCTTGTCTCAGCGTGGTTTCCTACTTACCTTGGCCCACGAGATTCCCTTAGCAGGTCACTTAGGCCAGACGAAAACATGGGACAGGCTTGTCTCGCACTTTCACTGGCCTCATATGAACGAAGATACCAAGGAGTTTTGCCGCTCCTGTGTCACTTGCCAAGCCAGTGGTAAGTCAGGTGGCACGACAAAGGCCCCCCTTATACCAATGCCTGTGGTGGGGGTGCCCTTTGAACGGGTGGGGATCGACATCGTCGGTCCCATGGAACCACCGACAGCATCAGGGCACAAGTTTATACTGGTGGTAGTGGATCATGCCACCAGGTATCCTGAAGCTATTCCCCTTAGGACCACTACAGCACCTGTTGTGGCAAGAGCCCTAGTTGGAGTATTCTCCAGAGTGGGCTTCCCTAAGGAGGTCGTCTCCGACAGAGGTGCAAACTTTATGTCGAGCTACTTAACTGCTATGTGGAAGGAATGTGGTGTCAACTACAAGTTCACTACACCCTATCATCCACAATGCAATGGGCTTGTTGAGAGATTCAACAGGACCCTAAAAGGGATGATTCATGGACTACCGGAAAAGCTTCGGCGTAGATGGGACGTCCTGATCCCCTGCCTCTTGTTCGCCTACAGAGAAGTCCCACAGAAGGGGGTTGGCTACAGCCCTTTTGAACTTTTGTACGGGCATCCTGTAAGAGGACCCCTGTGTTTGGTGAAGGAAGGATGGGAGAGACCTCTCAAAAAGCCTGCAGCCAACATAGTGGACTATGTGCTCGGCCTCCGCTCGCGGATGGCTGAATACATGGAGAAGGCATCCGAAAACCTTAAGGCCAGCCAAGAACTCCAAAAAGCTTGGCATGACCAAAAGGCTGTCTTGACTGTTTACCAGCCCGGACAGAAGGTGTGGGTGTTGGAGCCAGTGGCCCCAGCAGCACTCAAGGACAAATGGTCCGGGCCCCACACCATCCTGGAAAAAAAGGGAGAGGTCACCTACCTGGTCGACCTGGGAACTCCCCGGAGCCCCCACAGGGTGCTTCATGTCAACAGGCTAAAAGCATATGTCGACAGGAAGGACATGAGTTTGCTCATGGCCCTAGATGAGGGACAGGAAGAGGAGAGTGACCCTCTCCCCGACCTGCTCTCTCAGAATCCTGACGATGGCTCGGTAGATGGTGTTGTCTTTTGTGGCAGCCTCTCCGACCATCAACAGAGCGACTGTAAACAGGTTCTTCAGTCGTTCCGACATCTGTTTTCTCTGACACCCAGTCAGACCGATTGGTGCACCCATGAGGTCGACACTGGTGACAGCTTGCCCGTAAAGAGTAAAATCTACAGGCAGCCTGATCACGTTAGAGACTGCATCAAAAGTGAAGTGCAGAAAATGTTGGAGCTGGGAGTCATTGAACCCTCGGATAGCCCTTGGGCTAGTCCCGTAGTTCTAGTGCCGAAACCTCACACCCAGGGTGGTAAGAGAGAGATGAGGTTCTGCGTAGACTACAGGGGTCTCAATGCAGTCACTAAGACTGACGCCCACCCAATACCAAGGGCAGACGAGCTTATTGATAGGCTGGCTTCGGCCAACTACTTAAGTACGTTTGACCTGACAGCTGGGTATTGGCAAATCAGGTTAGCTGAGGACGCCAAGCCTAAAACCGCATTTTCAACCCCTGGTGGGCATTATCAGTTCGTGGTGATGCCCTTTGGTCTGAAAAATGCACCTGCCACCTTCCAACGGTTGGTGAATCACGTCCTTACTGGGCTGGATGACTTCTGTGCGGCGTATCTTGACGATATTGCTGTCTTTAGCTCCACCTGGGAGGATCACCTGGTCCACCTGCGGAAGACATTGGAGGCGCTGCAAGCCGCAGGCCTCACTATCAAGGCCACCAAGTGCCAGATAGGGCAGACACAGGTTGTATACCTGGGCCACCTTGTAGGTGGAGGTCAGGTTCAGCCGCTGGAGAGCAAGATACAGTCAATCAGGGACTGGGCTCCTCCAACCACCCAGACTCAGGTTCGAGCTTTCTTGGGCCTGACTGGTTACTACCGGAAGTTTGTCAGGAACTATGGTTCCATCGTGACACCATTAAATGAACTGACAAGTAAGAAAATGCCAAAAAAGGTTCAGTGGACAGCGAGCTGTCAAAAAGCATTCGATGACCTAAAGCAGGCCATGTGCACGGCGCCTATCCTCAAGAGTCCGGACTACTCCAAACCATTCATTGTCCAAACAGATGCTTCTGAGTTGGGTGTGGGAGCTGTTCTTTCTCAACTGAATTTTGATGGTCAAGACCAGCCCATTGCTTTTATAAGCAGACGGCTGACCCCTAGAGAGAAGAATTAGTCAGCTATTGAGAGGGAGGCCTTTGCTGTGGTTTGGGCCCTGAAGAAGCTGAGCCCATACTTGTTTGGCACTCACTTCAAGATTCAGACCGACCATAAGCCCCTCTTGTGGCTAAATCAGATGAAGGGTGAAAACCCCAAGCTGCTTAGGTGGTCCATTTCCCTACAGGGGATGGACTTCACAGTGGAACATAGACCTGGTACTGATCATGGCAATGCCGATGGGCTCTCCAGATATTTCCACTTAGAACAAGAAGACTCACCTGGTCAAGGTTAGCTAGTTGTTCCGACGTTTGGGGGGGGGTCATGTAGGAGAGTAGGGTCTGCAATCCTATGATCACCCAGATTTTTTGCTTTTGTTTCACTGGTTTACGACTTTCTCTGGCTGTGGGCCTGCCAATCAGACCCACAGCCTGGCTGTTCTCTTTCTAAATTACGAGATGTACCCTAGGTGCATTTACCAATTGGTACTGGGCCACCTTATCAGACCCCGTAACGCAGGGCATAGGTGTACCCAGGGCCGCCAGGGGCTGCAGCATGTATTATGCCACCCCTGGCTGGCCTCCTAAATCTGACACAACTGGCTGCATGACAGCTGGGGCAAAGTCGTGTAACCACCCTTTGCTTTAGATACAGTAGCCCTATATCTAACCCTCCAATGGACACCCGAGTTCCTATCAGTCACTCCTATGGCAGGCCTTGACAATCCTGAAGGCAGAGTGCATGGGCTCGCGTGAACTGTGTTCTGGCCCGAGCCGAGCCGGTTGCAGCTTGCGGAGAAAAGACCCAATGGCTGTTCCATGATAACGCGTACCACATCGGTAACTTCGGTGCCGCGTTATCAAGACATGTCGAGTAAGGTGTCATACGAATCGGGATGCTGCCCTCTCACCAACCCTGGCGACGAGGTTAGCATTCCGCCCTTCTAGAGGGACACGACATGTACGTAACTGTGAACCCCGGTTAAAGTTAACGAAAGCCTCAGCTCCACAAAATGGATGCTGCCACCACAGACACGAGTCTGACCTCCTGCTGCTGGGAGTCCTTCCAGCGAGGAGCACTTGGACAAAGGGTTTCCTGTCAAGGGCGGTGTTCGCACCGTCCCAGACAGGGTTTGTGTATTCTGGGTAGGTAGGGCTTTTGCGAGAAGGTGACTGCGGAGTGGCACCCCGGTGCTCACTACGCATCTGCCGGTTAGAACCAGTTCCAGGGGCGACAGCCCTGGCCTGGGGAAAGTCCGGCAGGGGAGAGGGGCGTAACTACCCCCCTTCCTGGTCCCACCCTTAGGGCAGGACCTAGTCATGTACCCACCCCTTTCTTTAGGATAAAGGCCGGAGCGGGGACCCTTCCAAATTAGATCATCTTTGAATCAAGAATACTTTCTACGAAAGGACTTCAAGACTCTTCTCAAGATTTCTCCCTTGTGGCTAAGGAGTAGTCACCCTGCATCAGCGGGCACCATCTAAGAACTCTGCGGTTTGCTGTAAGTCCTTCCTCAAGGAATCCGACGGCCCAGCTCGACGAGAACCGGCTTCCCTGGCACCTCTGACCTCTACCCACGTCATCAGCTCAGCTGTGATCTGTGGGTGCGACGAGACCTCGAGGGACCGGCCATCATCAGAACCTGCACGCTCTTAAAAACCAGCACGACCATCGAGGTAACTCTCTGGTGAGTGCTCTGGGGTCCGAGAAGCCCCGACCCTGAGCCGCTCCAGCACCGAAGTGCAGTCTCCCAGCATCTCCACGATCTGCGTGGGGCCCTTCTGCTCGCTGCTCAGCACGTTGTCTGGTCACTAGCCGCTGGCTCGTGTCCTTCTGTGACGACATCCGAAAATCAACACTGCCGGTCTGGTTGCTCCAGACTGGCCCTTGCTTCCATCTTTGCGAGAAGCACTCCGGACCCTCCTGGTCCACTCAAGACGCCGACAGCGACATCCGTCGTGGGACAGCTCGCACCTCCACCGTGGTCGCCGACAACGCCTCCTGGTCCGTGAGACTGCAGAGCCTAGCGTCGCACACTCACCTGGTCGAGGTGACGGCCAACTGGTGCCTTCCTGGTACCCTCTGACTACTGGCTAGTAGTACGAACTTGGTCCCCTCTGCTTTCAGGTTTCATCAATCTCCGATCCAGGCTTGGATCTCTACGAACTATTCATCACTGGTCGCCGGCCAGCAACTCCTTTTCTTCCGGCTCCTGGCTCGTCAGCGAAGACCCCGACGCCTGTAAGACTTGCAGCCGCAGCCCTCGTGGCTAGGTAACTCGGCATTTCGGTGCCTGCATAGCCTCCTTACTCTAGGGTCCCGAGTCCCTCGCTTCCGACTTGCCTTAACCTTCCGTGTCCCCGGACACTTGTTTTAAACTGTGCACTTGAAGTATTTACTAAAGAGATTTGGTTTGTGCTTAGTACCCTGTCCTCATAAAGAGTACAGGGCTGTTGTGATTCTTAATAAATATACTGTTTATTTTCATAACACTTGTGTGGTGTCCTTTCACTGGGTGTTCAAGGGGTACATGTGTGGTAAACAGCTGGCTTAACGCGCCCTCTCGAGTCTTTAGCCTTAGACTGCTCGTATCCACGCTACTAGGATAGCTGGTCTATAGGTTGACTTACAACCAAACACCATAAGGGTCGTTGGAACGATACATAGCGGTCGCTAGAATAGCGAACGTTGCATATCGGGCCAACTTCTCACAGGAACCATCACGGGCTGCGCGCGGGACCACCTTAAATATCCCGACCTGCCCCGCGCTAGGGAGCACGGCCCTGCGTGCCGCGTCACCGCAGCTTAGCAACACTTCGGAGTCTCATGCATGGAGAGTGATGCGCAATTTACCTTAACACAGAAGAGGGACCATAGTCCCCCTAAAGGAAAACGTAACTAACCAGCAGTAACACAGACCGCCGGTGAACTGCTGCACGTGCACCAGCGCGAGACACCGCAAAAACGATCCCGTTCCCCAGGTTCAGGCATGAGTAGTGCACGAGGTGGGAGCGCACGAGATGTCGCCGTGAGCGTGCACGCAAGCTGAGGAGGATCGCCGGAGAAGACATGGAGCCTGATGCCGATGCAGAGACTGACCTGCTGTGGAGGGAGAGGGACACGCGGAAAGAGCCTGAGTGAGTTATATGTGTGTGCGCGTGTCTGTGTGTGCGGTGTGGGGCTTAGTTGTAGGGGGGAGGGTGTGTGTGCGTGTGCACGCGCGCGATTGAGAGGCGAGAGGCTGACTGGCTGTGCACAGTTGGAGCAAGAGATGTGCACGGCTCTAGGGGGCTGAGCGTGCGCGCACACGGTGTGAAATCCACGCGTGTGCACAGGTCTGTCTCCCTTGAGACAACTCAATAGCAATAGGTCTCGAGAGCGAGACCTAAAAAAAGGAGGTGTGCATCTCCTTCCATTTCAAATCATTTGCTGCAAAGAATGCATCATGCAGGTCAAATAACTTATGTTGATAGCTCAGTGGGTTACGCTTGATACAGACATCTTTTTGTTACTTGCATTTCATAAGTTACAACCCTAATATAGCACACTGAGCTATGAACGGTCTAAGCTGCATGAAAACTGCATGGTATAGGTTGGAAGAAAACAAGTTACTTAGCTGTAACTTTGGTTCCCCAGTATTGGTAACTTTCATAGATTCCCATGCTTTTGTATCATTCCCAGTCGTCGGAATGGGAGTCTCGGTAACAAAAATACCATATCTGTAGGTACAAAAGATAAAGGAAAAAGGCCTTGGCCTCATTCCCTTTTGTAGCATATCACCCTCTTTTTGTAAAAGAGACCAAATTTAGGCATCAGCCAATCAGAAGTGCCTCACCCCTTAGAACCCTCCTGAAGGAACCTCAGAGCCTCAGATTTTCGAAGCATTGTGTACTTAGACACCATATCTGTTGTAGGCTGAGCTTTCCTCGGGGAGGTGGGTGGGCGCATGGGAATCTATGAAAGTTACCAATACTGGGGGAACCAAAGTTACAGGTAAGTAATTTGTTTTCTTACCCCAGTATTGGAACTTTCATGGATTCCCATGCTTTTGTATCAGAGTAGCAAGCAGTTAGCAACAAAACCACATTTTGTGTCATAAAATTATAGCAATAGGCAACATGACAAAGATACAAAATGTGTAATACAGAAGGTGGGATAGAAAGGAAAGCTCACCAATTATTGGAAGAGGTTCCTCAGGACAGCCTGTCCTACTGCCGCATCTTCTTGTTGTAAGGACTCCAAGCAGTAATGCTTGGTAAAGGTGTGAACGCTGCTCCAGGTAGCAGCTCTGCAAATGTCTTTAATCTGCACCCCCGCGAAGAAGGCTGTTGAAGCCATAGATCTTGTGGAATGTGCTCGAATCCTCCAAGTCAGAGGTTTTCCTGCTGCAGTGTGACAATGCAGAATGGCACTCGTGATCCATCTTGAAACGCCCTGTTTGGATAGCGGAAGGCCCTTGCTTGGACCCCCGAAAGCAACAGATAACTGAGGATTTCTGTAATCCCTTAGTACATTCCAAATAGAATTTCAAGCACCGTTGTACCTCTAACGAATGCAATGTTCTTTCTGCTGGTGTAGCCGGTTGAGGAAAGAACGCCTTCAGCATGACCGGCTCATTCAAGTGGAAGACAGAGGGAACCTTAGGCATAAACCTAGGATTAGTTCTCATGATTAAAGTGTTTCTTTTGAATTGGAGGAAAGGTTCTTGGATAGTCAAGGCCTGCAATTCTCCAACATGCCTTGCCGACGTGAGAGTGAGGAGGAGAGCCAATTTCCATGAAAGGTATTTCATGTCAGAACGATGGATTGGTTCAAATGGGCCTTTCATGAGCTGAGAAAGGACTAGATTTAAATGCCATGTAGGAGGAGGCGGTCTCACTGGTGGATAGACTCTGAACAAGCCCTTAAGAAATTGCTTGACAATTCTGGAAGACCACAAGGAAGGCCCAGACCCAGTCCTTCTGAACCTCGATATTGCCGCCAAATGGACTTTAATCGATAAATAGGCTAGTCCCGACTTAGCCAAGGACAACAGATAAGGTAGGAGCTGATGAGGCTTGGAAGCAAAAGGATCATTTTTTTCTCTCCTACACCAGCAACAAAATCTTTTTCACTTAAGACGGTAAGTTCTGTTTGTTGAAGGAGCCCTTGCCTGGGAAAGGACCTCCTTAATCTCTCTTGATATGGGTAGATTCATAAACTCTCGCTGCTCAGGAGCCATGCAGTCAGGTGTAATGACTGTGGATCTGGGTGCAAAACCTGTCCTTCGGACATTGTGAGGAGATCTGGTAGAACCCTCAATGGAAGAGGAGGAGCTAGCGGCAAAAGATGGAGTTCCGTGTACCAGAACTGTCTCGGCCAAGAAGGGGCTATTAGGATCATCCTGCACGGCTCCACTTTGATCTTCCTGATGAGCCGTGGGAGCAGAGGTATGGGGGAAAAGGCGTAGACAAATGTCCTTGACCATGCTATCGAAAGCGCATTCCTCAGAGAACCTCGATGGTGAAGCCTGCTTGCATAAGACCGGCATTTCTTGTTGGTCGGTGGGGTGAAAAGATCTACCTCCGGTCTGCCCCACTGGCTGAAGATCTCCTCCAGAACTCGCTGATTCAATTCCCATTCGTGGCTGACTGAGGATGACCTGCTCAGTCTGTCGGCATTTTCGTTTAGGACACCTGGCAAGTGTTCTGCCTTCATCGATATCCCCTGAAGGATCGCCCATTCCCAGATCCGTTGAGCTTCTTGCAACAATGGACAAGATCTGGCTCCTCCTTCCTTTTTACATTGTGCATGGCCGTGGTGTTGTCCGTCCTGATAAGCACTTGCGAGCCTTCCAGGCGAGGAAGAAAAGCTTGCAGAGCCAGTCTTATCGCCCCTTAGCTCACCTTTGGACAAGTTGTTTTGATCTGCCCACCATAAGGCCGCTTCCCTCATCATTGGAGTGATGGTCACCATGTCCTCGAATCAACCGTGGACCTGCTTCCACTGGTTGTCTAGTTGCTCTTGCAGAGTACGCATTCTTAGTCTGCAATGAGGAATTAGGGGAATACAAGATGAAATTAACCCCAGCAGAGACTTGTAGAGGCGTACTGAAAGACACCTTCTTTCTTGTAAGTCCCGGGACAAGGTCTGTAATTTCTCCCACCTTTCCGGAGTAGGGAAGGCTCTTGAGAGTTTTGAATCTAGGATGGCTCCCAGGAAACGAGCCTTTCTGGACGGGACCAGGGATGGCTTTTCGTTGTTTAGAGTGAGTCCCAGATTCTGAAACAAATTTGTACAAGCCTGAACAGCATCCAGCGCTGCCTCCCTGGACAGAGCTTTCAGCAACCAGTCGTCAAGGTAGGGGAAGACTTGGAAATGGTTCCTTCGCAGAAAAGCGGCTACTGGCGCCAGCACCTTTGTAAAAATCCTCGGGGCTGAGCGGAGTCCAAAGGGTAAAACCCTGAACTGAAAATGGCTCTTGGCTACTGTGAATCGCAGAAACCTTCTGTGTGCTGGGTGAATCGGGACATGGAAGTACGCATCCTCGAGATCGAGCGTGGCCATGAAATCCCCAGGGCTGATAAGCTTCAAAATATCCTGGAGAGAGACCATCCAGAATGACAGGGAGATGAGATAGGTGTTTAGCTCTATGAGGTCTAAAATGGGGCACTATTTCTCTAGCGTCTTCCTCACCTGGAAGAACCTGGAATAGAATCCTTGTCCCTTTTGATTTGAGGTGACCGGCTCTATCGCTCCCTTCCGGAGCTCGAGCCGCAGGAGACGCTGGTGTTTTGATGGAATGGCTGCCGGGGGTTTGGGTGGAGGGACTTGCTTAAATTCCAAGGTATGCCCTTTCCGAATGATGTTGAGCACCCAACGGTCCGATGTTATCTTGGATCAGTTTTGATGGTATTTGGTTACCCAGCCTCCAACTGATGATCTCTTGGAGGAGGGTCCAGTAGGTAGAGCCAGGATGCCGCTATTGGTGCTTGGACGAATCTCGTCCTCGTCCAGCCTGTTTACCCTTATTGTAAGGCCTGGAGTAGTTTGTAGACTGGCCCTGTCTTTGCTGATAAGGCTGACGGTATTGCTGGGGACCTGAGCCCGTGGAGGAATATCGCTGCTGTTGATCGGATCCCCTGTAATTATTACCTCTGCCTCTGGATCCCTTAAAAGGAGACTTGCGGTATTGAAGGGTCCCCAAGGACCTGGCAGTCTCCGTGTCCTTTTTATTTCCTGAAGAGTGTCATCAATCAGTTTTCCGAATAATGCTTCACCATCAAAGGGAAGATCCAAGACCTTGTTTTGGATCTCAGGCCGAAACCAAGTAGCCTTCAGCCATCCTCGGGACCAGAATTGGCCTATTCACCTAAGATTTGTAGCCCTGCAGCATCTTATGCAGATCCTGAAGAAAAGAAGATGGCACTAACTATATCCTGCCCAGAATGGTGTTGCGACTGGGCCGTCTGATGATGACCAACTTCCTCCTGGTCGTATTCGCCCTAAGAGTCAGTGTCCTGGCATTTGACTAGAAGTTGGGAGGGACTATTGGCAGAGCTGTACGAGTCCTGGTCATCGTTCCCCGACTCCTCTTCCTGAAAGAGCATGGTTGGTAGCAGTGGGGTCACTCTCCTCGGAGAAGTAATTTCCGGCATGATTCTTGTTACAGAAATCGTAATTCTCTTTTCAGAGGACAATACCGTCGACGGTTCCGTCGTCGAAGGTTATACACACGTCGATGCCCTCGTCGGCGCCTTAGTCGTCGACGAGATTGGGGTCGTCGATGCCCTCGTCGGCGCCTTCGTCGTCAGTGCCAGTCGTCGGCAAATCTTCCGTCGACGCTGATGAACCTGCCGTCGACGGGTCCTTAGCCAACTATATCAATTTCGATTTTGATTTCTTCGTCGACGGAACCTCCACCGTCGAAGTCTTCGTCGTCAAGGACTTAAAACTCCTCTCAGAAGACTGGGAAGAAGGTTTCTTGAAGGCTAAGGCAGTCTTCTCACTTTGGAAGGCGTAGCAGGTCCTACTCTCTCCTTTTCACCTCGGTGAGGAGATTTGCTGGGACCCAGGCTCTCAGACTCACTTTTTTGAGGCCTTAGAAGATTGCTCCACAGAAGGAGAAAGGGAACCCCTACCCCTCTTCACTGACCTTATTGAGGAAGACATCGATGCTGCATCCTCACTGTCACTAGAGACAGTCTCCTTCCTGGATTTCAGCTTCTGGAGCCATGTCAAAAGTCTACCCTCACGGTCCCGGAGGGTCTTGGTCGAAAAGATGCGACAGATCTTGCAGTCCGCAGCCTTGTGGTCAGGGTAGAGGCAATAGATGCAGTCTTTGTGCTTATCCTCCACAAAAAGCCTTTACTTGCCGCAGGTGGAACATGGCTTGAAAAGGGCCTTTTTCTTCTCCATATCAGACATCCTGGAAGGCAGCTAACAATCCTGAAGTGAATCTGAAAAGATTCTGAAGAAAAAATCCTGAAGAAATTTCTTGAAGAGTAGAAGTTGAGCAGAGCTCAAAGGAGACTCCCTAAGCACAAAATGCAGTAGAAAATCTGAGGCTCCTTCAGGTGGGTTCTAAGGGGTGAGGCACTTCTGATTGGCTGATGCCCAAGTTTGGTCTCTTTTACAAAAAGAGGGTGATATGCTACAAAAGGGAATGAGGCCTAGGCCTTTTTCCTTTATCTTTTGTACCTACAGCTATGGTATTTTTGTTACCGAGACTCCCATTCCGACAACTGGGAATGATACAAAAGCATGGGAATCTATGAAAGTTCCAATACTGGGGTAACTTTGTGTCCCCCCCACCCCCCGATTTCTTTCATTATCCTAATTTTGCTAAAAAAAAAGATTAATTTAGTTAGAAACACATTGGAAAAGCGAACCCCAACCAGTGGTCTGGTGAAGCACAAACTCAGGATTTAAAAAGCACCACAAACACTTAAAATATACAGCCTATTAGTATTGGCGACATGTCACTCCTACACTTTTTAAGAACAATTGTTACTTACCTGTAAACAATTGGTTCTCCAGTATTGGTGTCTTTCATAGATTCACATGCTTGAATATTCCCAAAGTGGGAGTCCCACGGTAAATAAAATAGCAATAACATACCAACAACATATGTATGTAAATACATAACACAAAATATTTACTAGAAAATACATAGTAAATACTCAAAAACCATTCCTACATAGGAATACATGGTAGAGAGAGAAAACACTTGTAACATATTCCTGTCATTATGTTAGTCCAAATTACAGCCAATCAGGCGCCAGCACCCTTCCAGAACCTTCTCCTCAGAGCTCAGACCCTCAGATTTTCGTAGCGCAAGAGTGACAAAAGAGTCGATGAGGAGAAGCGAGCCTCTGAAGGGAGGTGGGTGGGTCGGTCGCATGTGAATCTATGAAAGACACCAATACTGGTAACAATTGTTCTTCTCCAGTATTAGGGTGTCTTTCATAGATTCACATGCCTGAATAGAATAGAGAGCAGTAACAGCCTAAGAGGCCCGATTGCTATGCAACAGCATAGAGAAAATCAATGAGACAATACAGTCATGTAAGTACTGATAGCAATCATAAAACCATAATGGAGGAGGGAAGACAGAGGCTCACCTTAGTTAAAAAGATGACGAAGTACCGCCTGTCCCACTGCTGTATCCACCTCGTTGATGGCATCCAGGCAGTAGTGCTTCGTGAACGTGTGCCTGTTGGACCACGTGGCTGCTCGGCAGATCGGACAAAGCGGAACACCAGCAAACAGGGCGGTAGAGGATGACATCGCCCTGGTGGAATGCGCCCTCACTGAAGATTGTAGAGGGATGTATGACATTACAACGCATGCTTTTACATCGCATGCCTTTACAACGCTGTTTTTACAACGCATGCCTTTACAACGCATAGTGCTTTGGGCGCTGGATAGTGAATAGTTTAATTTACTATTCCAACTCCAGTCCCCGTGGATAGTAGGGAAGGTGTTGGATAGTAAATTAAACCTATTCCCTATCCTAGAGCGCCCCCCAGCGCAATGCGTTGTAATGGTTTGCGTTGTAAAAGTTGCGTCGTAAAGGCACTGCGTGGTAAAAGTTGCGTTGTAAAGGATGTTCCCCATTGTAGAGGCTTGCCGGCTTGCTGATTGCAGAAGATAATGGCTGAAGGAATCCAAAGTGCAATAGTTGGCTTGGTAACAGGGCGCCCTTTACGCATGCGTCCATAGGCAATGAACAGTTGATCGGACCTGCGAAAAGGGGCTGTCCTGTTGATGCAAAATTTAAGGCATCGTTTGATGTCCAAAGAGTGCAATCGTTGCTCTGCCGGAGATTGAGGATCGGCAAAGAAAGTCTTTAAGAAAACAGGCTCATTTAGATGGAAATCCGTAGGCACCTTTGGCAGAAAAGTTGGGTTGGTGCGAAGCACCACACAGTCAGGTTTGAATTGAAGAAAAAGAGGTTTAATAGTGAAAGCGTGAAGATCACTCAGGCGACGAGATGTCAGAGCAAGGAGAAGGGCTACCTTCCAGGTCAGAAACTTTAAGTCCGCCCTATGGATAGGCTCGAATGGCGCCTTCATTAGTTGGGCCATGACGACATTGAGATGCCAAGAGGGAGGAGGATGCCAAAGAGGTGGGAACTTCCAGAACAGTCCTATGAAAAACTGACGAATAACTCCGGAAGAGCAGAGAGAGAAGGAGCCATCCTGCCGGATATGAGAGATTGCCAAGAAAACTCTGAAAGTAGCATGGGAAAGCCCTGATTGAGCCAGGTGCAAAAAAGAACGGAAGTAGCTGCTCCGGAGTGGAATAGATAGGATGGATATTAGTAGCCGCGCAACAATGACAGAACCTCTTCCATTTGATCTTGTAAGTCTTAATGGTAGACGGAGCTCTGGCCTGATCGAGAATGTCTCTGCATTCCGGTGAGATATTTAAATTCGCAAACTCAAGGTGCTCAGGTTCCAGGCCGACAATTGTAGAGAGGAGGGGTTCGGATGGCAAATCTGACCCGTGTCCATGGTGAGGCGGTCCGGTCGAGGATTTAGAAGGATGGGCTCGCACTGGGACAGAAGGAGCAACTCCGAGAACCACGCCTGTCGGGGCCATCTGGGGGCGATCAGGAGAATGTGGCATGGCTGCCTCCGCATCTTCCACAGCACACGAGGCACCAACGGAATCGGAGGAAAAGCGTAGGTGAATAGATCACACCAATTCATCAAAAGGGCATTCCCGCACGACCTGTGGTGGAGATGCCAACTTACGTAAGATGGGCATTTCCGGTTCTTCGGGGTTGCAAAGAGATCCAGAGACGGACGACCCCACCGTTGAAAAACAAGGTCGAGAGTTGGTTGATGCAACTCCCACTGGTGGGTCAATGACGTGGACCTGCTGAGGGAACCTGCTAGGATGTTGGAGACACCCGGCAGATGCACTGCCGTCAGGGTAACTTGATGACGGATTGCCCAAGCCCAGATCGACTGAGCCAGCCAAGACAAGAGTGGAGACCTGGTTCCGCCCTGCTTGACAGTGCATACTGGTGGTATTGTCCATCTGAATGAGCACCGATTCCCCTTGAATCACAGGATGGAACAACTTGAGTGCCAGAAAAATGGCCATCAACTCCAGCCTGTTGATGTGCCAAGAACGCTGAAGCAGAGACCATTTGCCCTTGATGGAGAGGCCTTGAAGGTGAGCACCCGAGCCTTCTAAGGAGGCGTCCGTTGTTAGCATGAGTTCTGGAGTGGTGGAGAGGAAAGAAGTCCCTGTTGCAAGGTTGGATGGTTGCGCCCACCACTAGAGAGCTGTTCTCATGCGAGGGGTGACACCAACAAGGTCGTTGAAAGAACCTGTGACCTGACGCCACTGTACGTCCAATTCCTCCTGAATGGGGCGAGTCTGTAGTCTGTAATTTGGGATCAGCGCAATACAAGACGATGCCATCTTCAGAAATGACTTTAAGATCCAGACTGAAATGGACAGTTTTGCCCGAATCAGACACCAAGCGGAGGATTTTTCGTTGACGCTCTTGGGACACGAATGCTTTTGCAAGCATTGTGTCTAATGTGGCTCCCAGAAAATTCCTGCGGGGAGCCGGTTTGACCTGGGACTTGTTGGAATTGATGGCTAGGCAGAGAGATAGAAAAGTGTCCTGACAAAGACGAGTGTCTTGCAGCAGCTGTTTGCAAGACTGACTTGAGGAGGCAGTCGTTCAGATATGGAAAGATTTGGACGCCCTGGAGACGCAGGTAAGCCACTACTGGAGCCAATACTTCCGTGAAGACACGAGGGGCGGACTGGAGGCCGAAAGGCAACACCTTGAACTGGAAGCCTCTCCGTCCCACCCGGAAGCGCAAGTACTTCCGATGCCTTTGGAGAATTGGAATATGGAAGTAAGCATCCTGAAGGTCGATGGGGGTCATGAAGTCGCCCATGGAGAGAAGACGCAAGATTTCTACTAGTGTAAGCATGTGGAAGGATTGGCTCTTGAGATACCTGTTGAGTGCTCGCAAATCCAGGATCGGTCGCCAGTCTCCCGACTTCTTGAGTATTAGGAAAAAACGGGAATAGAAACCCTGTCCCCTCTGAGACTTGGAAACCACTTCGACTGCACCTTTCTGAATTAGAAGACTAACTTGATGGGAAAGCTCTTTGAGGTGGGAAGGAGGCAGGCCAGACGGTGGAGTGGGAGGAGGAATCTTGATGAACTCTAGGGCATGGCCCTTTGCCACAATGTCCAGAACCCAGAGGTCCGAGGTGATGGAGGACCACCGAGAAAAGAACAGGGAGATTTGACCACCAACACTGGGGTGGGGGATACACAAGTCATTGTCGTTTTGGAGTGGATCCTCTATATGAGGATTTTCCCCTGTGGGATTTGGACGACTGCTGTCGGGTGGACTGCTGTTGGCTGGATGAGTAACGTTGATTACCTTGGTGGTAGGAGCGATATTGAGTGTTCCCTCCACGAAAAGTTGAGGAGGTGCCCCGTCCGCATGCACCACGAAAAGGCTGCTTCCGAAACTGTAAAGTCCCCAATGAGCAAGCAGTATCAGTGTCCTTCTTAATGGACTGAAATGCTTCATCTACATGCACCCCAAAAAGCGACTCACTGTCATACGGCATATCACGGATTTTGGCTTGTACCTCCTGGCCGAAAGAGGTGGACCGTAACCAACCCTGCCTCCGCAAGACAGCTGCCCCAGCAAGTTGACGAAAGCCAGTGCACGCAATGTCAACTGCACAATCAATTATTTCCTCCGATGTCCTCTGTCCGTCCTGCAGAATCTTTAAGGCTTCCGCCTTGGAAGCATCAGGGATGAGGGCCACCAAGTTAGACAAGTATGACCACATCTGGCGGTTGTAGCGGCCTAAGATGGCTAAAGCATTAGCCGCCCTTACCGTAGTGGATGCCATAGTGGAGAATTTGCGTCCAATAGCGTACAGGCGATGACCCTCCCAATCCGGAGGAGCCGTAATTGGAGATGTCTGATTATGGGAACGATGTTGTGCAGCTTAAGCGACCACTGATTCAGGCTTTGGATGAGCAACAAGGCACGCTGGAGAACCGATGGGTGCCTTGTATTTTTTCTCAAGGCGAGGCAGTGGTGCTGGTAGGGACTTTGGAGTTTGCATTAATTTCACCCTTTCAGTCCATATAAAATCTATGATGGGTATAGTGTGGACTTGCTTGAACGGTTGATTTTTAAAATCATAGAAGAAACAGTCCTCCTCCCTCTGGACTCTGGCCAGCTTGAAGCGCTGGGCCGCTCTATCCATCAGCTGATGAAAACTTGCAATGTCCACCGAAGGCGAATCCCCGGGCTCCACCGGAGGAGGGGAAGGCGTCTGGATTTGGTAGTCGTCCCACTCTGCCATGTGGGTGGCGACGTCATGATCATCGCGAACTTCTCTATCTTCCCGTTCTGGAATGACGTCGTCATCATCATCAACAGGGTACACCGTAGTGTGTATTTTCACTGACGTCATAACTTGTGGAGAAGGCGTTGGTGGCTGTGGAACAGTGACAGGAGCCGCCGCAGCCACATGAGGCACAGGGGAACCCTGTGGACCGACGACGACAACGAAGATTTCTTGTGTACTTTTGTCGACGACGATTTTGTCGATGAAGCAGATTTCTTAGTCGACAACGAGGCAATAGGTAACGTCGATGAGACAGTCTTCAAGCTAAGCGATACCTTAGTCGACATGGAAGACGTTGATGTTGCCGTCGACGGCGCTCCGGAGGCTGATATCGTCGTCACTGTATCCGATGAACCGAAGACGGCAGATATCGTTGGGACGATCGTCGACGCTCCCGTCGACAATGAAACATGTTTCGGAGCAGAAACATGATGGGAGGCAGCAGAAGACGCCTGAGAGCCAGGTCTCGTGGGCGTAGAGGTAGTAGGAGGTGGTGAAGACACTGCAGGAGCCACAGACAGGGAAAGTTTCTTCCTTTTCAGAAAAGGAGAAGGCATATCCTGCACACTACAACGCTTGGAGGTTGCTTTAGAAGGTCCAGATAGCAAACTTGCTGCATCCGACAGTGCCGAATCCTTATCTTTAAGTCTGCGAAGCCAAATGAGGAGACGGCCTTCTCTGTCCTTAAGGGTCTTTGTAGAGAAAGTTCTGCAAAACTTGCATTTACCAACCTCATGGTTGGGATAAAGACAATAAATGCACTTCTTGTAGGGGTTTTCAGAGTAAAGACGCAATTTCCCACAAGAAGAACAAGGTCTAAATAAAGACTTCTTACTTGAAGACATGCTGAGAAGACTGGAAAACTTGAAGTTGAGAAAACTGAGCAGAGCTCAGGGAGACTCCCTTCACAAGGCATGCGGTAGAAAATCTGAGGGACTGAGCTCTGAGGAGAAGGTTCTGGAAGGGTGCTGGCGCCTGATTGGCTGTAGTTTGGACTAACATAATGACAAGAATATGTTACAAGTGATTTCTCTCTCTACCATGTATTCCGATGTTGGAATTGTTTGAGTATTTACTATGTATTTCCTAGTATATATTTTATGTGTTATGTATTTACATACATACGTTATTGGTATGTTATTGCTATTTTATTTACCGTGGGACTCCCACTTCGACGACGGGGAATATTCAAGCATGTGAATCTATGAAAGACAGACTAATACTGGAGAATCCTAGTTATCTTGTGTAACATTTCCAATAGACTGATTTAAGCACATATGATTAATTGTGTCAGTATAATGTTTGTGTGATGTAAAGTTCTGACACCCTACACTGGTGTAAGTAGCACTATAAAACAAATTAAATGCATGATGGAGGGGCTATGGAGAGATGAGGGGGGCTGCTGGACGATAGTAGTGAGGGAATCCATGGAGAAGGTGGTTAAGGGAGGGTGTCAAAAATATTGTTGCACTGGGCACCACCAGTGCTAAAGCTGGCCCTCGGTTGGCATGTTGAGCACAAGACAAAGGCCAAGCCTGCCACAGATGGAAAAAGCACTCAGAATTGAAGTGTAGGGCTTGGCAAAGGCCTGAAACTGCAACACACTTTATTTAGGAGAGCTAAATAAAAAACCCTGAAATCGCTTCATATGTCTGGTGCTGAGATCACAGCACAGTGGTGCCCATCAAAATGCATTGTGGCATCCATGGTTTTACTTCTCACTAGAACCAAGAATGGTCCACTCTTTAGATTTTGTATTATAACACCCCCTCTTCAGTTGAAGGCTTTGTAGAGGACTCTACACACATTAGTAATGATGGGCAAGCATCTGCCTGTTCATCTGATATGCTCTATGTTCTGTTTCTTTCTCAAGCTGCTCGTATTCTATTTTCAAGACTTGTGCTGTGTGTCAAGAGATCACTGGACATTGGCTACCCTACTTCGGGCCCTTTTTATTGCCCCTATAATGTCCCCCATTCTGAGAAATCCCCCTTCCTTCCTTTTAGTGACACCCCCAATGTTCCCATGCTGAGAATCCCATTGTCACTTCCTCACCTCCAGTGTACCAGGCACCCTCTCCTGTCCATGCTCCTTCAATAAAGGAATGTGAAACTGAAAACATGCGACAATTCAAGTGAGATGTTGGGCATCTGGTGGACATCTTTGGGTGTGGTCTATTTAATCTGCCAGTTGCTTGGCTTCATTCTCCTGACACGGATGGAGGTTAGGGAAAGAACTAGCGAAGCTTACCTACACAAATATGGTACAAATCCAAGATGGGGTTTCCCTGGCAGTAGACACAGTATTTCACATTTTGACCTGGAAAACAAGCAAATTAAGATATGTTACAAGGTTAGTGCATGGATTCAGGTTTGTGAAAAGTAAAGGGGAAAAAAAGGACAACCCAGTCATTTTGTAAAGTGGAAAATAACTTTACAGCAGGATAAGAAGAACGCAAACGTGTGTGTAAACATTTGCTTTCAGATGAGGCTATAGTCTTATAAACTTTGGAATATTGAGTTAAATCGAACCACTAAGATTGGGAGATCAATGAACGTAAATTTCCTTGAACAGCCTTTTTTCTTGAAAATTAATTCTTAGTAAGTCATCCGTACACTGTCAAATGCTGAGAAACTGAACTTAGCTCAATTGAAGTGTTACACTATACTCCAAGAACATTATTCAGTAAATTAAGAGAAAAGTTCATAGAAGGACTGCAAAATGTTGAAACATGTGATGCATGTTTTAACATATTGCTTATTTTTTATTTTGGGCCAAATTGGGAGTCAGGTGAACATTATCGCAAAGCCAAGAGAACTGTTGTCTTCAGTGAAGATTTAGATAGGAAGATCAGCAGTGTCTCCTCTCTTCCCAAAATCCCATTCCCTACAGGTGTATGCACATAGGTGTGCATGTCCAGATGCAGGATGTGGTGGGAAGCATGCAGCTTCTGAAGTATCATTGGTTCTTGACAGAAAGACAGTTGTTATGCAACTCTCTGGCAGACATTTTTGGAGACCAGATCAATGCTTCTATGATAACCTCCCTACCCAGGCTACAGAGCACTCGCATGAACTTCCATTAATAGTACCTCTCCGTTAGAGAAAATTGAGCCATGCTCACTGGAACAGATGCAATTGATTCTGGCCAGCACTAAATCTGCGTCCCCAGGGACATGTACCCTCCTACGGTTACTTCCATGTTAGCCCACTATGTTGCACCTGCCGTCACTGACATTTTTAATCCCTCTTTAAATTCTGCTTCTCTTCTGGCAGAGTGTAAATCTGCTCACGTGGCTCCAATATTTAAAAAAATCTAAAGTCAACCCTGATATTCTTGCCTACTACCAATCTATCTCTTTGCTTCCTCTGTTCGGAAAGTGCCTAGAATGCCACAAACAACTGGCAGCCTTTCTAGAAGAGAATAAAATCCTGGACTCCTCCCAATCAGGCTTTAGAGCAATGCAAAGCAGGGAAACCGTACTAGTAGCAGGCACAAACTCCGTCACACTCTTACTTGATGCAGGCCTTCCGGTAATGCTAGATCTGTCCGAGGTGCTCGACATGGTCTTGTATCCCATCTTAATCCACAGACTGCTCAATGCGGGCATATATGTTAGAGCTCTACACTGGCTCAAGAGTTCTCAGTAATTGGATCCAAACCTTCTCTCTTGACTTCTTTAGCTCCTACACTATGGGGATTAACAAAGGAATCCTGCAGGGTTCCTCCCTGACCCAGAAATTAATTAATGTCTAGATTGCTAGATCGTGCTTGTTAGAGACTGTTGCTTATGCCAATGACAACTTGCAATTTCTTTTGGGCATACTTCAGATATGGCAAAAACTCAAATTGTAGACTGCATGAGGAACATTGAGGATTGGCTGACTAACAACTACCTCCAATTAAATAGTGAAACAGAGACAGGGCTGTTTGGCAAGGTTCTGGGGTCTTGGTCAACAGACTAGTGGCCTGCTGAATTAGGCCCTGCCCCTTGCCCAGTACAGGATTTTAAAAACCTTGGCATCAAATTGGACCACACACTTTCTATGAAGGACCAAGTCAGTACAATCTGGTGCACTTGTTTAGCCCCTTTATGTCTAGTTAGAATTTTTTTGTGACTTCGCACTTCATCTATAAAAAACCCTAGTCTAGGCACTCATTGCTAGTTGCCTGGACAGTGGGAATGCACTACTTATATCAGCAAATGATTCTCTGCAGGTTGAGCTTCAGGAGGCCGGAAATCAGATGCCCGATTAATTCTCTGCTCCAACTTTGAAAGCCCTTTACTGGCTTTCAGGAAGAGTGACACCACCTACAGCGCATGTCACTGCTTCTGAAGGCCACTACCAGCGTTGCCTTCGAAGCTTCAAACTAAGTCGGATATTTGGACTACCGCAGGTCACGCAAAGTGGTAGGAATGGCCTGGATTTGCACGTTTTATATTTGATACATTGAATTGTTAAACACTTGTATTGTCTTACAGAAAATTAGGCTAAGAGGTGCCCTCCCCTAACCAAGTGCCAGTGTTAAAAATAAGTGCTGGTGCAGAGGCCTGCCACACACCGTCACAAATGAACCACTGGTGGAAGCACAAAATATCGTGTGAATCAATGGAAGTTAAAGTTTATTTGCAAGTGACAATTCCTCAAAGCTGGCATTCATGGTCTTGCTTGGGCGGGAATGCAGATTTGTGATCTATTCCATTAGAAGACAGGGTGTGGAATGGATTGCTTTACAGTTTCCAAAATATTAAAGAAGTTACTAGAAAACACTTTGCAGACAGTGGACAATGAGGTCCCACGTCTAAAAATGGGTATTAAAAAGGTATTTATCGCTCTAGTTTTAATAGATTATGGAAACAAGCTAGCCTGAGGTTAAGAGCATCATTGTTCGACAGATAACTTGGAGAGGATCTTAACAATGCCTTAGTTCAAATAGTTAATCTTTCTGAAGAATGATTAAATCATTGATTTTGTAGGTAAACTTGATTATAGATTAAGTAAAACAGTAAAAATGTTAAAGGGAATACTAGAATTATAGCGGTGCAGCAAGTAAAAAAGAAAATTCAGTCCCACAATCTGGATACTAGTGAACCAATGCAAATAGGGAGTATTTGTGTACCACAGTCAAGAGGTGAAAGAATAAAGACGACGCTTGAATTGATGTTTATACTGCTGAAAGTCAGGACACTTCACAAAAGATTACCTGGTAAAGCATAAACAGATCCAAGCATGGCAGTAGTGTAGGGTTGGTGCTGGAAAACATGGACATTCTATACAAGGAGACCAGTCTACTGAGGGGACCACAGCCAACTGGAACTCCCACCTACATTTGTCCAAATGGGACAGAATTTTGAGTTTGAAGTAATAAGGATTCGGGAGTCACATTACAGCAGGATAACAAGACTTCGTATTTGTGTACAAACATTTGATTTCAGATGTAGTAATCGTCTTACAAAGCTTTAACTTTTCAATTGGTCAATTTAAGGGGCAAATTAATGAATAATTGGTCAAATAAACTAACTCTTGAAAATTGAATTTTAATTTAATCATTGGTAAACTGTTGAATACTGAGAAATCAAATTAAAGGTATCCAAGCAAACTAACGCAATTCGCTAAGATTATTATTTAGTAAGGCAAAGTTGATTGAAAAATTCAAACTGCTGGTAACTTCGGTTAGAAAGCGCAACATCATGTGGCACGTGTTTTAACATATGGCTTTTATTTAGGAGGCATTCTCTGAGCCGAATTGGGAGTAAGCTGAACATTCTCATTGCCAATTGGAGGTTGTGTCTTCAGTGACGAATCTAGTTTGTTAGCTCTCGGTTCCTCAAAACCCCTTTCCCTACAGTGTCACACACTCAGATTACACTTAGGCATGCATGTTGAGGTGTGGAAACAGAGGAATACACTGCAACATTAGTCAAAGGCAAGGCGAGTGCTTGGAGACATATATTAGAATGTAAAGTGAAGTCCTTACTAGCTTTCACATTCATTTCAAGTGTTTGCCCAACCCAAGACATGATGCTTCAAGCACACAACTGCATTGTACAAGAACAGATAAGAGTATTCATAAAATGTGTTTGTGCTCATTTCAAATGCATGCAGATAGGATTGTAAGAGGTAAACACACTGGCAGTTACATGAAGTAACTTACTTTTTACCTGGGGCTGGTACCGGTCCATCCCTGAAGAGCACGTACACATAAGGAGTGTGGTACTGACTGAATAGTTATAAGATGAAAGGCACAAGTCAGACTTCACAGATTGAAAAGCTGTTTTATTACTAATCCAATGGACTGTGTCACATATTGCGGAGGAAGTTTTCTAGTGAGTGAGTTTGCCCCAGTTCTCACCTGCCAACACTGCATAGGATCACACATCTAAAAAGGTATTATCCAAACACATCCATTTGATAGTGCAGAAATGAAAGAGGAACACAAAAAGACAGACGAAACCATAATCTCTAAAACTAAAAAGATCACTAATTATTTTATATATTTGGAAAACTTTAAATTAAGATTAGTATATTAGTTCAGATTAAGGAATAGAGCGATCAATCGTACTTTAGGGCCCAAGAATCTTATGGCCTGAACTTGCATATGGTCAACAGAGCTAAATCTTTCAAAATGAAGCTTCCAAATGAGGCATAGAAACACTTGAGGTTTAAGGTCTAGTCAAGATCCATGTGGTTCACCAATGTCAACTTAAAATAAGTTTGTTTTACATTGGGGGTGTAAGATAACCTGTTCTAATCAATAGGACTGCACATAAGTGATTGTCTCAAGAACCCATTTCGTCATGACAGACAACCCTACAAGATCAAGTGCTTATCTTCAGGTATTAACTAGCGTTAGACATGTAAGGGTTTTAGATCTCCAATCAAATAGATATGCATTTTTATTCAAGCTAAGAGCTATTGGTTGCATTGCAACAAAGTTTGTTTACTGATAACCATACTAATGGTGAGGAAAGTACCCTCTGGATCCCCACAGAACAAGGGTTGACTACTGCCTGGACCTTTTAACTCTGCCCAGTCAGTGGTACAGTGCTTAGAGGTCCCAAGAGGAGTATCTTTGATTGCGGTGACAAGACTGAGTGCAGGAGAGCGGCGGCTGCAGGACGCTGGGACAGGTCTTAAATCAGTCTATCACCGCCATTTATTAGTTACTGTGCATACTGGGGACAGATCAAGCAAACAGAGGGAACATTTCTAGGGAGCACGACTATACCAGTCTCATATCTGGCTCAGTCTCACATGTAGCATTAGAGGTTTCACCAAGCCCATGCTGGAATGGCTCATTAGCAGGAGGTGCTGCTGCTATTTACCTCACTGCCAACGAATCAAAGGGAACCATTACAGATGGTAAATAATCTATTGTGTTATTGACAGAGTCACTTCTAAATTGAACCTTTGAGGTCACTGAAAATATAATACCAGTGATATTCATCTAGGTTCAATTAAAGGAAGTTTCTCCTCTGGAGTTCAACTTTGTAATACAGATAAAATATTGAAGTTAGATGTGGCAAAGATTTTGCATAAACAATCAGACAAGGAAGCTACCGACTCGATAAGGATGAGCCTCGAGCCCTGTTGAGATCACCACCATTACTGGGCGAACTTAGCTTTGACTTGAACCTGTGAAATATTGCTAACCACCTGGCACATGCTCCGTGCCAAACGGTATCTCCACTCAAACGGCAGCACAATTTTACTCACTCCTTTTCTTCCATAAAGGGCTCAATAATTAATGCCCAACTATTGTTTTAAGCGGATGCATATTTCAACCCCATGAAAGTTGAAGCTTCACAGTTGTCAATCAGAGAAGCAATATGTAAGTTAGCACAGTCATTGGACTATGGAAACTTAAATGCACATTTATAGAAGTAAACACCACACCATAATAAAGATTGAACAATTTAAAACCTTACCTCAGATACAAGTCTCATTAAGGGCTTCCACTTCCAGAGGGCTTGGTCTTGACCTTGCTTGAAATGTGCGTTTGTCACCCCAGATGTTGGAAAAAAGGGGTGTCAAATGAATGCCCTGCTTTTATGACAATCGCCGAATAAAGCTTGCTTGACTGACTGAATGCCCTAATGAGGTGCCAAAATCTGCAAAAGGACAAACTTCCTGCAGTCAAGGCTTCACACCAGTTCACTTCACTGCTTCAGGGCCCCCACCCCATTGGCACCATCCCACCACATAGAATGTGTGTCTAAGTCACTTTAAAAAAAGAAGAAGAAAATCTATCTGACCAGTACAAGATTTTGTTTCTCTCCAGATTTACCCGTCCCATTGGCACAACCAGCTGCAGCTCATTCAAAGACAGATGGGCTTGTTAGCAATCCTATGCGTAGTATGAACATACATCCCACTTGAAGATGCAATGATGGGTCAAAATGGTCCTCCTAGCCACCCCATACCAGAATTGGATTTAAAGAAGTCACTTTTTTGGAAGGGGGGTGCTTAGGGGAAGAGGAAATGGCTCCGATGACAGAGGAAGAGATCCAAGGAAACATCCAGTTAAACTCCACCCATCTGTGTATGCAGCCAGTATTATTAGTAAATGAATCCATCAACTAACAGGATCACTACTTCAGGCCACATATTGAGAGCACTACAAGGTTGAAAGGAAGGTATAACCAGTAAACACTAGGGGGTGCTCCACAATCTCTGCAGGTCATGAACCTAATCCTACTCAACCTTCAGGTTCCAAGTCCAGTAACCCCTTCCGGAATTTGCAGCCAGCAGTCCAGGTCATATCCCTTACAAAGTAGCACACCATTCAAACATCCAATCAAGACAAAGGGGCAGGTCCCTGCTCTGCAAGTATATGATGCTCTTACTCCAGACACCTAGACCCATCAAAACCAGAAAATTTTAGACCAATTTCATTGCTTCCTTGGGCCTCAAAACTGGCAGAAGCCCATGTGAACAAGGTTCTAACCAACTACATGACGCAACATCAAATTCTAGACCCATCACAGAACGGCTTCAGGCCAGGATTCAGCACCGAATCCGCCCTGCTGACCACCATTGAACATCTACGGAACATCCTGGACGCCAGTCAAAGTGCTGCGCTGATTTTACTCGACCTTAGCGCAGCCTTTGATATGGTCTCCCACTCTATCCTGCTAAAACGTCTCGAAGCCATAGGTATCAAAGACCTTGCCCTAGAGTGGTTCCGATCGTTCCTGACAGACAGATCTTTCCGGGTCTCTGCCCCCCCGTTCATATCCCAGCCTCACCCCATAGAGAAAGGCGTCCCCCAGGGATCGGCGCTCAGCCCGTCCCTATTCAATCTTTATGTCCAGCCTCTCGCTGAAATAGCAAAAGAATGGGACCTGACGCTAGTGTCGTACGCCGACGACACCCAGCTGGTCATCTCCCTGACTGAAGGCCCCTCTATTTCAGCGGCGAGATTCAAGAACGGATTAGAGGCAGTCGCACGCTGGATGTCACAACTGCCTCCAGTTGAACGCTGGCAAAACAGAGGTGTTGCTCCTGGGTAAAAATCCCGACTACTGGACTGAACACTGGTGGCCGTCCGCACTGGGCCCTATCCCCCCCCCCCCCCCCAAAACCGTGGTAAAAAACCTTGGTGTCTGGGTGGACGCATCTCTTAACTTCCAGACCCACACTAAGAAACTGGCTGCCACCTGTGTGGGCCTGTTGAGGAGCCTTCATCCGATTCTTGGCTTTTTTGACCACCATACGCGCCAACTGATAGTCCAATCTACCATCTTGGCTCGACTGGACTACGCCAATGTCCTTTTTCTTGGCCTTAACAAAGCTGAGATGGCGCGGCTACAACGCATACAAAACTCTGCTGCCAGGGCAGTTGTAGGCCTCCCTCGTAGGTGCTCTGCAAGAAACACCATCCAGAAACTACACTGGTTGCGCATGGAAGCCCGAGTTCAGTTTAAAGCCCTTACTACTGTTTTTAAAATTCTCAAGACTGACTGTCCTGGCCTCTTGGGTCCACTCCTAGAGCCCTACACCCCTCAGCGGGCCCTACGCTCCTCGGGTCAAAACTTGGTTGTTACCCCACGTATAAGGCTAAGCAGAATGGGCGGTCGCTCTTTCAGAGTCTTGGGGGCTTGGCTCTGGAACTCCCTGCCACTTCACATTCGCTCCATGACTAACCTGCTGGCCTTCCGTAAAGCGATCAAAACACTTCTATTCTCCCCGTCTTAATCTCTTCCAGTCCTTCCTTTCCTCCCCCCCCCCCCCCCCCCCCCTCAGGTTATCGTTATGGTTCAGCGCCGGGACGCCTCGTTGCTGGGGCAGCTGTTCGCGCTAAATAAAACGTAATAACATAACATAACAAATTCCCTTGTCTCAGGTCACATCCCATGCCAAGCATGCATTGAGTCGGGTTCAGAGGCCCGTGAGAATATCACCTGTAAGTCACAGATGAAGAATAGCAGATTAAAGTATCTCATGGCATTGCTAGGTCTGAATGCGAAAACCGAGCGGTCTCCACCAGAAAAAAAGGGAGTTTTGAGTGTGTCCCTGTGCACTTGAACCCACATTTCACTTTCCGATTAAAATGTAAGATGTCCTAGCACTCCCTGAAAATGGAGAGTGGGGGGACCCAGCAGGAAAGTAGGTCTACAATTGCATTGATTGGTGGTGCGGCAAAACAAATTCTAAGGATGATTCTACATTTTAACAGTAGTACAGATTCAGAAACACCCACTAAAGGTTCTAACTCACTCTTTCCAGCTATTTCCAGCCTGAAAATATCTCACACTGTGATGGGTATTGATTGTCAGATGATCAGAACATAGCAAGGTCCAATAAGTATCCAAATGTACAGAAAGACGAGTCCCACAACACATGATTGATTTGATCATAGTTCTTACCATTGCCACCTATAAAAGCAGTAGACTCAGTTTCTCCTCACCTTCTGAGGGATTGCCATTCTTAGCTTGACCATTTAAAAACTAAACTTAAATCTCTTATACCCCTTGGCTGTTCTCTCAAAGTCAGCACCAACATTTGGTAAATATTTAATACTCATGGTCATACTATTTCTTGTTTTAAAGTGATATGCAATCAAGTTCAAAACATGCAAGGCAAAATATTTATTAAGAAGTGGACTGACTGGAATATCTTTGTTCATTAAGTTAAGAAATGGAACAGTCATCTCCAACACCAGATTCTTTTTGTCTTTACTTACGTTGTTAATACCTAATAACTTCTCAAAATCTACTTTTACCATTTCTTTTCACTTCCATCATTAACCATTCAATAATCGAGACCATTTTAAAATGGGCTCCATTTTCGCAAGATAAGCCAGAGTACAGAGCCAATAGCAACGGTGCAAACATTCTAAATGGATTCAAAGTGTTTTACAGGCTTGCGGATTGGTTCTAAACATAAAGACAGACTGGCTACAGATGTGATAGTAAGATACTTTTACTGACTTTAAAAGAAAAAAGCCCAAACAGTTTATAAATTTGATTACGCTAAAACAAGAATCTCTGAAACCCCCTGGGAAATGCTTAACCAAGAGTCTAGTTTAAACTTACAAATGGTTTAGTATTATTATTTAATTGGGGCGAAAAAGTTGCCCTCCACTAAAATTTGTGGAATGCCAGAAAAAGAGCAAACAAGGCCTTAAACAGACCCTGGTCATAAACAACTTCAAATTTAAAAAAAAGTGTCCTAATAATAAATCATTACCTGGCCTCATACTTCTAGTTACAAATTCAATCTGCATTAGGCCTCAGACAATATGCAAACTAGTTTTCCACAAGATTAGTTGGACAATTGATCAAATGTTGCTTTTAGAGTGTAAAACGTGTTAATAAAGACAATGGTCCCTAGACAATTAAATTTAAGGAACCAGTAGTCAACATATGCTAGATAGGCACTATGTTTTGTCCAGCAGGACGATATTTATTCAGCAATGGATATTTTAGCGCGACAATAACCAACACATGCAAGTGGGACGCAACCTGCATCTAACTCAAAAACATACACGGGTGAGGGGAAAAAAGGAAGAAAGGAAGGGAAAGAATTCAGGCAAGAAAATAAAGACTGTGTTCAGTATTGCTTTACAGGCTTAATTTACAAGAGAGTACCATTGCGAATTGAGAGCCAAATCATTTAGAAACCTATGGGACAAGTGGTGTCGACGACGTTTCGATCCCTTACAAGAGAATCATGGGACCATCCTCAGGACAGTAAAATTAAGCGTGTCTGTGTGCAAACATTAAGGTACATGTTTGTCTATTACATAACGGGAAGAAAAGTGCAAGGGGAAAAAAGGGGAGAGAAAGATTTTTATTTTTATTTTCTGTCGAGTTTAACATAGGGCTTGCGCAAGCTTTTCTGGTGAACTGAGCCAAGCGCCTGTTTCTGTGGTCCTGTACTGAATAAGGAAAACTTATTTACGCCAGATCTTTCTCAGTTACTGCTTTATTTTTAGATAGTACAGCTCAGAAACAGTTGTCAAAGGTTGCCTATATTGGTTTCTGAGCTATGCTGTCTGAAACGAATGCACTTATCCAGAAAAATATCCTTCAAAGGCCCAGCACCCAAGTCAGGGACATATTTACCATCATATCATGCAGTGCGGCAAATGACTTTGCTGCGCTGTGTGATAGGGAAAAGGCAGCAATGCGCTGTATTTAACATTGTGCGGCACACTTCTGCTTTTCCCTGTGCTGCTGCACAATGTGCTGCCGAGCGCCCACGCAGGCCCTCTTGCACCATGGTGCACTTTTTGTAGTAGGTAAGGTTTTGCATGAAAAAGGATGTTTGCATGGGAATACCCATCTGCCACCCAAGGAATCTTTCCTTTGCCCTGGAAAGTTTATTTCAACTAAACATTTTACATTGATTTGCATCACTTTTGTAACTTAACCCAGTGCAAATGTTAGTAAATATACCCCCTATGTGCCTTCCAGTCACGGTAACATACTGCTTGTGAAACCTGCGTCTACCCTGCAGATGCTAGTTTTGAATCCATAGCAGGCCAGCTCAGATTTTCACCTTTTTGGGCGATCAAAATTAGTATATTTGAGAATAGTAATAGTTTAATAAAAGTTGTTCCTTAAATAGGTGAGTAGAACTCCTGTGCTTCTGTTAACTCACTACCTCTCCTCCGGACGTCGCCCACTTATCTCTTTAAAAATATAGAAATGCAGAAAGACGTCTGTCAATGTTTAACTGAATGTATCTTTAAGAATAAAATTTGAAGTCTAAAGCACAGAAATTGAAAAATTTACATCTGAAACGAGGGCCATCTGAGTTGCTCCCAACTGACAACGTTGACGATTGGTAACCGTCCAACATCAGGTCGGCGGTTCCAAACCCGCAATTTGTCAATGGGATCTTGTGGAGCGATCCAAAATTGCCCACAGCAAAAGCTCCCATTAAAAAATGGAAGTTTAAAAATATCTCTGTACCCTCTGGCACATGGTGCAGGGATGTTAAGGGGAGCAGGGCTGCATGTGGAGGGCCAGGGGGCAAGAGGGCCCTGCAATGGGCAACCAATGTCATTTTCCAACAGACTTTCCATGTCAGAAAGGCTAACATGGAAAGGCTGTTGGAAAGAAGACATTATAAGGCTGCCAGCAGAAACGCTGTCCATAAGGGAATATGAGGCCTTCCCAACCAACCAAGGTGCGGATTGTATCAGTCAGACCCACCAACTGCTGCCTCCGACTGCACGCATCATAATGCGTCAGTCGGACCGCAGCAGTTGATGCGGTTCAGACCACAACCGACAAGCCGTCGGTTGCGGTCCGAACCGCATTGTAATCAGGCTCCTAACTATAAAATATTCTGGCTCTGAATTTACATCTTGGACTACACATTGAGGGATGAATCTTCATTCCTTGTAGTACTACCTAGGTAGTAAGTTTCTGTGATGCAGGACTGCAACCTACCCTCGGCCTCCTACTCACCCTCTTTTCAATGAATCTTGGCATAGGAGAATCTTCCTGATGTCTGCGATTACATCTTTTATTTTACTCTAGTCCTGGGAGAAATTTTCAGCACGGCCGTGGTAATTCATGTATTTTTGGGAATTTCAAGTTATACTTGTGTGAAATTGATTTCTGAAAATACAGGATAATACCACACCATGTGATTATACCCCATTCATACCAAAATCATATTACGCGAATGTGGGAACTTGTCAAACAACTAGAGCGCCAGGAGTTGTTTTATTTTTTTGCACAAAGAAGCATTTCACACTGAAATATGTCATTATTTATAAAGTGTGACAATTACCCAAAGGTGTCCGGGCGCTAAACCACTAATTTTTTGAGATCCAGGCGAGCTATCTGGGATCAGTGAGTGAACAGCCAGGTTTTAAGGCCTCTCCGAAAAGTGAGTAGATCTGTTGCATTTCTTAAAAATGGGGGAAGCTTGTTCCAGGCTTTAGCTGCACATAATAGGAAACCTTTCCCTCCCCATGTAGATTTTTTAATAAATGGCACTGTCTCCAGCTTAGCTCCTCTGGAGCGCAGGATTCTGCCCGGTGCATACCATTGTAATTTCTGTTTTAGGAAATCAGGTCCTGTCCCTTGTAGTGCCTTAAACACCATACTCAGATTTAAAACATACTTGATGCCTGACTGGAAGCCAGTGAAGTTTCTTTAAATCCTTAGAAATCGATGCAAATTTGGGCGTGCCTGTGATGAGCCTTGCGGCTGCGTTCTGTAGCATCTGAAGTTTGTTTGCAAAGCATTCCTGAATATTTAAATACAAGCGGTTGCAGTAGTCAAGTCTGTACAAGACAAGGGCTGTGACTACCGTTTGCTGACAGGATGTAGGCAAAAAGGCCAGTATTTTCTTAATAATTTTGATTAAAAAATGGTTGGAAGAAGCCATTGCATTGATTTAGTCCCCAAAACTAAGTTTCTCGTCGATAATGACTCCTACATTCTTCACTTTCCTTACAGAAATAGGAGGCGATCCATATCTTTAGGCCACTATCTAGAGGTCCAAAAGTTAGGGTCATTGCCGAACAGGATGACCTCAGTCTTCTAAGAATTCAATTTTAGACAGTTATGTGACAACCATTTTCCAATTGCTGCCATGCAATCGTGGAACCTGTCTTCAACTCCTGAAGTCTGACCAGGCCGCAGAGCCACCACTATTTGTGTGTCATCTGCGTATGAAGTCAAACTGAAGCCAAATGATCTGATCAGGATAGCTAATGAAATAACATGAACATTAAAAAGAGTAGGACTAAGGGAGGACTCCTGGGGTGCTCCACACGGCAGTGAAAAGGGTTTAGAACTAAAATTACCCAATGCCAACGTCTGAGATCTGTTTGACAAAAAAGATCTAAGGAAGTCATGGCTTCACCTTGGATACCACATTCAGCCAAACGGTCCATCAGAACATCATGATGGACCGTATCAAAGGCTGCGGACAGGTCCAGCAAAATCAGGGCAGCTTTGCCTCCCCTGTCCACAGCTTCCCTGATCTCCTTAGTAGATTTTATCAATGCAGATTCAGTACTATGCCCTTTTCTGAACCCAAACTGAGTTGTGTACAGAGCGTTTTTCCCAATTAGAAAAGTCCTGAGCTGTGAATTCATATTTTTCTCAACCAATTTTGCTGGTAACGGAAGACGGGATATGGTTCGGAAATTATTTGGCTCCTTTGGGTCCAGGTTGGGTTTTTTCAGTAGTGGCAGTATCAAAGCCGATTTCCAGGGGCTAGGGAAGAGTCCCACTTCAAACATTGCATTAAACAATGGCGTGAGGACAAGCGCTACAGGCACATGTGCCTGTTTAATTATTGAGAATGGGCAAGGATCAGAGGGGGAACCTGATCGGGCGGAGAGAAGAAGCTTTTCAGTAGCTGTTGTGGACTGATCCTCAAATTTATTAAAAATCATCGGGGAGTCAGTAGAAATGTGTTACTTACCTGTAACTGCAGTTAACCAGTATTGGTGTCTTTCATAGATTCACATGCCTGAATCATTCCCCGTCGTCTAGACGGGAGTCTCCGGTACATAGAAAAGTAATGTCGTATAGATATACATAGAGAAAAGTAGGTCTAAGGGCCTTGCCTTAGTAGCCTATCTATGTCCTTTTGTAAAAAGGACCAAACTCCAGAAGGTACCCAATCAGCTACCACCTCCCTCTAGAACCTTCCTGCCAGGAGCCTCAGTCTCTCAGATTTTCATACGCACCAAGCTAGGTAGGCGTAATACTTGTTAGAGAAAGAAGTGAGTCCTTCCAGGGGAGGCGGGAGGGTTGCATGTGAATCTATGAAAGACACCAATACTGGATAACTACAGTTACAGGTAAGTAACACATTTCTTATCCAGTATTATGGGTGTCTTTCATAGATTCACATGCCTGAATCATTCCCCGTCGTCGAGACGGGAGTCTCCGGTATATAGAAAAGTAATGTCGTATAGACATACATAGAGAAAAGTAGGTCTAGGGGCCTTGCCTTAGTAGCCTATCTATGTCCTTTTGTAAAAAGGACCAAACTCCAGAAGGTAGCCAATCAGCTACCACCTCCCTCTAGAACCTTCCTGCCAGGAGCCTCAGTCCCTCAGATTTTCATACGCACCAAGCTAGGTAGGCGTAATACAGTTAGAGAGAAACGTGAGTCCTTCCAGGGGAGGCGGGAGGGTTGCATGTGAATCTATGAAAGACACCAATACTGGAAAACTGCAGTTACAGGTAACACATTTCTTATCCAGTATTATGGGTGTCTTTCATAGATTCACATGCCTGAATCAGAGTAGTAAGCAGTACATTATGCACATTTCTGATGGAACAGCATACAGTAGTCGTAGATAATACATATCATACTACTAAAAGCCATAAACAAGTAACAAGAAATAAGTAAATAAATGTGCATACCAGCAAAGGATGGCGGGAAGGAGGAAGGCTCACCTCACTGGAATAGATGGCGAAGCACATCCTGCATCAGTTCCGTATCCAAGCAGTAGTGCCTGGTGAAGGTATGAGGCGACTTCCAGGTCGCTGCCCTGCAAATGTCCAAAATTGAGAGCGCTGCTGATGTGGACGCAGCTCTTGTAGAATGAGCTCTTACTTTGGATTGTAACGGACGTCCTGCTTTCTCGTGGCAAAAGGCAATTGCAGAAGATATCCATTGTGAAATACTTTGCTTGGAAAGCGGCATGCCTTTTCTTGGTCTACTAAAAGCGATGAAAAGCTGGTTAGTTTTCCTAAAATGTTTTGTCTTGTCAAGGTAAAATTTAAGACACCTCTTCAGGTCCAAAGAGTGCAGAGATCTTTCAGCTGCAGTGCTTGGATATGGGAAGAAAGATCGGAGGACTAGAGGTTCATTTAAATGAAAGTCCAACGGGACCTTAGGAATAAATTGAGGGTTAGTCCTTAAAACCACTCACTCTTCCTTGAACTGCATGAAGGGATTTTGTATTGAAAGAGCCTGTAGTTCACTGACCCTTCTTGCTGAGGTCAGGGCCAAAAGAACGGCCGTTTTCCAGGAGATGTATTTGACATCTGCTCTGTGAATAGGCTCGAAAGGGTGCTTCAACTGGTTGAGGACCACATTAAGATGCCATGTTGGTGGCACTCTCCGTGGGCGAGGAAAGGATCTGTAAAGCCCCTTAAGGAATTGTTTTATTAACCCGTGTGACCAGAGAGGGTCCTTTTGAAGTTCTTGTAAAGCGAGAAATTGCTGCCAAATGTACTCTGATAGAGGCATGCGCAAGTCCCGCCTGTGCCAGGTGTAGCAGATATGGTAGTAACTGCTCTGGAGTAGCCTTAAAGGGATGTAGATCTTTGTTCTTACACCAAATGCAAAAGCGTTTCCATTTTAATGAATAGGTCTTATTTGTGCTCTCTGCTCTTGCTTTTGCGAGGACATCTTTGCACTCCTGCGGAATGTCTAGTTGACTGAACTCTCGGTACTCAGGAGCCAAGCCGATAATCTGTGAGATTTCAGATTCGGGTGCTGTACCTGGCCGTTGGACATCATGAGCAGGGACGGATGTTGGCCCAGACGGATTGGCGGGTGGACTGAGAGGCGATGGAGGTCCGTGAACCAATGCTGCCTCGGCCAGAACGTGGCAATCAGAATCAGGGTGCAGTGTTCTGTCTTCATTTTTCGGAGGACTCTTGGTATCAGGGGAAATGGCGGAAATGCGTACGCAAACACTTTGCGCCATGTGATGGAAAATGCATTTCCGAGGGACCGCAGTTGGGGATGCCAACTTGCGAAGTTGCGGCATTTGGCGTTCTCCCAGGTGGCATAAAGGTCGATCTGCGGTTTTCCCCTTTCCGAAAATATGTGTTCCAGCACTTCTTGTTCCAGCTCCGATTCGAGGGACATCAATCTCTGTCTGCTTAGAGCATCTGCTATGATATTGCCCTTGCCTGGGACATACTCCGCTGACAGCGAGATTCTGTGGAGCAGAAGCCATTTCCAGATTGTCTGCGATTCGCGAGATAGTTTGAGCGAATGCGTACCTCCCTGTTTGATCAAGTAGTGCATTGTCGTAGTGTTGTCGGTCCTGACAAGCACTGGGGAGTTCTGGATGCGCGGTAGGAAAGCCTGCAGAGATAGAAAAACTGCCCTCAGCTCTAGGAGATTGATATGGAGCTGCTTTTCTTGGGCCGTCCACTTGCCGCTGATCTGCAGCTCTTGAAGGACTGCTCCCCAACCCTCTAGGGAGGCATCCGTAGTTATCACGTGTGGGGCTGCAGGCAGTAAGAATGTTAGTCCTTGTGAGAGGCTTTTGGACGACCTCCACCATAGCAAGGCTTTGGACATATACTGTGTTATTATTATTATTATTATTATTATTATTAAATGGGATTTATAAAGCGCACTGACACCGTGGGTTTCCTGGCGCTGTGAGACATCAAATTCCAGAACTGAGGGTTAGTGCAGGGTTAGCAGGGTGGGGGGAAGAGAAAAGTTTTTAGCAGCTTCCTAAAATGGAGGAGGGAGCTGCTAGATTTGATGCACAGGGGAAGGGAGTTCCAGAATTTTGGGGCCAAGAATGCACACTGTGATCCTCGAAAGAGCATGTGCTCGGAGTCCATTGCCTGGTCAAGGCTTCCTGCAGAGGGCGCATTCTGAGCCGACAGTGTGGAATAAGCAGGATACAGGAAGACATCATCCCCAGGAGGGACTTGAAAGTACGGACCGGCAAAATTTGTCGAGGCAACTGCGGTGGCCAGAGCGATAAGCTTGTGCTTTCTTTCCTGAGATGGAAATGCTTTTGAACATTCCGTATCCAATGTCGCCCCCAGAAAGGTAAGAACTCGGGAGGGCTGTAAGGTTGACTTCTCGTGGTTGAGCGTCAGACCCAGTTGCTGGAAAAGATTGAGACAGACAGGCGCTGGAAGACTTGACTGCGCCTTTCAGAGATGGTGCTTTTACCAGCCAGTAGTCCAGGTATGGGAAGGCTTGGTGTCCTTGCTGAGGCAGGAAGGCTGCCACTAGGGAGAGGCACTTGGTGAAAATTCTGGGTGCCGACTTGAGGCCGAATGGGAGGACACAGAATTGATAGTCCGAACCTGCCACTGCGAATCTGAGAAATTTCCTATGGCCTTTGTGAATAGGGATGTGGTAAATTGCCCCGGGTAGTAGGATTGAAATGAAACATTTGGCCCATGCTGAGGAGGAGAGCAGCTGCAGCGAGTGTACATTGGGAGGTGGACGACTGGGAAATAAATCCATCTCGATTTCTTTGTGGGCTTTGAAGGTGGTCGGATGCGTCGGGATATAATCAGATCACAATGTATTTCTCCAACGAGGAAGTATTGTGTAATGATGAGAAGTCCACACGTGAAGTCGTATTTTGTGATGCTTTATTCCAAGATGTATAGAGAGACCCCACCAGGAGCATCCAGCATGGTGCTCAGCCCAGCCAACTGGAAACCTTAGGCAGATCACCAACATTCTGATAGATGCATCACATGAACATTCCGATAGAGGTAGAGAGAGATAACAGAGAATACCAAGATACTACATTATCCTCGCTCCTTAAACAGAAAACAAAAAGCTTAAAACAGCAACGAAGAACAGGAGAAAAAGAAAGCAAGTAAATTGAGCAAAAGCAGGAAAAGAAGAACAGTAAAGAGGAAACACCTTTAAAAAGAGAAGAGAAGAATGGAAAAAACGTATAAACCATCCACCCTTCATACACCATATAAACCATCCTCTCGTCTTACAAAACTAAAAGGAAGAAAATAAAGGAAGGCAATAAAAAAGAAAGAACTAAAGAAACTCACATTTTGAGAAGATGAGGAAAAGAAGAAGAAAAACCTCATAAAAACACTATTAACACTAAGCAAAATACGATAACGTAATGCAAGAGAACAGTGCAAAAAGTAGCAAAAAAATTACATCAAAACTGCACGAAATTTAAATCTGAACATATTTAGCATAGAAAGCAAAAGAAGCACATAAGTAGAAGACATAAGCTAAATATGTGGATGTAAAATTTTTAAAACCTAAAAGTAAAAGAACACAAAATAGTGCTATAGAACTATAACCCTAGCATAACTCCTCCCGAAGGAGACTAAAATAACGCACACCCAACAGGGTAGAAAACACTGACATAGTGCCAGGTGGGACTAAAACCCACTACAGTAAAACGGGACTTGAACCCATAGCAAAAACATTTGAATAAAATAGAAGAGACTAAAACCCACTACAACCAAATGGGACTGTGACCCATCGCAAATACACAGAAATAGCGCAAGTGGGACTAAAACCCACTGCAAGCAAATGGGACTTGAACCCATCGGGAAGACATTGTAACGTAAACAAATGGGACTAAAACCCATAGCAAACAACTGGGACTAGAACCCATAACAAATTAAACTAGTAGGACTGAAACCCACAGTAAGCAAGTGGGACTGAGACCCAATGCAAAATTAAACAGGTGGGACTGGAACCCACAGTAAGCAAGTGGGACTGAGACCCAATGCAAACATTTATGAAACACAGATGGGACTAAAACCCATTGTAAGTAATTGGGACTAGGACCCATCACAAACATTTAATCTACACAGGTGGGACTAAAACCCACTGCACATATAGCGAACATATTATGCCAACTGGAATACTGGGGTGATGGGACTGAAAACCCACCCCCAACACAAAGAAAAAGGAAACATGTTTCAAAGAGGAAATGGGACTAGAAACCCACCCCTACACTAACCACAGCTAGAAAGTAGAAATTATGTGGAAACTAGCACAATAAAGCAAATAATTCACATAAACCTGATAAATGAAAGATTTTTCAAAGAACAGTTTCATATGCCCGTGAAGAAAAAACATATTCTTTACCCCCATTTCTATGTTAAAGCTTGTAAAGATGCAATGACAGTGGCCTGTGGGGAGGAAAACAGCAATACTACACTTAAAAGCAAAAGAAACTAAGCACAACTCTTGCCACCCTGCGCCCACAAAGTGCTATTCTAAGGCATGTAAACACTGCATTAACAGAAAATAACGAGCTGCTAGATGAAAAAGAACAGCACAGGAGTGCAAACATTAATGTTTTAAATCACCGGAGCTCGATCCTTGCCCCCGAAAAACATCCTTATTAAAAATTATGTGACACACAAGGATTCAAGAAATCGTTTTGTAAAACACCTTCGTATCCATGAAGAGAAATGCACAGTACCTTGGGTTTATGACGGAGGTCCGTTTTAAATGAGGAAAAGATCTTACTAGAATAGATGTCAGCTGCAACACCAAAGCATTGTGACACACGCTTAACAAAACAACATGTTTGTCCATGCTGTCAAGGGAAGGAGGTCAGATTCTGCACCCAGATCCTCAATCGCTGCACTTGCACGTATGGCTCCTGGCTTCTTAGAGTTTAAAGACCTCCAAATCTCTGAAGACTGTAGAGCAATTCTGTCTCAAGCCCGTGCTCGGAGTACTATCAGAACGTACTGTTTCAAATGGAAACGCTTTTGTGGCTGGTGCGAAGCAAATAATATTCATCCTCTTCAAGCTCCACCTGAGGATATTCTACCTTACTTACTTTCTCTAGCCAAGGTGGGTCTGGTATTCGCTTCTGTTAAGGTACATCTTGCCGCCATATCCCGATTCAGAAGAACTGCGAACAAGCCTTCACTATGTTAATCTTCACTGATAAAACAATTTCTGAAAGGATTGTTTCGAGCCTTTTGTTGTATTCTCTGCACTTATGTTTCTCTGTATCCCTTTAAGTCCTGTATTCCATTTTCCCTGATGTCATCTTCTCCTATGTTCTGTCTTGTCAGTTAGCTCCTGCTTTCTGATGGGAACACCAGCTTTTCTCTATGGTGCTTAATAAACAAGTGTTAAGCCTTACATCTGTCTACTAACTTCATTTACAACACATGGCGACGATGAACAGAAGGAGCTAAACAACCATAGAGGGAGGAGAACTCCACTGGTGAAAAGAACCACGCGAATTTCTGAAGAAACAGAGAAAACAATTCTGAAGAGCCACACAAGTCTTGAAACAAACAAGAAAATATACTGCTACACATCTCTTGAAACAGGCAAGAAAGACATATTGCTATTCCAGAAAAAAACGCTTGGATCTGAAGCCTGCAACAATTTACGTTTTGAATTGAAGCCTGCAAGTTTCCAAAGCAACTGGTGAGTTGGAGAGATCATTAACAAATCCTTGCCGTGTGTCTGGTTGTGACTTTGGTAAACGTTAATCTAGAAGGCTGCACTCAGCCAAAGAAACGTCACGTTTGGGAAAGCTGCACTTTTAAAAGAAAGAGAAATTCCTGTCCACTCCTAAGATTTAAAGGGGATGTAAACGCGACTTCTGGAGCGAAAACGGAGTGACTGGTGTACTATTCACGCTTAAAATTTGACTTTCTTTGTTTAATCTTGTCTAAACTGATAACCCCAACACAAGCATACGTGTTGCATCTTTTAAACAGACACACGAGCACACTCCTCGAGCGGAGAAGCACAGGTGACTCACTGTTCGATTTTCAGCCATTGTTTTTTTTTCAACCGAGCCGCGTCAACAAGGGAGCACCCAACGCAGGAAGTGATGTGCCAGCAGTGACGCGACTCGAGCGTGCAACGTGCCAGCAGTGACGCGATCACGCAGCGTCCATCTTGGATTACCGCGTATCCCAGCAACAGACATCGCAAGTGGAGATTGTTCCTTGAAACAATTTACCGAGTAGTTAGAAAACCGCAAACAATTTACCGAATAGTTAGAAAACCCCATTGAATCAAAACGAGCGTCAGAAAAAGGAATTGAAAGGTGAGAGCTCTGTTTAAACCAAAACGAACGTCAGCGAGAAGAAACGAAGGGTGAGTGCCTCATCAACAAAAGAAATTGAAAGGTGAGAGCCTCATTTACAGATTGGTTTTTACGAGACTTTAGGCAGTGCACAGCGAAAGCTATAAGTTGAAGGGTCAGAGCCTCATGGAAGAGTGAGAGCCTCTATTACCAATTTGTTGTTAGACACTGCACAGTGAAGGTTACCACTGACTTTATTCTTTACATTTGACAGGTAAAGAAAGAGTAATTAAGCACACATATAGCATATGTTAAGAGGTGACATTTTTTTTCCAGTTTGACTATTTCTTCATTTAAAAAAAAAGATACTGTTTTAAAAAATGGAGAATTTAAATATTATTGCACCTCCATTGTTCTTACAAGCCACAGGAGATCCACCCATTGAGTGGGATGAATGGATAGACATTTTCGAGAACTACATCGAAGCACTTGATGGGAAAGATTTCAGTGCAATTAGGAAGAAAGCCCTCTTGTTAAGTGCTTTGGGCAAGGAGGGTCAGCATTCTTTTAAATACCTTCCTGTGGCAGTCAACCAAGATGGTAGGGCGATAACTAACGTATACACAGAAGCTAAAGCTCGGATGAAAAAACAATACGCAAAAGAAGTAAATATTGTTATGGCGCGACACAAATTTTACACTCAGCCTCAAAGGAATGAAGAGTCTGTAGATCAGTTTGTGGCTAGGCTACGTGAGTTGTCGATAAAATGTAGTTTTGGAGAAATAAGAGATGAAATGATAAGAGACCAGCTGATAGTACAGTGCCGAAACAAAAAGATGCAAGAAAAACTGTGGGCAGCAAAAAACCCAACCCTACAAATGGCCATTGACATAGCAAAAGTAGTTGAGGAATCGAATGCATGCATGAAAGAGATGGAAAAGAAAGATAACGCAAAAGGCAATGCTCAAGGCAATGATGTTTCGTGTGTTGATCATGATGAAGTTGCTGTTGTGAATAAGAGGAGTGTGGATTTGGGAGGAAGTAGTCAGAAAAAATTTAACAATACATTTTCAAGTAATGACAGGAATAGATTCCAAGGAAGAATGTGCAGTAGGTGTGGGAGTACTTTTCACAATTCGGACTTTAGGAGATGTTATGCAATTGACAAGATGTGTAGGAAATGTGGGCGGAAAGGACATTTTGCGAAGATGTGTAGAAGTACAAACGTCGATAAAGTTGCGGTTGTTGAAAACAAAGATGAAGTAAGAGACTTCATTAGTGTTGAAGGTGCGAACAAAATATTGTGTTTAGGTGGAGACGGTGTGAACGAGGGTGAGCCTGGGAGGAGATTCAGACCAAAAGCCCCGTTCCTTATTGATAAAATCGAGGTTCAGCTGATGGTTGACCCTGGATCGTTATGGACCATTATTCCCAAAGATATGTTCCTAACAAATTGGAAGGATGTGCAGTTGTCTCCTAGCGACATTAATGCCTGTGGTTTTCAGGGTGAAAGCATAGATGTGATTGGGTTTATGGTGTGTGTAATAACATTCAAGGATCGTTCAGCTGAAGGGAAGGTGTATGTAGCCAAGTCTGGTCCTGCAATTTTAGGATGGGGACAGCAGTATGACCTTGGGATAATAATAAATCCCAGAGCGGCACAACAGGTGATGGTGGTAGACAGCATAACCACGGATTCGATAGTGGAAGGGATGAATGGTTTGTTTGATGAGCATATAGGAGAGTTAAGAGGCTATGTGCATAAGATTGTGTTGAGGGACGATGCCATACCCATGCAACACAAAGTCAGAAAGGTTCCATTCATCGCACGTGAAGAAGTGAAGAAGATGTTAGAGGAAATGCTAGATCAGGGTGTGATAGAGCAGATCGAAACGTCACCTTGGATTTCCCCCGTAGTTATTACAACCAAATCTGATGGGAAATTTCGTTTTTGTGTGGACCTTCGCACCCTGAACCAAAACATTGTGATAGACAACTTCCCTTTACCGAACATCAATGAGTTGGTTCTATCACTAAAAGGTGGGAAGTATTTTTCCAAGTTAGACCTTCGCAGCGCCTATCATCAAATAAAACTACACCAAGACTCTAAAGCACTTACGGCGTTCATAACAACCGAAGGAATATACCAATTCACGCGAATGCCTTTTGGACTCGCCTCTGCAGCTGGGGTATTTCAGAGGATGATGGGTGTTGTACTAAAAGGGGTGCACAATGTTGTGTATTTTCAGGACGATGTTCTGATATTTGGAGCGACTGTTGAAGAGCACAATGTGATCTTAAAAACTGTTTTAGAAAGGATGGAACAGGCAGGTTTAACTCTCAAGAAAGAGAAATGTAAATTTGCAGTGGAGGAGGTTGAATACCTTGGGTATACATTGTCTGTGGATGGAGTAAAACCTAAGAGAGATTTATTAGACTCCATTAGAAATGCACCATCTCCATGCGATAAGGATCAGTTGAGGTCTTTCCTCGGCCTCATCGAGTACTACGCTAAGTTTGTAAGGGATTTTGCAGAGAAAACCGAAAAGATCAAGGTGCTGTTGAGGAGTGGTTGTAAGTTTGTGTGGGGTGTGGAACAAGATGAGTGCTTCAAAAGAATCAAGGTGGAAATTTGCGAGGCAGGCATTTTGACACCGTTTGACACCAACCGTAAGTCAGTTCTGACAGTGGATGCAAGTGCTGTTGGTATTGGTGCGGTCCTAGCTCAAGTACACGATTCTGGTCTTAAAACTGTAGCGTTTGCCTCAAGGACACTCACTACAGCTGAGAGAAATTACTCTATAATCGAGCGTGAGGCTTTGGCCGCAGCATGGGGTTGCGAGTATTATAGAATGTACCTGTGGGGGTTCAAATTTACATTATTGACAGACCACAAACCCCTGGTTAAAATACTTTCGCCTGGCGGCGCTGGTAAAGGCTCTGCCAGGTTAGCGAGACTCGCCGCCAGGATTCAGGAGTACTTGTACACTGTGGAATACATTCCCGGTTGGAAGAATTGCCAAGCGGATGGACTCTCTAGACTTCCACTACCTTGGGAGAGGGTAGACAAGTTAGGGGTTGAATCTCTCATCTCAGAAGGTTCTGTTGCCGCCGTAGATGAAGTTGTAGATATGTGTGCTGGAGCAATTAGTAGAAGTTTGTGGAACACTTCAATGACTAAAGATGTGGTGCTGTGTGAAGTCAAAGATTTGATAGCGAAGGGCCCAAGGAGGGAGAGTTGCCTATCTCCCGCACTTCGTCCTTATTTGAAGGTTCTGGATCAATTGTCTATCTTGGACAATGAGGGATTCATGATCTTAATGGATGACAAATTCATTCCTCCACAAGATGTGCGATTTACCTTGTTTAAGCTGGGTCATGAGGGCCATTTAGGGCAGTCCCTTACCAAGAGGAGAATTAGAGACAATTTTTGGTGGCCCGGAATGGACTCTGAAATCTCGCAGTGGGTGGAGAGATGTACCGATTGCTTGGAAAGTGAAAAGAGACTTAAGGTGGGTAGCCACACTGGTTGTGGCTCAATAGCTGATCCCAAGTGCCCTTGGCACACTATATGTCTCGACTTCATTGGCCCATTTCACCAGTTGAACCAGGATATGAGGTTTGGGCTGGTGGTAGTTGACGTCTCTTCCAAATGGTTAGTAGTCAAATTCATGAGGGAGATCACTACGAGCAGCACTATTGCCGTACTGGGTGAGATCTTTAGAGAGGAGGGTTTCCCCACAAGGATCATTACTGATAATGGGACGCAGCTCACCTCCTTGGAGATGGCTAACTTCTTGGGAAGATGCGGTATTATTCACTCAAGGACCTCACTTTACAACCCCCAGGGAAATGGCATAGTGGAGAGGGCCAACCGAATGGTTAAAGGTGCCGTCCAAATGGCGATTTCTTCCCGAATAGATGTGAAGAGTCTGGTTAATGACCTGGTGTGGGCCTACAGGACTACTGAAAATGGTGTGACTGGTTTGGTCCCGTTTTCTGTCATGAGGGGACGTTCAGCGGGTACTAAACTAGTGGCTGCATGGATGAAAGAACTTCTGAACGCTGACCCTCCTGCTGGTCCTGGTGTGCCTGACACCGTTTGCGAATCAGATGGCGCGTGTAAGTTGGCTGTGAATGATTGGGTTAAAGTCAAACCCGGTCGAGTGGGTGTTGGACTGACGAAGTTCAGGGGTCCATTTAAGGTCAAGTCTGTACACAAGAGATTTGTCACTTTATTTAACGGTGAAAGTTGGAACTTGAGGCGTGTGGCACTGTATAAGAAAGCCGAGCGAGAACCGGTGAGGACCAGTGAGCACAGGGCAAGTGGTACCAATGAGTTTCGTGCTAGTAGAACCCAGAGAGTGAGAGGACCCCCAGTTCATTTACGTGACTTTGTTTGCAAGTAAGGTCTTTCCCTGTAACGAAGGGCATAGTCTTATTATGTTTTTTTTACTTACTTTCGTTTTTTTTCCATGCTCCTCCATATGAAGGGAAGAGGATATGTTGTATTCTCTGCACTTATGTTTCTCTGTATCCCTTTAAGTCCTGTATTCCATTTTCCCTGATGTCATCTTCTCCTATGTTCTGTCTTGTCAGTTAGCTCCTGCTTTCTGATGGGAACACCAGCTTTTCTCTATGGTGCTTAATAAACAAGTGTTAAGCCTTACATCTGTCTACTAACTTCATTTACAACACCTTTCCTCCAATTCGACTTCCGCCTCCCGAATGGGACCTCAATATTGTGTTGTCCCAATTAATGAGGAGACCGTTCGAGCCTATCCATGAAGCTGAACTGAAATTCTTAACCTGGAAAGTGGCTATTTTACTAGCTCTCATTTCAGCCCGGAGGGTTAGTGAAATTCAGGCTTTCACCATTTCAGAACCTTTCCTACATTTCTCAAGGGATTGTCACATTGAGAACCAATCCGAAATTCATACCAAAGGTACCGTCTCATTTTCATTTAAACCAGCCAGTAAAGTTGAAGACCTTTTTCCCGGATCCTGTCACACCGGCTGAGAAGGCCCTCCACTCTCTTGATGTCAAACGATGTGTAAAGTTTTACCTTCAACAAACTAAGGACATAAGAAAATCTAACAAGCTATTTGTTGCTTATGGACAGGTCACGCTAGGACAAGCTGTAACTAAAGCAACTATAGCTAGATGGTTATCCTCAGTGATACAATTCTGTCATGAGAAGGCTAATAGACCTTTAGTCAGAAAAGTACGAGCGCATTCCACCAGAATGATGTCGGCGTCGACCGCTTTATTTGCTGGAGTCACGCTGGAGGACATTTGCCGAGCTGCTACATGGAAGAGTGTCCATACTTTTACAAGGCACTACTGTTTGCAGCCGGCATTACAGGATACAGCAGTTGGAGAGGCGGTGCTGCAGCCTCTTCTTCATTAAGGTTAGACTTTTCAAAGGTCTCTTACATCTTATGGATGTTATGTAAATATGTATGCTTTACTGCAATGCTCTTTTCAAATGTTGTCTTTATTATGAATAATAGTATAAGAAGGTTCTTCTGCATGTGTATATACTTACATTTTAGTGCTCTATAACCTTCCGGTTGTGTGGGGGATATGTACAATTACGGTTTGTCCCCCACCTTCCTGTAACGACAGATATGACTTCACTGCTTGCTATTCTGATTCAGGCATGTGAATCTATGAAAGATACCCCAATACTGGATAAGAAAAGAAGTTACTTACCTGTAACTACAGTTATCCAGTATTGGTATCTTTCATATATTCACATGCACCCACCCTCCTCCCCAGCAGGGCAGTTCTTTATTAGGGATACATACTTCTCACTTGTGCTGGGAAAATCTGAGGAGAACTGCCTCTGTTGGGAAGGTTCTAGAGGGTGCTGTCAGCTGATTGGTTGGGACTACTTTGCAGTCCTTTTTACATAATGAGGTAGATAGGCTGCTAAGTTTTGGGCCTAGTTGGGCCTACACAGCCTGATTCATCAAGCCGAAATCGGCTCGCAAAGGGTCAGATTCTGAGAATCTGGCCCTTTGCGAGCGCTATTTTTGCATTTGGGATTCATCATCCCAAATGCAAAAATCGGAAATTGCTAATTCGCTAAATTGCGAGGAATTACATTTAAGGAATCTCTATTTGAGATTCCTTAAATGCAATTCATCAACCATTTTTAAATTGCTAATTCGCAATTTCGGGCCGCTATTTTGCGAGAGGTCAGACCTCTCGGTAAATAGCAAAAACTTAGAAAAATACTTTTAAAAGCATTTTTCTAAGTTGCATGTTGCACACACACATGTCCTTTGGACATGTGTGTGCGCAACACCTGTTTCAATTTGCATTTAAGGGGTGCTACAGGGTGTCCTTTGGACACCCCTGGCACCCTTCAAATCGCAATCTTATTTGCGAGTAGCAAATTGCTAATCGCAAATAAGGAATTCTCCCCATTCATTCCTATGGGCCTTTTGGCCCATAGGAATAAATGGGGAGTTATTCCTTATTTGCGATTAGTAATTTGCTACTCGCAAATAAGGATTGTGTAGGAATTGCTATTTATTTAGCAATTCCTACATGAATCCCGTTTTGCAAGTCCTTAATATCGATTCCTTATGATTCGCTATTAGGGGCTCGCAAAACGGGAGATTGATGAATCAGGCTTTTAGTCTTTTCAGCCTACTACAAATAATTTTCTAAGGTACTGCAATTGTATATATTACCGTGGGACTCCCGCCTCGATGACGGGGAATGATTCGGGCATGTGAATCTATGAAGGATACCAATACTGGATAACTGTAGTTACAGGTAAGTAACTTGTTTTCTTACTAATGATGCCCACTTTCCTGGCGTGCTATTTGTAGGGCATTCTTTCCTCAGTACTGTATTAAAGTTAACGCTGCTAAAGCTCCATGGAATGACTTTTTTCGATCCCTTAGGCTAGCCACGAGTCACAGAAGGTGAGCCTGGAATCAGAACTCAAGGTGAGCCTGGAGCAGCAAGGAACGGAACGCATGTCAAAGGTGCACGATGGCAATGAGCCACACCGGTACGTGCTATTTGTAGGGCATTCTTTCCTCAGTACTGTATTAAAGTTAACGCTGCTAAAGCTCCATGGAATGACTTTTTTCGATCCCTTAGGCTAGCCACGAGTCACAGAAGGTGAGCCTGGAATCAGAACTCAAGGTGAGCCTGGAGCAGCAAGGAACGGAACGCATGTCAAAGGTGCACGATGGCAATGAGCCACACCGGTACGTGCTATTTGTAGGGCATTCTTTCCTCAGTACTGTATTAAAGTTAACGCTGCTAAAGCTCCATGGAATGACTTTTTTCGATCCCTTAGGCTAGCCACGAGTCACAGAAGGTGAGCCTGGAATCAGAACTCAAGGTGAGCCTGGAGCAGCAAGGAACGGAACGCATGTCAAAGGTGCACGATGGCAATGAGCCACACCGGTACGTGCTATTTGTAGGGCATTCTTTCCTCAGTACTGTATTAAAGTTAACGCTGCTAAAGCTCCATGGAATGACTTTTTTCGATCCCTTAGGCTAGCCACGAGTCACAGAAGGTGAGCCTGGAATCAGAACTCAAGGTGAGCCTGGAGCAGCAAGGAACGGAACGCATGTCAAAGGTGCACGATGGCAATGAGCCACACCGGTACGTGCTATTTGTAGGGCATTCTTTCCTCAGTACTGTATTAAAGTTAACGCTGCTAAAGCTCCATGGAATGACTTTTTTCGATCCCTTAGGCTAGCCACGAGTCACAGAAGGTGAGCCTGGAATCAGAACTCAAGGTGAGCCTGGAGCAGCAAGGAACGGAACGCATGTCAAAGGTGCACGATGGCAATGAGCCACACCGGTACGTGCTATTTGTAGGGCATTCTTTCCTCAGTACTGTATTAAAGTTAACGCTGCTAAAGCTCCATGGAATGACTTTTTTCGATCCCTTAGGCTAGCCACGAGTCACAGAAGGTGAGCCTGGAATCAGAACTCAAGGTGAGCCTGGAGCAGCAAGGAACGGAACGCATGTCAAAGGTGCACGATGGCAATGAGCCACACCGGTACGTGCTATTTGTAGGGCATTCTTTCCTCAGTACTGTATTAAAGTTAACGCTGCTAAAGCTCCATGGAATGACTTTTTTCGATCCCTTAGGCTAGCCACGAGTCACAGAAGGTGAGCCTGGAATCAGAACTCAAGGTGAGCCTGGAGCAGCAAGGAACGGAACGCATGTCAAAGGTGCACGATGGCAATGAGCCACACCGGTACGTGCTATTTGTAGGGCATTCTTTCCTCAGTACTGTATTAAAGTTAACGCTGCTAAAGCTCCATGGAATGACTTTTTTTGATCCCTTAGGCTAGCCACGAGTCACAGAAGGTGAGCCTGGAATCAGAACTCAAGGTGAGCCTGGAGCAGCAAGGAACGGAACGCATGTCAAAGGTGCACGATGGCAATGAGCCACACCGGTACGTGCTATTTGTAGGGCATTCTTTCCTCAGTACTGTATTAAAGTTAACGCTGCTAAAGCTCCATGGAATGACTTTTTTCGATCCCTTAGGCTAGCCACGAGTCACAGAAGGTGAGCCTGGAATCAGAACTCAAGGTGAGCCTGGAGCAGCAAGGAAAGGAACGCATGTCAAAGGTGCACGATGGCAATGAGCCACACCGGTACGTGCTATTTGTAGGGCATTCTTTCCTCAGTACTGTATTAAAGTTAACGCTGCTAAAGCTCCATGGAATGACTTTTTTCGATCCCTTAGGCTAGCCACGAGTCACAGAAGGTGAGCCTGGAATCAGAACTCAAGGTGAGCCTGGAGCAGCAAGGAACGGAACGCATGTCAAAGGTGCACGATGGCAATGAGCCACACCGGTACGTGCTATTTGTAGGGCATTCTTTCCTCAGTACTGTATTAAAGTTAACGCTGCTAAAGCTCCATGGAATGACTTTTTTCGATCCCTTAGGCTAGCCACGAGTCACAGAAGGTGAGCCTGGAATCAGAACTCAAGGTGAGCCTGGAGCAGCAAGGAACGGAACGCATGTCAAAGGTGCACGATGGCAATGAGCCACACCGGTACGTGCTATTTGTAGGGCATTCTTTCCTCAGTACTGTATTAAAGTTAACGCTGCTAAAGCTCCATGGAATGACTTTTTTCGATCCCTTAGGCTAGCCACGAGTCACAGAAGGTGAGCCTGGAATCAGAACTCAAGGTGAGCCTGGAGCAGCAAGGAACGGAACGCATGTCAAAGGTGCACGATGGCAATGAGCCACACCGGTACGTGCTATTTGTAGGGCATTCTTTCCTCAGTACTGTATTAAAGTTAACGCTGCTAAAGCTCCATGGAATGACTTTTTTCGATCCCTTAGGCGAGCCACGAGTCACAGAAGGTGAGCCTGGAATCAGAACTCAAGGTGAGCCTGGAGCAGCAAGGAACGGAACGCATGTCAAAGGTGCACGATGGCAATGAGCCACACCGGTACGTGCTATTTGTAGGGCATTCTTTCCTCAGTACTGTATTAAAGTTAACGCTGCTAAAGCTCCATGGAATGACTTTTTTCGATCCCTTAGGCTAGCCACGAGTCACAGAAGGTGAGCCTGGAATCAGAACTCAAGGTGAGCCTGGAGCAGCAAGGAACGGAACGCATGTCAAAGGTGCACGATGGCAATGAGCCACACCGGTACGTGCTATTTGATGGGCATTCTTTCCTCAGTACTGTATTAAAGTTAACGCTGCTAAAGCTCCATGGAATGACTTTTTTCGATCCCTTAGGCTAGCCACGAGTCACAGAAGGTGAGCCTGGAATCAGAACTCAAGGTGAGCCTGGAGCAGCAAGGAACGGAACGCATGTCAAAGGTGCACGATGGCAATGAGCCACACCGGTACGTGCTATTTGTAGGGCATTCTTTCCTCAGTACTGTATTAAAGTTAACGCTGCTAAAGCTCCATGGAATGACTTTTTTCGATCCCTTAGGCTAGCCACGAGTCACAGAAGGTGAGCCTGGAATCAGAACTCAAGGTGAGCCTGGAGCAGCAAGGAACGGAACGCATGTCAAAGGTGCACGATGGCAATGAGCCACACCGGTACGTGCTATTTGTAGGGCATTCTTTCCTCAGTACTGTATTAAAGTTAACGCTGCTAAAGCTCCATGGAATGACTTTTTTCGATCCCTTAGGCTAGCCACGAGTCACAGAAGGTGTGCCTGGAATCAGAACTCAAGGTGAGCCTGGAGCAGCAAGGAACGGAACGCATGTCAAAGGTGCACGATGGCAATGAGCCACACCGGTACGTGCTATTTGTAGGGCATTCTTTCCTCAGTACTGTATTAAAGTTAACGCTGCTAAAGCTCCATGGAATGACTTTTTTCGATCCCTTAGGCTAGCCACGAGTCACAGAAGGTGAGCCTGGAATCAGAACTCAAGGTGAGCCTGGAGCAGCAAGGAACGGAACGCATGTCAAAGGTGCACGATGGCAATGAGCCACACCGGTACAAATACATGTGAAGTGTTTCCACCCCACGGAACATTTGTTTGGTATGTTGTGTGTGGTGGGGGGGGGGATTAGTGGTGCTCGTTGCTGAGTTAGAAAGTGCTCCTCATAATTGCTTTATTGCTTGAAAGGGTTAGCCGGGTATACTAAATTGAACGGCCACTGCAGCATGAAGCTAATCTACCTAGTCCCCTGTGAACTTCAAGGCTGCCTTCACCTATGCAATAAGCAGTTCAAGGTTTTGGAGGGAAGAGTGGTAAGGTTTGAGCACAGAAACAGACACTGGAGCTGCAGTACACGGAGAGCACTATCTCAGGGAGATATGGTCGAAACTTTGGCACTGCAGGACTGGACAAACGGAAACCAATTTCACAAAGACTGATTTCTGGTTTTCTGCACGGAAAATAGCCAGACCCTTCCAATGTTTATCAAAGCCAGGCAACATCCGCAATCCCTTGGCCCTCCATCTGTAGCATCTTCTGCCACATACTTGTCCTTTGCAGCAAAGGAACTAAAGCTCTGCCTTGAAGACCATTTCAGATTGAATCTATCACAGTATATAATCTCTCAGACGTAGTCAAGTGAATACCATGTGAGCGCTGATCCAGGTTGGTGTGAGAGGGAAAAATGGAGCAGGTGCAAAGAAAGGCACCCATGATCTAGAACATGTATCGATCGAGACTGTGCTGATTCTTCTCTAATTTAGGAATGCGCTAAAGATGCACAATTTTAAAGAACATTGCATCATGACAAGGTAACCGTTCACCTCTGCTCTCAGAATACAGCTTCCCTTCCATTCACTGACTGTATCTTTGCCTTTTACAGTACAGTGCCCTGCTGATGGTCTAGATTTGCTCTATACAAATACCACATAAATACATACATATACAGTAGGAAGAATATTGGAGAATTTGATGCCCTTGAAGGATGTGCAAGTTAGAAGCACAGATCCACTAAATCCTGTTGCCTGCTTTCAAGGAAGTACAAGCAAAGCACACAGAGCAAAGTATATCAGACCTAGATATCTGTCAAAAAGGCTGGTCCAAGAGGGATGTCCCTTGCAAGGAGAATCTTTTGGTGTTTTTTAAAGGCAGTCTGGGAAGTGGATACCTGGAATTTGGAGAAGGGTGCTGGAGAATGATGTGGTATGAGGGGGAGAGAGATTTCAAGATTCTTAGGGTGTAACCATAGAAAGATGGTACAATATTTCCAAAAGCCTGGTGTCTGTACAAAGAATGTTTGTAGAGACCAAAGCTCCCAAGCATGTTTAATTTGTGTTGGGTAATGTGGAGGACCTACCTGTACCACATTCCGGGCACCTACGTATGAATGGACCTGGAATTAATGAGTAGCAAAAAACTTTAGGATATATGGTCAAAGCCAAATCCTCACAATTTTTTTTAATTGCCATTTATTAATTTATACATAAACACATACTGAGATGTACAAATTGGGTTATATATGTATATCAATCGTACATTAAACATATTGCGATTTTAACAAACAACCAAAACTGGTCAGCATGGTAGGATCACAATTGCCTAAATATAAATCACTAAAACACACAAAGGTGGCTAGACCCAAAGGGAGGGAGGGTAGGCTGGGCCTGTACTAGGAAAACCAAAAAATGTGCCTATGCCTCCAATTTGCAATAATGCAAACAATGAATGAGTGACGATAAACCAAAGTTTATTAGTTTATCTCGACAAAACTTTTTGTCATTGAGTCAATACGTAAGTTGCAAAATTTACATCTTAAAGAGCAGACAAAGAGAAAACCATCAACTTCATTTCAAGCCGTATGGAAATCAGTCGAACAGTGTATGTATATTTACAGTGAGACAATTTAAAGCAAACACATTGTACTAAATCAAACATTCATGGACATCAATAAATCAAAAAGATACTTTTCAAAAAACAGATGCACATTTCACAGTTCGAGAATCATAAATACAAGAGCAAATAAGAGCAGGGGTGAATATTTTGAACCAAACACCTCCTAGCTCGTGAACTGAATTCGTTTATGTAAATGATCACAATACGCCCATTCTGGATATATGACTACAAAAAGTCATTGGTGTAGAAGCAAATGTCTGAAGTCAAATGCCAAATGCCTGAAGTCAAATGCCGACGCGTTTCCAATCCTGTCAGTTATTTACAGGATTTTCATCAGGGCAGAAGTTTAGTCCATGCGAACTGTTTATCAAAAGGAGATTAAAAAAATGAAAAGTTTGTGTTAGCAAACTTCATCTAAACGCCATTTTACTGAAATACAAAGTGGTCCGCAGTGAATTGCGGCATACCTTGAGAGTAGTAGCCTGTATGGCCTCGATTTTAGAAATAACGCTTTAGGTCAGGCGGGTCTGGGCTGTAACAAGGAAAGGAACTAGTGTCACCGATTTGAGAATGACATGGTGCACGCTGCGGGAATATGGTGTGAAAGACTAATTTTACCTTAGGTCTTTGTAACGATAAGTCCGGTGGGCCGGTAGTGGAGTTATTTTCAAATTATATTATCTGTGGGTACAGAAAGCGAAGGAATCGATATTTGGAAAAATTGTATCAAAGCGGTAAGAAAATGAGCACAGAAGCGCCACCGCTTCAATGGGAACACTTACTTTTGGGAAGTCAACACGGGCACTGGGGTCGGACCAGTGTTGCAATGGAACGCTGTCCTTTCTATAAGATAAAAGGGGAAAACAAGAGGCTAGCAACTATGCGCTGAATACCGCAATTGTTAACTGTGAGCCAATATGCAATGGCAGGTGAAAAAGGGGATTTGAGCGCTTACCAAAAATCGCCGCAGAGGGCTCTGCTAAGGCTGCATTCTGAGTTCTGAGTTCTACCGGCACCTACAGGGTTTAGTTGTCCAGGGCACTGCCGGTGCTAAAGACAATAAAAGCATGTGTGCGCTAACAGCCAATGGGAAGAGTCGAAAGTGCTGCTGCATTGTGGGAACTGAAGTCCAAAAGTGAAGTCAAGCTCGATTAATTTCACTAAGAGAGTTCAGGCCCTTATTCACGCTATCAAATCGCAATATGAGGTATGCCTCTTTGCGTAACAACATAGTTTCTACATTAGGGTAGCGTTTGGAGTCCAGCCATACAAGTGGTGTCCATTTAAAGTCGTTTTCAGTGTGCTGGTTATTTACAAAGTGTTCAACCATTGGTGCAGTCATGACTCGTTTTTTGATCCGAGATCGGTGTTGGGTGATGCGTGCATTGATGGCTTGACTTGTCTTGCCAATATAAACCTTGTCACAAGGACAAACCACTGCGTAAACGATATTTTTTGTTTTGCAGTTTGTGAATGCATCATGTATCCATTTGATGCCGTGATTAATGAAGGTGTCCCCTTCAATTGTAGAAGAACATGAAACACAGTTACCACATTTGTGGTGCCCACTGATAGGTTTGAGGTTCCACTGTGATATGAGGTCACTCTTGGGCGGCGGGATATGGGTGTCTGCTTTAATGAGATGCTGACCAATGCTTGTGTTCTTTCTCATTGCAAAGATCGGTTTGGGCAGAGGGTGCTCAATTGTTTCCAACAAATGCCAATTATTGCGGATAATGTTTTTAAATTGATTTGTGTGTTGACCAAACGTGGTCACACAAACTAATTGGTCTGATTGCTTTTTTTCTTTTACCTGTAGGAGTGTCTCCCTCGGGGTAAACTTAGCCCTGTTTCTGGCATGTTTTAGCAATTTCTTTGGGTATCCTCTGGCAGACATCTCTGAACAAAATCTTGTGGCGTGTGATTCAAAGTCCTGTACACTAGTACAGTTGCGTCTTATTCGAAGCAGTTGCCCATAGGGTAGATTATCTTTAAGGCTTTGTGGGTGTGAGCTATTATAATGCAGGATTGTATTCCTGTCTGTTGGTTTTTTGTGCAAAGAGGCCGTCAGTCCAGATGCACTGGTACCTACTAGGACGTCCAGAAAAGTCATCTCTTTGGAACTTGAGTTCATCGTGAACTTGATGTCTTGGTGTCGTGAATTCAACCATGTGTGGAAGTGATCAAGTTCAATCTGGCTCCCCTGCCACAGGAGCCAGACGTCGTCTATGTATCTCAGCCAGTGAATCATGTGATGTGAAAAGGGGTTGTCCTTATAAATAAATCGTTCCTCATACTGGGACATGTAAAGCACCGCCAGCTCCGGCGCATAAGGACAGCCCATGGCTGTCCCCTTGATTTGTATATAAAAATCACTTTCAAATCTGAAATAGTTGCTCCGAAGAGTCAATTCAGCCAATTCCACAATGAATGCCGTGGGAACCCGATGGGGTCTCTCGCGTTTTTCTAAGTATAGTTCAATGACCTCTAAAGCCTCATCCTGAGGTATTTGTGTATAAAGGGAAGCGACATCTAGTGTCACCATCAATTCTGTTGTCTCATCAAATGAGTGTCCCTCTATTTGGTTAATGAAGTCAGTCGTATCTCTTAGATGCGATTTGACTTGTTCTATGCATGGCTTCAAGAAAAAATCGATATATTTAGATATCGGTTCAAGGACTGAGTCGCATCCGGACACGATGGGTCTACCCGGGGGTGTCTGATCATTCTTGTGAATTTTAGGTAAGAAGTAGAGAATTGGCGTTCTGGGTGACTTTTTGTTAAGATATTCATGCTCTTTTGGTCCCAAGAAGCCTTCATCCAAGGCTCTTTGAGTGATTTGCGATATTTTACCCTGAATCATAAGGACAGGATCCTCTTTAGAAGGTCTGTACCAATCCTTATTGTTTACATGATGTTGTCCTTCGCTGAGATACATGGGTCGGGGCCATAAGACCACCGCACCCCCCTTGTCCGCCTGTTTTATTATGATGGATGTATCCGATTTCAAGTCAGTAATTGCCTTTTGGGTGTCTTTGCCGATGTTATTTCTGACAAAACCGCTTTTTTTCTCAAGCTTTGTAAGGGAGGACAAAACTGCTTGTTCAAAAGCAATGATTTGTTTGGGAATGTTTATCATTGGAGTAAACCTAGATTTAACTCTTAGTCCAGTGGTTTCCTGTGGGGACGTCATTTCGGTACCAGCAAAATGGGCTTTCAGCCTCAATTTGCGACAAAAATCAAGTGCCTCAAGTTTTAATTTTGTAAAGTCAGTCCTCTTAGTTGGGACGAATTTAAGGCCCAAGTCAAGAAGCATTTCCTCATTCTTATTCAATACTTTGTCTGAAAGGTTCACTATAGTGGATGGGACTAGTTGTTGTAGTTCTTGTTGCGGGTGCGCATTTGCCATGGTTGCTTGAAGCGCGGCCGTGTTTGGCCGCCCCTGGCTAAAAAAGGAGTTGATCCCCTACCTGCACCCCGTGTTTTAGAATTAGATTGTCTGGAATCAGAAGAAGAGTCGGAGGAGGTGGTATCTGAGAATGTAAGGAATTTGTTTCTAGATCTCCCTTGAAAAGTTGTTAAAGCCCCTCTCGATTCGCCAGAGGTGTAAAAGTCTTCCCTGAGAAATGGGTACACTTGTTCAAGTCTAAAAGATTTAGAATCCTTATCAAATTGTGTTGTTTTGATGTTAAGTGAGTAATCTTTGAATGATGCAATTTCTTTTTCTATTTTATCTAAAAGTATCTTGGCATCACTCGTAGTTTGGGTGTCATTAATATTTTTGATTAACTCCTCAATCTCCTTCTCTTCCTGACTACAAATCCTCTGTGCTGTCTCAATGGTATGCACCATTAAGTCCCTGCTACATTTAGTATTGATTTGACTAAAGCCCTTTTTATACTCAGAATCCTCCGTAAAAATGACGGGAATGTTCTTGACCTGAAGGCCCCAAGGGATAGTACCTGCTTTAAGATGTTTAAGTAGGAAGTAACCGTGAAGTTCAGTTCTAATAGGCTACTACTCTCAAGGTATGCCGCAATTCACTGCGGACCACTTTGTATTTCAGTAAAATGGCGTTTAGATGAAGTTTGCTAACACAAACTTTTCATTTTTTTAATCTCCTTTTGATAAACAGTTCGCATGGACTAAACTTCTGCCCTGATGAAAATCCTGTAAATAACTGACAGGATTGGAAACGCGTCGGCATTTGACTTCAGGCATTTGGCATTTGACTTCAGACATTTGCTTCTACACCAATGACTTTTTGTAGTCATATATCCAGAATGGGCGTATTGTGATCATTTACATAAACGAATTCAGTTCACGAGCTAGGAGGTGTTTGGTTCAAAATATTCACCCCTGCTCTTATTTGCTCTTGTATTTATGATTCTCGAACTGTGAAATGTGCATCTGTTTTTTGAAAAGTATCTTTTTGATTTATTGATGTCCATGAATGTTTGATTTAGTACAATGTGTTTGCTTTAAATTGTCTCACTGTAAATATACATACACTGTTCGACTGATTTCCATACGGCTTGAAATGAAGTTGATGGTTTTCTCTTTGTCTGCTCTTTAAGATGTAAATTTTGCAACTTACGTATTGACTCAATGACAAAAAGTTTTGTCGAGATAAACTAATAAACTTTGGTTTATCGTCACTCATTCATTGTTTGCATTATTGCAAATTGGAGGCATAGGCACATTTTTTGGTTTTCCTAAATATAAATCACAGCATTGTAATAGCATCTATTATGATCACCAGGTGTACGTATCATAACTTCATGATATTGTTAGCACTTCCCAACGTCTACGTTCATTTAAAGGATATCCACAAATCCAATAATCTAATCCCTATGTCAGAGTTGTTACATGTATCTCCATCTATGCTATGCTGGGAGCCACTCTGCTAAGTAAAGGCTAACAATCTTAGTCAATACACAAAATGTTTTAATGTTCTGTATGATAAGTAGGTCTATTACAATATGTGGGTTTCTCGGAGTAACGCACTAGGTGGAGCTTGTCTGTAGGGGGGTGTCTCCTATGTGTGGGCTTCGTCCCCTCTTGTGTGAGTATTATTGTTTCACTGGAGTGTGTGCATCCAGGTCCGAACTGGTTCTCGTGTCTTTCGGCCTAGACTGGGTCGGCATTCATTCCCAAAATGTGGACATCTGATTCTGGCAAAAGCTAATGTCAGGTGTTCAAGTATTAATAGAAGGTGCACGTTTATCTACTCAGTTCATTGCAACCCTGCATTTAGCCAATAAAATCAATAGAGCATGTAGTTTCCTTTTTTACAGACGGTGTCTTTTACATATCCCAATATGCCTACGTGGGGGATGGTGTTGCATTAATTTCGAATAAGGTGTTTATCCTGCTGAAGATGTCCGACACATATTTCTTTATGGGTGGGCAATGCCAAGCCGTATGCAGAAATGTTGCTGTGTTAGCCTTGCATCTCCAGTGTTTGTCATCGGGTCTTAGCCCCATGGGATGCAGCTGTATCGGTATCCTGTAAAATCTATGTAAACATTTAAATGGATTAAACGCAGTTTGTAGTGGGGGGGGGGTAATAATTGTATTAATCTGTGATCTGAGGGTGTAGCTCTGTGCTCCAGTCCATCGTCGCCTTTGGCTTAATTAACTGCGCAGCGAACTGTATTATATTCTAGAGTTTAGTGATTCGTTTACGTGGTGATGGATTCGTTCTTATGTGTTCGAGGGCCTGTAATGTCGAGGGCCAGGGGAGGTCTCATAATCATCAAGGAGGGAGAGAGAAGTTGTAATTCATTTGGCTTCCGGACAGTAAAGTGTAATCAATGGAAAATGAATCACTTGTCCTGTGCTTTATCATGGTCAGGGTTCTTGTCCGTCTAAAAAAACCCTCATTCACAAATTAACCGTGGGTGTGGTATTTCTTGGTTCTACGCAAGGCTGTTTATGTGAAAAGCATCATCAGTGGGTTTTATTTATGCTTTCCTCCACCTGGAGGAGGACCAACTGGTATTGGCAGTAGTGATTAGGGAAAGTGAATTGTGCGATGAAGCTAAAATTGCTTCATCTGACGACCTAATGGGCAAGAGTTAAAATTAAGTGATGATGCTGTGCTAGTAGTTACTGTTCTATTACACTGATTTGCATGAATAATATAACGTCAATATACTTGGATATCTTACTTGGTAACCTAATCGGTAGGTTAGTGAAAAAATACTGTAAACGTGGTAGTATTACAATTTTGCCACCACTGTCCCATCATTGACAGAAGGTTATGTTACTTCTGAGGGCTATTGACGACTTGAAGATATTGCCACTTGTGTTAATCATCTTCAGTGTGATATACCTTCATGCCTAAGTTCTTGAATGTGTAAACATTTCAGTGTGGTGGGCTTGAGGTTGAGTTTCTTCATCTGGACTTTCTTATTGGAAATATGCTAGTCTCTGACCAGTTCACTCTGAGCCCTGATATGTTGCAAAATCATTCCATCTTGTCAATCATTAAGTTCAGCCCTTGATTGACATTCTCCAAATATAAACATTTTATTGGTAATAATTATATATCATTTGTACTTCCAAGTAGGGTGATAACATTATCTCTGCTCTGATAGCAGACTAGGTTTGCCCATGGTTCTTTGAGTAATGTAAATACTGATTGTGACACAGGAAATCTTTGTTTCGTGCCCCTGCCTATTTGGTATCGTTCTCATGTTATGCAGCCCGCTCAGACACTGGGTACTTGTCTGGCATACAACAGCATCAGCCATGTAGCCATATTTTCTCTTAAGCTGGTTATTTTACCACAAACATATGTTTCCCTCTAACAATATTGATTATTTTTGCCAAATCTATAGTTACCACCCATGGTGCTGGCGCTGGTGCTGTGTCAGGTCTTTTTCCTAAGACACGGAAAGGGCATGGTATATTCAAAGAAGTGTTAATCCCAGGTCCGATCCCACCCTGGTCTGAACAAATAGGGTAAGGGAATATGTTTGGTATTTGATAGCTTTGAGTATCTTGTAGTCTGTGTTTAAGAGTGTGTGGCATGGTGGAGAGGTAGACCAGGACAACACAGTATTTGCTAGGGAGTTTTATTTAAAAATTGAAATAAGGAATTATGGGAGTCGTAGGCCGGCCCCCGGTCTTCTTTCCTCTCTGTCCCTTGAGGATAGGGGGAGGGGATTCCACCCTTTTCTTCTCCCAGGCTTTGGAGTATTTTCTCGTTGAGACCCCGTGGAGCATGTATGAGGAAAACAACATAAAGAAAACACCCGGTAAGGGTAATGTCCGTAACTTTGTACCTTGCGCGGGGAGCAGGGGGAGTGTCAGGGAATAACACCTGGTACCACCACCAGTGATGCAGCTGTGCTTGAGACCGAAGGGGATCTAGGCGTAGCGGAGCCCTTGAGTCTCCCGACCAAATTACACCGCCTCCTTTCAGACGTCCCTGTACCTTCCTAAGCCACGACCCTCCTGGGCCATGGCGGGCTTCCTCGTGTTGCCGTAGGGGGTCTGGTGCCCCGCCTATCGCACCTCCTTTGGCTCCCAAACATCGAGCTCCTTCCGCAGCCAATTTTATTAATCTGATTTAATGTCTACTAGTCCGTTGGACAAAATAGACATTAAATCTTCTTGTCCAAAGATAAAAACAGCATGGCTCGGGTGATATGATTCCCCCACCCCTGACTTTTTCTTGCCACAGACCGGGTATTTCTCGACAAGTGATGAGTCGTGCTCGAAAACTAAGATCCCAGTCAGAAAACAGGGAAGGTTTGAGAGTGAAATTTCTAGTCACGTTAGAAGTTTGTAATAATGACTCTTTTCCTATATATAGAGATTTTCAAAATGAAATTGTGTTCCCCATTGCAAGCCTTCTCTAGGCTGCAAAGTCGATTGTTTATGTATGTGCTTTTTTTTGTCTACAAAATGACGCACATTATACAGATATATATATATATATATTTTTCATAGTGCACCAGGATCCGGCATGTGTATTGTGCTTAATGACAAGATGCTAACTTGTTTTCTGTTAAGTAATGACTCCTGTCTCCGATTGTATAGGTTGGCCAAATGTCACGGGGAGACACGAGAGCCGGCAGCAGCCAAAAAAGATTTGGAGACACAGTGCTCCGAGATAGTGCGTCAGGTGAGTCCCATGCAAAAGGGCAGGAAATCCACGAGTGCCCACCCTTTATCAAGAAACGCAGCCTGTTCAGATGTGGCTGTAAGCAATGGAGAGAGGCGAGGATAGCTAATTATAAAGTTGTCCCAACACAGTCATTAAATGTTTCCCATTTAAATGCAATCTTGGCCACCATTATAATGAATGATTTTGTTGATGCCTTCACAAGGCTTTTAACTGCCACCTACTGGGCCTGAGGGACAATATACAAATATGGGAATCAAGACTGCGCGTGCACCGCACTGTGAACCATTACAAAATATGGTGGGGAACTTGAGGATGGAAGGTGTTGGGGGAGCTGGGTGGAGGGGAGGGAGGGTAAATGATATAAAAACTTGTGTTATTAAACGATCCCCAGACTGTAGTGGCAGAAAGTTGTGGGTCTGACTTGGGGTGGTAGGCAAATGGCCTGTTTTAAGGAAGAATGGTTTTTGAGCTGTCTGATCTCCTTATCAGTTCTGGCAAGATACTGCGTTTGCCGACTCTTAGACTGTCTCTTATCCCTGATGTTTTGTTTCTTCATTTACAAGTCATTCTGTCTTGATAGGTGGATAAGAGGTTGTTTGGATCCAGCTTGGCTCTACGTGACTCTGGCCATTTCTCCCCACTGGTGGCCCAACATGTGACTCAAGAGGACTACTCAATAAACAGCCAGATGAGCATGTATCCCCTTCACAGCCAGATGTGACAGGATTATCTTTAGGTAGGAGCTGAAGTTCCTTTAAGGACGCCGAGGAGGAGAGGAACTACACACCCCATTCGGACGCGCTGTTTTGCCAAGCCAGCCCATTGGAGGAATCATACACGCCCCCATCTGACGTGTTCGGAGGAGCGGTGAAAAAGGAGGAAGCCAAGAGGGAGGCGTGTCTCGACACCTGGAGGAAGAGTGGAGAGCGAAGGGAGACTACAGAGGACGCAGAAGGGTTCACGGAGGAAGCCGCGGACGACCAGAGAGCAGGAGTTGCTGTGCCTGGAGGCCACCGTTCTCAAGCACCGCCCAGCCACACCCACGAAGGAGTGTGGCTCACACAGGTGTGTGAGCGGGTTGCGGGCTGGCTTGGACGGCGTGGAAACGCCGTGTAAATAGTGTAAAAAAACCCCGACCTTCTTTCCTTCCCCGTTTTCCTAAACCCTTCCACACCCTCCGTCCCTCCCTAGAAATCTTACCTTCACTTATCCTACGCCAAAACGAGTTTAACTACGAGCACTAAAAGCCACCGGTGTCCTCACTTCCCGACGGGTCCTAAGGGCAGTAGAACGTTTGCAGAGTAGAATCTAAAAGCCTTTCTTTCTCTCCCCGCATGTGGCTTTGGGATCTGGCCCGAGACAAAAGCCTGGAACACCCCAAAGAAGAGAGAAGACGGACCAGTCCTCACCGGTTTCGTGCCCTTGCTGATACTTTGGACCCGGCCACTTTAGCATGGGAAAGACAGACTCAAAGGAATAAAAAAACGTTTATAAAAATAAAACCTCATTTACCTAATCCCGTTGTATGTGTCCCTCCTTCTGAACCGCAACAACTGGTGTCAGAAGTGGGATTTGAACCGTCCATCCCGTCTGCAGAGATGGATCAATTGATAAACCACATAGTTAAAGGACAAGAGAAGCTTGAATGGGCGGTTAAACGTCAAATTACCTCAGCACAAGCCGACCGGGAAACGTTCAAGGCAGCCATGACTGCCCAGATGGAGGGACTTCAAAGAGCTCTGAAAGAACCAAGTAGTGCACCAGTGTTAGACAGGAGAACACCGTTGCCGCATCCCTCTGGGGTATCGTTACAGAAATATAACCCCGGAGAAGACCCCGATGCCTTCATGACAAACTTTGAGAGGGCAGCCAGAGCATGCCGGTGGCCAGAAGAGAAGTGGCCGTTCATTTTGGCGCCACTGTTGTCGGGGGAAGCGCAGGCAGCGTATCAAGTAGCGAATGCCAACGGAACACCGTATGCGCAAATCAAACACATCTTAGACCATCTAGGTCTGGACTCGGAGGCATACCGAGTCCGCTTCCGCAAAGAAAAAGGGGTGACTGGTGAAAATCCCAAGACATTGTATTTTCGCCTAAAACATGTCGCCAATAGTGGATTCAGCCTGAGAGCAAAACCAAAGAAGAGATTATGGACTGTATATACCTAGAACAGTTTATGGAAGCATTACCTTATGGAACCCAAAGGTGGCTGAAACGTGCAGGGTTAACACAGGCTCAGGCAATCGAAATGGCATCTACGTATAATCGAGCCCAACCAAAGTTACATCCCTGGGAAACTGAGAAATCAAAACCTGCAATAACAAACAAAATAGAAAGAAGAGGGAAGCCTGTACCAGAACCCATAAAGCCAAAACCACCCCGAGTTGACTTCCCTAGTGAGGGGACCCCAGTGTTTCGATTGTGGAGAATGGGGAAATATAGCTCGGATGTGCCCGAAAAAGAAATCCACTGAAGAACCTATGGAAGTGGGCTACACACCTAGAGCCGTCATATATACAGCTGAAACAGGACCTTCTTTCTATGTAAGAGTCAGGGTGAACCAGAAATGGGTTAGGGCGCTACTGGATTCAGGGTGGGACAGTCGGTGCTACAAAAATCCCTGGTTTTACCTCATCAGTACGTAACAGGCTCCCAGGTCTTTATCCGATGTGTACATGGGGACGTAAAGCCCTATGACGTGGCAGAATTGGTAATCCATCCCGTAGGTAGGAGTCCCTGTAAGGTGAGGGTAGGGGCTATAGAGACTCTTCCAGAAGATTTGATCCTTGGGGTAGACAACCCCGACTTCCTGGCTATGTTCTCTAAACAGACCCAGAAAGTTACAGCTAATACTCTCTTGACCGCCGAACCATGGGCCCTGGAACGGAACTTCATGTTTGCCCAAGCAAACAATGCCACACTCTTCAATGCTTGGGAGGCGGCCCACTCAGGTCAGGGGAATCCACTCACACCATATCCCAGGTTTATCATAGAAAAAGACTTGTTGTACAGAGAAGGAAAGAAAGGTGATTCCAAACAGCTGGTAGTGCCTAAAGAGTTTTGGGAGCAAGTGCTTTACTATGCACATACCCACTTGATGGCAGGTCACATTGGGGCTGAAAAAAACACTGCAAAGCATATTGAAGTGGTTTTTTTGGCCTGGCTTGTACAAAGAAGCAACCACCTTTTGCATAACATGTGAGGTTTGCCAGAAGAAAAACCTACAGAGACCCCCGGCTGTACCCTTACAGCCAATGCCAATAATAGGACAACCATTCGAGCGGGTGGGTATGGACCTCATTGGACCTCTCCCCCGTACTTCCAAAGGAAATACCTACGCCCTAGTAATCGTTGATTACGCTACAAATTGATGGGAGAAGTCAACAAATCCCTGAACGTCCAGCAAATACTAAAGTCTGCATACCATCCGCAGACTGACGGGTTGGTCGAGCGATATAATCGAACCCTCAAAACCACCCTGAGGAAAATGCTGTCCATAGAAAACCAAGACTGGGACCGTTTGCTCCCCTTGGCTTTATATGTGCTACGAGCCCAAGTCCAGAGTTCCACCGGTTATTCTGCATTTGAACTCCTCTACGGGAGACAGCCCAGGTCTCTTCTAGAAATAACTCGGGATGCCTGGGAAAAAGAGGAACAGGAAGAAACTAGGTCCCTTCTAGAGTATACCCAGTCATTACGCAGTAAAATAGGAAAATTGAGAGATCTTGCATATTCCAACCTTGAACGTAGCCAGATAAGACAGAAAAAGAATTATGACCAAGGGAAGAGGTGGAGAAAACTGAATTTAGGGGACTGGGCGTTGGTGTTGATGCCAACCACAGCTCATAAATTCCAGAGAGAATGGAAAGGTCCTTACCAGGTAGTGGAGGTACTCGGAACCACGACTTACAGACTCCAAATATCCCCTGCCAGAAAACAATGTTTTCATATAAACATGTTAAAAAAATGGATCGGACCTATTCCTCGGAGCGCACACTTCAGTTTACCATCCCCTGTAAATGTCTCCACCCTAGCAGAGCTTCCTATAAATGAGGAGTTGAGTGCCGCCAGAAAACAGGAACTACTGAAGACCCTACAACCCTTTGCTGATCTGTTCTCGGATTAACCAGGGTGTACTCCCCTGATCGAACATAGGATAGACACAGAGCCTGGAAAGATGGTAAAGTTACAGCCCTATAGGATCCCAGCTGCTAGGAGAGAGGCCGTAAGAAAGCGGTACAATACATGCTGCATTTGGGAGTAATCAGACCGTCCCGGAGCAGTTGGTCCTCCCAGATTGTAATGGTGCCAAAACCTGATGGCTCCACAAGGTTCTGCATGGACTTTAGAGCCCTCAATGCCATTTCCTCATTTGATGCGTACCCCATCCCGAGGGTAGATGAGTTGATTGAGCGCATTGATGATGCCTGTTTCATAACAACCTTAGACCTAACGAAAGGCTATTGGCAAGTACCCCTAAGAGAAGAAGACAGACATAAAACAGCCTTCTCTACTGATGAAGGGCTCTTTGAGTTTAACGTGTTGCCATTCGGGCTCCATGGGGCACCGGCCACGTTTCAAAGGTTAATGCACAAGATCCTTCTTCCTTTTAGAGGGTTCTGCTTGGTGCATCTGGACGACATCGTGATATTCAGCGACTCCTGGCAGACTCATCTAAAACATCTACAAACAATACTGCAAGCCTTAAGACACGCTGGGTTGCACATCAATGCTAAGAAGTCACGTTCTGCCTACAAAAAGGTCAAATACTTGGGGTACATGTTAGGTGAGGGAGCTATAGCACCACAAGAAGAAAAGGTGAAAGCCATACAAAATTCTCCCTTTCCCAGTACCAAGAAAGAACTGAGGGCATTTCTCGGCCTCATAGGCTATTATCGTAGATTCCTCGCCAATTTTGCAGAGTTGGCTACTCTGTTGACTAATCTCCTTCAGAAAGGAGTAAGCCCAAAACAAATACAAAACCCCCCAGAGGAGGCCAAAATGGCATTTAGAAAACTGAAAGATGCCCTCACCACCAGCCCTATCTTAATAGCACCAGATTTTGACAAGCCTTTTTTCGTTGCTACAGACGCCTCGGACAAAGGAATTGGGGCAGTCGTTTCTCAAATAGAAAAAGACGGACTTGTACACCCACTCTTGTACATTAGCCGGAAACTGCACCCCAGAGAGACAAAATATCTAACCATTGAATGTGAGTGTTTAGCAATTCGCTGGGCTGTTGAAAAACTCAAATACTATCTCGAAGGAAAACACTTCACCTTGTTTACGGACCATGCTTGAAAATGCACCATTTGCCCACTAATTTCTCAAAAGTGTTTGGGAGGGAAAAGAAAAATCTCCCCCCCCCCCCCCCCCCCCCCCCCCGAACCCCAGATAGGTGGTTCAGGCTCACTCACCATGCTCGCTCGCCACAGTGAGCTACCACAATTGTTTTACGCCTCAGCACTTTCAAATGTCACCAACCGCCACTGATGAAACCATAACCTGTACAACCCCGATAAAACAGTAGGCCACCTGCCTGAACAGTTGTCTGGCAGGACTGCTAAAAAGGTGTAAGAGAATCAACACATTCATAAATGACTTTCGGGCTAAAGAGCAGTTGTCAAAAGACATTATAAAGTCCAAGTCTAATGTTCCTAATACTGTGGAGCCAATGGACTGCATCACAACTAAAATGACCCCATCCAATATACAATCTCAACATACTATGGACCCAGCAATTTCTTCGCCAGCCACAGACATTGTGCCAAGCTGTGGTGTTACCTCTCAGATTACCACACAGGGACTGTTTCATATCAATCTAGAATTTGAGGGCAGGCGAAGGCCTCGATTGGTAAGATCAGGTCGGACAGACAAGTGCCCAAAGGCAGAAAGATACTTCGAAGGGCTAGCTTGAAAAGGCTGTGTTCTGTTTTAATCCCTCTGAGTTTAACCGGATGACAGTGTGGTTATCTCTGTCCAGCCAGTTGAAAGAGGCTTCAGAATTGACGTTAGAAGCACAATCAATGTTCTTGGACAAATAAGGTGCGTTTAGGTAGATCGGCGCGTCTCACTGGGGATTTTTAAGCTGACTCTAGAAAGGTGGAATTCTTTTTTAAAAAAAAATGTTTAATTATTTTTATTGCATTTTTTTTAACTTTTACCAAGTGGGGCTGCTTGCAGTGGGTTGGGGGGGGGGGTGTCAGGGCACCGGGTCTGTGCTCGCCCCTCCCCGTCTTCTGGGAATCTGCCTTAAGGAAGAGCAGACCTCCCCCCCCCCCAGCCCCCCAGCCCCCCTGGGAGACATTGTACTTGAGCTTGTGGGCCCTAATTATACACCAGGGCCCCCGGAGAGAAGTACCTGCTGGATTGCAAGGCCTCTGAACTGGGCCAAGACATTATTTAAACCCTGCCTGGGCGTCCAGATGAACGCTAGCTAGAATAGGCTCTGGTGTTTGGGTTAGTGTGGCGTACGGCAGTGCTTTGGCTGAATTTCCAGCCTAGTGGGCTTATGGCCCAGTGTTAATGCCCCTGTTAATGGTAGGCACCCCCCATGTGTTAGTCGCCTGAAGAGATATTTAGGGTTGCCCTAATGAAATGTTTATTCCTGCACAGTGACCAGGTTATAGGAAATGTTTGATTGGTTATGACCAGTTGCTGCCGCTACTGAGGCCAATGTATATTGATGTTTCACGCCTGCTAGGTAATCCTACGCTGATTCCAGGCTGTTATACAAATAAGGTTGTGGGCCCCCGCAGATGTTATTTACCTGCCTAAGTGAGCCTAATGTACGCACTGGTGAGGTGCGCAATGTGTGGGATGCCCAGGGTATTGCTCAGGAATAATGCGCCAGTGTTGATATGTTTATGGTTAAATGCCTAATGTCACAGCGTAATGTGTATGCCTAAGGTTCAATTGCATACAAGGTGCCTACTGCCCTGATGAAATGGTCATCTCCCTGGTCTAAGGTGAAAAGACCGATATTTAATGTTGCTGTGCCCTTTTACTGCAGGTGTCCTGCCCCTGGCCGGACGTGTCATTCCAGGCCCCTGGTTATCTCTCATGTTAATGAGCAAGCATTGCTGATTTATTACAGATGTTCCTGTCTGTTGGGATTTGCTGTGATGCCAGGAAGTTTTCCTTTACCGGGGTCGGGCTGGAGTTATACTGCATGAGGTGTACATATGCTAATGCTGTACTTTGCGGTAACAGCCTACGGCTAAGGATGAGAGCCTGAGTTGGGCCCGCCATAGTGACCCCAGGTTTAATGACAAATTTAATCACCTTTATTTCAGCCATGGACTTACGGACTGAACCCCTTTCTCATTGTCCCCCTTGTAAATAATCCCCCTGATACACTTGGCTCTGGTGCCAGTTGGCGTTGTGTTGTGATACCTCTGTTGATGCAGGTTTGCCTTGCAGGTTGGAGATATACTAAACTACTTACTAATTTTCCAACTCAAGCTGGTGTCCTGCCTCTTTTGTGGTGTGCCTGGTGTGTCGTCTGTGGGTACTGCGCGAGTGCTTCACATGTCCTCCGAAGTTTGGCCTGTCCGCTTGGTTCCATGCTACCCCCTTGGAGATTTGGTAACCCCATTTCTTACAATATCAATCTAGAATTTGAGGGCAGGTGAAGGCCTAGATTGGTAGGATAAGGTCGGGCAGACACAAGTGCCCAAAGGCAAGAAGATACCTTGAAGGGCTAGCTTAAAGGCTCTGTTCTGTTTTAATCCCTCTGAGTTTAACCGGATGACAGTGTGGTTATCTCTGTCCAGCCAGTTGAAAGAGGCTTCGGAATTGATGTTAGAAGCACAATCATCATTGTTCTTGGACAAAAAAAAGGTGCGTTTAGGTAGATCGGCGCGTCTCACTGGGGATTTTTAAGCTGACTCTAGAAAGGTGGAATTCTTATGCCCGGGGTGTTAGTGTGGTACATGGTAAAATAGGCCATCCACTCTTAACATACAATAAGATCTCTGTGGGTGACTGGTTTGTTATTTTGACAGGTGTCTGAGGAATGAATCATTTTGGGGATGTGTTTTCTTCCACAGAGTGCTCCAGAAGGAACACTTTGGCCCATGGCTCATAAGGCAGGTTAACAACAGCAGCTATGGACTGTACTGGAGAAACCAAGAGAAGACCATTCTCTGCATCCCATGGAAGCGTCTCTCCAAGAAGAAGAATACTGGTCAGGACTGTGAGCTTTTCAAGGTACTGCAAGATTCAGGATTTATCCAGGCAGGGCTTCGTGGGCTGAATCAAGATATACAGCTGAATCCCACTGTTCAGCATGAATTACGCTAGATAAGAAAAATTGTGATATCAAGTTTGTAAATCATACAGTATACAAATTCCAATCTATCCCAAAAAAACAAAACAATTTGGAAGCTTTTAAGGTTTTTGTAGAGTAGTGTGGCGAGATCTGCCTCTCACCTCACATTCACCAATTTCGCTCGTCATAGTTTTCCAAAGGACAACATATCGTGATCCCTTTTCCTCTTTCCAAATATTTCCTGCCAACTCCTCTTTCAGGGAAAAGGTTGAATATAATGAAAGGGGGTGAAGATGGAGAGGATCTGCTGCTCGAATCTACTCAATAGCGGTACAGGTCACGTTATTTTTCTTACGTTACATTGGGTAATTGAGATTTGGTGAATGGTGCAATGCACATATCACTAGAACAGCAGGGCTCTGAAGCAACTGTGGTAGACTCGAGACTCGGGTTGCATAATCCATATGAGTAGTCCTCAGCCGGCTTCCATATTTTTATCTGTGATGGTGAAAGTCTCGAGGGGGACTATTCATGCTAAATTAGCATGGATAATCCTTGCTCTCCGGTATACACAACTAGTAATGGGGTCTGTATTGTACGGGGATTCTTGGCTTAGGGGTTGCAGTTTTAATTGGGAGGTAAATAAGGAATAACATCTATCACCTCATCATGAACCATCAAAGAAAATTAGCTCTGCTTCCCAGTTTGTGAATCAATTGATTAGTCAAATTAAGTCATTCAGAGCATACTTACCAAAAACGTAAAGGTGCCAACACGGGCTGCGTTCCTGTAGAATTGGCTTTCGTTCCAGCTGGCAGATGCTTTCTGAATAGATTCACACTGTTTTTCTAAAAACATTCAATGTCTACTGTTTGATAAGATGATACTCCTTCACGGCCACACAGGTCTTTGTTAAATACAAAAAATAATAATTCATTCAATCACTTAATATTGTGGAACCTTGCATTACTAAAACGCAACACATCTGATAGACAAATCCCTTTTGAAATAAATTAAGAACCTAAAAATGGATGATAAGCATACGGTTAATGAGAACAGTTGGTTTGGATTCGGTTCTAAAACCCTCTTCATATGTTTCGTAGTGAACACTGTTGCAGTTCTATTCTGATGTGGTATGTATTTATTTATTGGCATGTTTGCCCTACAGTGACAACTTTATCGATCTCTGGTTACAAATGAACAGGTTCATGAAAGTGCACAAGGGCTTGAATGCATTTCATCCAGGGTATTACACTTGTGACCATTGAAAGAGACCTTCCTACATCAATATTATAGATTCTGCTTACCTATAGTTTCCACCATTGGGTACTAGCAGTGTTTCACTATTGTATGGACTGGCGAACAGTGTGGTTGACTAAGACTACCTGTGGTGGGGAGGCTTGAATGGCACCGGACCACATGTGTGTCTCTGCTTGAAGTACAGTGACCCGTATGTAAAGCAGGGTCTTTTCTGCTGGGGCTCATACTTTAATGCTATTTATAATTTCCAAAATGGTAGATTCATTCACTACATTACATGGGAATGTTTCAGACATTCTTCTATCTTAAGTAGCACGCTTATAAAAACGCAACAAAGTTGAGTTAACTAAGTAAAAAAAAAACGGAGTGCTCCTCCAAATTTGAAATGTTTTCAGACATTCCCACATTAGCCTCACCTAGAAAGATGAAACTAATTATAAGATGTATATTGGAAGTTTACAAATTCATTCGTATTCTCTTGACGCTAGGCTTGGGCCATACATCGCGGCAAATGCAGTAGGCGGCCCGATTGTTCGACCTGGAAAACAAACTTCCGCAGTGCCTTGAACAGTGTCAGCATCAAGGAGAAGGATACCTCGCGTGGGACCCAGGATGGAGCAACCAGAAGAGACAAGAAATTGTTCTCAGAGATTGAAGACCTGTCAAACGATCTTCACAATCCACATGAAGTCTACCAAATAATCCAAGCCCCGGATGGTTACAACCATGTATCAGCTCCTTCTAAAAGTAAGCATAGTTATTTCTTCCAAGGGATGTTGGGCTGGGTCCTGTATCGAAGGGTAGTAACATTTCTGTGTTTTCTCTAAGCCCAAAAATCCCTGTGTTACTCCCAAAACTTACCCTGACGTAGGGTCAACCCTCTTGTAAGGGAACACTTACCCTGTGTAAGGGTTCACCCCTGTGTAGGGGCCATGCAAATTTCATCAAAATGCTGCAAAGAAAACGTAATTTCCCTAATGTGCCGCTTGCAGCCGTTTTCTTTGCCGTCACTTTCCTGTTACCTTTGCTTGGAAGCACTGCCACAAACTCGGACTCTACAAAGAGGCTACTGGGCACCAAGAAGCTAATCCAGGCAGCCGGGGCTTGCAGAGGGGGAAACCAACAACAGTAGTTCCAGTAGACTGCGAGATTCAGCCTTCCAAGCGCTTCTACAACTCAGCGCAGCTGGTGTCTCTTTCCGCCCCTGCACCCTCTTGCTATATGACCACGCCCTCCCCTGCGGACCGCGGGACGAAGCCCGTGGCCAAGGGCGGGCCCGTTTAAGCCCGTTAAAGACCGGGTAAGACTGGACTGGGCCTCCCCCCCAACATCCACGCCTATATGCATTGACTCTGCACGTCTTGCCATTCTGTACTCGTGTTATCGATTGCTATTTCAACATTGCTTTCTCGAAGTTACATTGAATACAGGTGCAGTTTACATTAAAAGGTCGCTGTACTTCCCGAATCATGTCACCTAGAGGCACTAGGAGTAAAACTGTATCAAGTCGGGCACAGGCTACTGGTCCGATTGACCAGTTTATATCTAGGGCAAATGAAGCTATCGACCAAGGTATTTTGCTTCTGGACCGTCGTGTATCTCATGATTTGGCCCAGGCAAAACGGTCCTCCCTAGGTCTCCTGGCTCAAGCGCAAACTCCCATTCAACATAAGGAAAGGGCCCCTGCTATAGAAGCACGTGCAGACATTCATGGCTTGCCAAATACGGTTACTTTGTCGGCATCTCCATCATTATTGGACTCACAGATAAGTCAAACTCTTGATGGAACGCCTGCCATCCTTGCGAGCCCGACCCAGGGGGACCCTGTACAGGTTCATTTAAGGGGGATAAGAGAAGGCGCTATTTCCAAACGGGCCAATTAAAAAAAAAAAAAAAAACAATAAAGCACCTGAATCACTGCCCAACACCCAGGGGAGGGGAAGCTCCACCCTAAAGGAAACTGGACATAGCACACAGCCGAATTTTCAGATGTCTGAAAATAATATCACTAATAGTTCCTCAAGCACTAAGGATCCAGAGGACATTGTTAATATCACAGATGCTGAAATCACGGGTGAATGTAGCAAACAATTACTGGCCAGGATTGAAGAATTCATTACGATCCAATTGCAGCCAATCCAAATGAGCCTTGCTACCATTGAGAAACAACTAGCTGCTGTGACCTTAACCCTGAAAACTTTAACCACTACAAAGGGACACGGGGCTGCTATTGTAGGGGGCACAACAAAAAACAAGCCTGTCAATACTACGACTGGGCAGAGTATTACAAATTCATCTACCGGTCTGACAGATCCTAAATCGAAGCCCTCCCTAGCTACTTCTATCAAGGTCCCTGACCCACAAAAAAACCAGGCCCTACAAATATTTCCACCAAAACTGTGCCTAAACCCGCTGTACCAAACAATCAACCCCCAAGTTCCCTCCACATAGGAGAACGGGCCAAGGGTGGTGGAAGCAAGTCTGTAATTCCCCCAATAAATCTCTCCCCCAAAGCAAGCCCTTTTGTGGTCATTATGACGGGGGTTCCTGAATGGAGTCATAATATTGAGGAGCCTACCTGGTCTTTAAAAAATAAAGTTCAGCACTGGCTGAACATTAATAGACCATTGCCACAAAACTGCGCCAGCAGGATAAATATGGTGCGCAGGGTTCCCTGGATCGGACCCAAACTTAAAAAGATTAAAGGTGACTGCATCATAGTTGATTTCGAGGATCCCGTACAGTAGATTATATCTGCTCATGGGGCTCCCTGGCCAAGGAGGATGGAATATGTACTAAACATTTATCATTCTTCTACCCTCCAGTGGCCCGTTTCATTGAAGGCCCAGATTGGTCCTGGAACCAAGCAGGCAACTGGGATAGGGGCTGGAACCAAGTAGGCAACAGGCAGGGGAGGAGATTGGATGGACTGCATGGCTAACAATAGGAGAGACACAGTACTTGGGGAAGGATGGGGGGGGGGGGGGGGGGAATACCAACCTATAACAGATACAACTGTTTAGAAATGGTCGATTGACCACCATCCTGTAGAGAGCACACCAGCGCAGAACCATCAAAAGTGGATGTAGATTCTGCCCATTCAGACTTCAGACCCACTAATGATTGTTCCTCTGAATCCATAATTAGACTAACACAAATTCCTCCCATTAACTTGTCTCCCACTAAAACCATACCTAGTCAATGTCCGCTAGTAATTAAGGCGGATGGTTTAACTACCGCCGAGAGAGAAATTGAAATTGAATCTATCCAAACAGTGGAGCCTTCAAACGACGCCGAGGTGCCTAGGGGGTCTACTAAATTGTTGACCAGTAGGAACCCACGAACGGGGAAAAACGATCCATCCACAAAAAGACATAGTCTATCATTACTATCCTGGAACATTGCGGGTTTCTCAAAAAAAAAAAAAAAATCGAATGACCCGACTTTTATAAACTTTGTGGCCCAGTTCGATGTGATCTGTTTGCAGGAAACTTGGGATGAGGGTAAGACTCACTTGGAGGGTTTTAGCACACACGCCGTTTCAGCATGTAAATCGGACAGAGGAAGATGCTCTGGCGGCTTATCCACCCACTTTTCTAATCTGGCTAACCTGGATACCATAAATTGCCCTCATAAATATAGGCAATTTTTTCAAACCTTTTACATCAAGGGGGCTGGTTCCCAGAGCTTGCTCCTTATAAACTTATATAACAACATACCAAAGCAGAGACACACATGTGGTCCGGTGCTATGTGTGTCTCACTCATCCTCACCCCCTCATCCTCACACACCCTCACTCACCCTCACACCCTCACTCAGCCTCACACCCTCACCCTCACACACCCTCACCCTCACACACCCTCACCCCCTCACCCTCACACACCCTTACCCTCATCCCCTCACACACCCTCACCCACCCTCACCCCCTCACCCTCACACCCTCACCCTCACACTCCCTAACCCATACCCTCACCCTCACACACCCTCACCCTCACACACCCTCAACCTCACACACCCTCAACCTCACACACCCTCACTCACCCTCACCCTCTCACACACCCACTCACCCTCACCCTCACACCCCTCACCCTCACACCACTCAGTGCTACAACACATATTGTGTTATAATAGGTGTCACATTTGCGAAAGATAAAACTATTGGCATTGTAAATAACAAAGCTATTAATTTAGCTATTTTCAAAACAAGCACATAAATAAAAAATGTGTCCTTTACAATACCAATAGCTCAAACTTTCCTAATGCGAGACCTATTGCATTGCTGTGCTTCTCTCCCCTGCTGCACACTCCTGCTCTCTAGAGATGTGGCCTAACGACCAGAGCTGCCATCTAAGTCACGTAAATACAAAACATATTGCATTCCAAATGCTATAGGTGTCACATTCGCGAAAGTTATAACTATTGGAGTTGTAAATGACAAAGCTATCAATTTAGCTATTTTAAAAACCAACAAATAAATAAAATATTTGTCATTTACAAGACCAATAGCTCCAACTTTTCTAATACGAGACCTATTGCATTTCCAATGCTTGTTATCTGTGGTGGTGAGTCTTGAGTGGGACTATTCATGCTAAATTAGCATGGATAATCCTTGCTCTCCGGTATACACAACTAGTAATGGGGTTTGTATTGTACGGGGATTCTTGGGTTGCAGTTTGAATTGGGAGGTAAATAAGGAATAACATCTATCACCTCATCATGAACCATCAAAGAAAATTAGCTCTGCTTCCCAGTTTGTGAATCAATTGTTTAGTCAAATTAAGTCATTCAGAGCATACTTACCAAAAATGTAAGGGTGCCAACACGGGCTGCGTTCCTGTAGAATTGGCTTTCCTTCCAGCTGGCATACGCTTTCTGAATAGATTTACACTGTATTTCTAAAAACATTCAATGTCTACTGTTTGATAAGATGATACTCCTTCACGGCCACACAGGTCTTTGAAGGAATTTTTATTTTTTGTGTTTTACAATCACTTAATATTGTGGAACCTTGCATTACTAAAACGCAACACATCTGATAGACAAATCCCTTTTGAAATAAATTAAGAACCTAAAAAAGACTAAGCATAGGGTTAATGAGAACAGTTGGTTTGGATTCTGTTCTAAAACCCTCTTCATATGTTTTGTAGTGAAAACTGTTTCAGTTCTATTCTGATGTGGTATGTATTTATTTATTGGCATGTTTGCCCTACAGTGACAACTTTATCGATTCTGGTTACAAATGAACAGGTTCATGAAAGTGCACAAGGGCTTGAATGCATTTCATCCATGGTATTACACTTGTGACCATTGAAAGAGACCTTCCTACATCAATATTATAGATTCTGCTTACCTCTAGTTTCCACCCAGGGTACTTGCAGTGTTTCACTATTGTATGGACTGGCGAACAGTGTGGTTGACTAAGACCACCTGTGGTGGGGAGGCTTGAATGGCACCGGACCACATGTGTGTCTCTGCTTGAAGTACAGTGACTCCTATGTAAAGCAGGGTCTTTTCTGGTGGGGCTCATACAGTAATGCTATTTATAATTTCCAAAAGGGTTGACTCATTCACTACATTACATGGGAATGTTTCAGACATTCTCCTATCTTAAGTAGCACGCTTATAAAAACGCAACAAAGTTGAGTTAACTAAGTAAAAAAAACGAAGTGCTCCTCCAATGTTTTCAGACATTCCCACGTTAGCCTCACCTAGAAAGATGAAACGAATTATAAGATGTATATTGGAAGTTTACAAATTCATTTGTATTCTCTTGACGCTAGGCTTGGGCAATGCATCGCGGCAATTGCAGTGAGCGGCCAGATTGGTCGACCTGGAAAACAAACTTCCGCAGTGCATTAAACCATGTCACCATCAAGAAGGTAACCTCATGTGGGACCCATAATCAAGCAATCGGAGACAAGAAATTGTTCGTGGAAGTTGAAGACCAGTCCACCTGTCCCCAAAATCCACATAAGGTATACCAAATGATACAAGGTTGGAGCCATCCGGGGCTTGGATCAGCTCCTTCTGAAAGTAAGCACAGTTATTTCTTCCAAGGGATGTTGGGCGGGGTCCTGTATCGAAAGGTAGTAACATTTCTGTGTTTTCTCTAAGCCCAAAAATCCCCATGTTACTCCCAAAACTTACCCTGACGTAGGGTCAACCCCCTTGTAAGGGAACACTCACCCTGTGTATGGGTTCACCCCTGTGTAGGGGCGATGTAAATTTCATCAAAATGCTGCGAAGAGAACTTCATTTCCCTAATGTAAGGAAAAACGTAATATGTAGAACTGTAATACTGTAAATTGTACTTGAAATGAGACAAAACTGTAAAGCTATATTTGACATAAAATATTCAATAATGCTTCTTAAATACTGAACAGTAAATATTTCGACAAACACTGAAAACTGACATGTGATAAAAAGCCACTAGATGGCAGCATACCACAGCACAGTAAAATTAAGAGTCTTCATATTAGAACACACTACACTCGTGACAAGTGCTCTGATAAACGTTCCAAGAATATTTTGCCAATTGCAAGAGGAGTCTTGATGTAGCAGTTTTCAAATAAGGCTTGTGTGAGTTGCTGCCCAAAATATATGAATGTGAAGATATGTCCCACCCCCCAGAAAAAATAAAAATGAGTCACTGTCAAGGTTGATACGAAAGAACAAAAAGTACCTTGAGACACAAAATGGGTTGGAGGCCAAGAATCTTCTCACGACGTTCCCGTTGGATCCGTTCATCTAGTACCTTCAATAAAAACTTTATTTATAAAGAGGCAAAAACAAAGCTAAATCCCTGTTGATGTCGAAGTTCATGTAGACTCAGCCATGTAGAAACGGACGCACAGGAGACGCATGCAGAGTGGCTCATGACGCGCTCCTGCTGCTAAACGTTGCAATGCAGCAAAAACACCTAAAACGTCATAAAAGCCTCGAGGGGAGCTCCACGCGGCTTTGAAGGCAAGGTCAGTTTCCCATGCCAAGTTTTAAATTTTCAAACAAAGCACAACTGTTGTCTCACACAGACCTCGCTGGCAAACTCGAAATTTTATATTTCTTTTAAAATCTCACCCAAAGTGACAATGTAGATCACCTCTTAATCTTGCAGTGACTCACTGAATTGAATTAAGAACAATAAATACTGTCAAAGCGCCAGTGGGGAATTTAGTGGGGAGCTTTTTGTAAATTTCTTGTGTGAGGGGATAAAATGAATGACTTTTCTGATTAACTTCTGGTACACCTGAACCTGCTCTGCTCCCATAGGTTCTTGGAGATGTTGAGGGTAAGAATGTTGGTGTGTCGCAGGCACCAGATCATTGTACTATTTTGGACATGTACTTCTCTTTCTTCAGGTGACTCTTCAATCATGGTTGCTGGTCTGGGGGAGAAGGAAGAGGGACGTGATGGCACCGCCAACCTTATAACGTGAGTGACCTCTGTTACAAAGGGACGTGTTTTAAGGATTGTTAAATATGGGGAACATTTGCTTGACCTACTCGTCAAGCGCCGCGTTACTGTGGGAGGTTGAAGATAACTTCTCACAGGGTTAGGAACCGCTAAGCAGTATCGCAGACGTGTCATCATTTATGGCACAACTTACATGGAACATGTAGGAAGGTGGATATCTGAATATGGTTACCCCCAACTTTTTGCCGGGTGTTTTGCTGATTTTCGACTTAGTTGGCCTGGGATCCTGCTATTCAGGACCCCAGGCTTCCTGCTCTCTCTAAAATTGACAACCATGTACCCTAGTTGCATATCCAATTGGACTGAGTCACCTTACCAGTCCCTGTACAGTGTACCTTAGGAACCCAGGGCATAGGTGCACTCAGGGCCTACCAGGGGCTGCCGCATGTATTATGCCACCCCTGGCTGGCCATCCAAATCTGACACAACTGGCTGATCAATCGGCTGGGGCAAGGTGGCGTAAACACCCTTTGCTTTAGATATAGTATCCCTATATCTAACCCTAAAATGGACACATATCCTCCTATCAGTCACTCCTATGGCAGGCCTTATCAATCCTGAAGGCAGAGTGCTTGGAATTATGTGAGATGGTGCTCTGGCATGAGCTGAGCCTGTCTGCAGCTTTCGGAACCAAGTCCTTTAGCTGTTTCCATGATAACGCTATACCATATACTCTTAAGTGCATTATAATCCTCGCGGTTATTGCTAACCTTGGTATAGCATTATCAAAACATGTCGAGTAAGGTGTCATACGAATTGGTATACTACCCCCTCGCCAATTCTGGCTACGGGGGTAGCATTCCACCCTTCTAGAGGGACACGACATGTATGTAACTGTGAACCCCGGTTAAAGTTAACACGAGCCTCAGCATCACAAAATGGATGCTGCCACCACAGACACAAGTCTGACCTGCTGCTGGGAGTCCTTCCAGCGAGGGAGGCTCTGACGAAGGGTTTCCTGCCTTGGGAGGTGCTAGCACCACCCCAGACAGGATTTTGTGTATTGGGTAGGACAGGGCTGAAAGGAATGAGACATGCCTGGGGCACACAAGGTGTCCCTGTGCATACACCGGTCTAAACCAGTTCCTGGGGCACCCCAGCTCCAGTGCTGGTGCAAGACCGGACAAAGGATAGGGGGTGTAACCACCCCCCTTCCTGGTCCCACCCAGAGGAGGGACCTAGTCGTAGTACAGCCCCCTTTAGCCGGATAAAGGTAGGAGCTGGTCCCATTCCAAATTAGATTATCCTGAACAACTTTACAAGAAGAAACTCTGGACTTTGACGTTCTGCTCCCCAGAAGACTGAAGAAATCTCCCTTGTGGGCAAGGAGTGTCCACCCTGCAACTGCAGGCACCATCAAGCGTCCAGCAGCTTCACTTTGTCATCTTCCCTCGAGGATCCAGACTTCAGAGCCCGACGAGACCCAGATTCCCAGACCTCTACCTACATCTGCAGCACAGCTGAGACCCGTGGGTGCGACGAGACACGTGGGACCGGCCATCTTGAACGAAACTGCACTTCGCTTCCAGCACGACTTTGAAGGTAACCTCGACAAAGTGCTTTGGGGATTGAGAAGCCCCAGAGCAGCTCCTGCATTGAAGATCAGCCCTCCAGCCTCCACGAGATCTGCGTGGGGCCCTTCTGCTCAACGCGTTGTCTGGTCACTTGCCGGCTGGCTTGTGGCCTCCTAGACGACGATCCACGAAATCCACACTGCTGGTCTGGTTGCTCCAGACTGGCCCTTGCTCCCTTCCAAAAGAGGAGCACCCCGGACCCTCCTGGTCCACTCCAGACGCCGTTTCCACTCACCGTGTGGGTTGCCTTTGCCAAGGCCTGTTGACTCCGATCCCGGATCCGACACAGAGAGCCTGCGTGGGACAGCTCGTGCCTCCATCCTGGTCGTCGAAGACACCAACTGGTCGTCGAAGACCCCACCTGGCTGCAGAGACAAGCGTCCATCTTCACCTGATCGCGACGACGACATCTGGTTCCACTCCAGTCACTGGCTAGTGACTTTGAACATTGTCCCCTCTGCTTTCAGGTTCTTCACATCACCGATCCACCCTTGGATTGCACCGGACATCTTCCTCCTGGTCGCCTGCAGCATCTTTCTTCAAGGCTCCATAGACTTCGACGCGGAAACCCGACACACTTTGACACCTATGCACCCGCAGCCCGTGGGTGAGGTAACAAGAGCATTTCGGTGCTCAATGGTAGCTTGACTCTCCTAGTGTCCACTTCCATTGTCGTTTTTGTCCTATCTAGTCAGGAACGTCCGTACTCACCTTTACTTTAAACTGTACTGTCCATAGACGTTTGTACGCATCTCGCGTGTGAGTTCACACTCTGCACACACACTCCGTGGGCCTCCTATTACTTACCTCAAGTTAGTGTAGCGTGGTCCCATTGATCCTACAGCCTCTGGACAGCTCCATTTCTTCTATTGACTTTCACATTCCACTTACTTAGTATATGGTTTGTCGCGCCCCTAGGGCAACATCGTAATGGTGCAACTTAAACGTATTTTTCCTAAGAGGTTGTCATGTGCTTATCCCTCTGATCTCATAAAGAGTTCACAAGGTGTATGTTAGTTAATAAATATCTTGTTTATTTTCATAACAACCTGTGCGGTGTCCTTTCATGTGGTATTCAAGGGGTTATATGTGGTAAAACAGCTGCCTTCACATGCCAAAAGAGTTTAGCCTAAGACTGCTTTGTCCATGCTACCATTAGGATAGCTGGTCTATAAGGTTGACTTACAACCAATCACCATAAGGGTTGTTTGGACTGATACAAGGTGATCACTAGAACTAGTGAGCATCATATATCAGGCCAACTTCTCACAGAACAGATTAAGTTCCTTTAAAGGTTTTTTTTCTTGTACTTCCTCCCACTATCTCAACTTATTTCCGTTCCCTTCCTCCTGAAGTGTCCAGAAGCAAAGAGAGAGACTGAAGTGAACTGATTTTCCCTAGCCTTGATTGTGTCCTCCAGGAGGGTCTTGGTTACTAAAGGTTTTACTTTGAGACTCTTCGATCTCCTCAAAAATGCAGATTTAGAGTGCTCCTTCTATATACACATCTCATGACCTGGGAGACTCCTATTCGTTTTCAATTAGATCAGATCCCCTGCTCATTCAATGTAGTGCGGAATCTCCCTGGCAATCCTTAACTCCCCTACATATTGCTGTACCAGTAGAAAGACCATACTTTCTTTAAAACCGTTTCTCCACCAGGAATCGACTGCTGAGCTTCAACACTGAATATCACTCACTGCACTTATGTGGAGAAGTGTGGCTCAATGGTTAGAGCGGCAGACCCTGATGCAGAGGTCTGGCCTGGACCAGGGTCCAATTCCTGCCTCGGCAGTTCTTGGGCTCAATTTCCCCGGGCCTGATAATTCTTGCCTCGGTGCCTATTCTAATCATGGGTCCCACTCTGCAACTCGGGGCAATAGCTTGCTTAATCTCCACAACGGCCCCAACAGCGCTAGGATGCCTGGCTTCACCTTGGGGTTGCCCAGGAGTGGGCACTTCACAGGGAAAGGCCAGGAAGGGTTCTACAGCGGTATGTGTACAGCGCCTTGAGACGCCTTCGGGGGCGATACGTGCGCTATATAAGCACTACATTTACCTTCCTCTAATGTGGGGGAAATTTATTTATAAAATTTTTTTAAAAAAGTTTACATATATTTTTATATAATTTCTGTAAAAAAAGGAAACCATGATGTGTGTGTGTGTGTGTATATATATATATATATATATATATATATATATATATATATATATATATATATATATATATATATATATATATATGTATATGTTTCTGTAGTAGGGGATCTCTGTGTATAGTCATAATCTACTGAATAGTCCCGTCCATGGGCGTGGACCCCGGAGCAATCAAAAATCTTAGGGTGTGGAAAAATGCAGAACTGCACAGACACCTAGGAGAATTAAAGACAGATAATGCAGCCTAAAAACAGGCTACACTTTCCAGTACTTCAACTAGAAATTCCACCAAAAAATCCACAAACAGCAAAGCCGGTCCAGATTTCCCTTGCCTCAACAGCAAAATCCCTCTGGAATGATAGAGAGGAAGGCCTGGACAGACAAGCCCCATAGGCTGCCAGTATTTGTCTCAGAACAGGATACTGTGCTTTTAAGAGAACTTTCCAGAACTTCAAAGTATCCCAGAATGCACTGCAGGGTCCTTTTACTTTCAGTTCTTTTTTCCGGCTCCTGCAAGCAGGACCCTGGAGCATTGAGCTCTCCCTTTTCAAGGGTTTATTGGGGATTTTTTCACTTTTTTGTCAAGTTGAGTGCTTTTTAAGTACTTTGGTGCCTTTCTAGTTTTTTGCACTCTTTTGACGTCAAATATGCCTGCATTATTTGACAAATGCCCGGAGTGCTCCAGGAAGACGGCCAAATCAGATCCCCAAGAGGTGTGTATCCTCTGCCTTCCATCTTCCCATGTCCCAGAGGAGTGTGTGATTTGTCAGGGCTTCTCCGGCAGGACCCTGAAGGACAGAAAGAAGATCATTCTTCTGGGCCTTGAGGAAAGAAGACTGAAGGCGCAAGGTGGGTCTGGAGGGGCTTCCTCTGCCCGTGCTGAGGCCTCTGGGGGGCTCCCCAGGGGCAGGAAGACCATCAAGCGTCCCCATTATCCGTCTGGGTCGATTGCACAGACTACGACATCGAGAGGGATGACTACAGTCTGTTCCCCATCTCCCCAGGGCTCTGGGTCGAAGCGACATCGATGCTAGACGTCGAAGGAACTTAACAGACTGCCGTTGAGGTCTCCTGTGACGATTTTGTCGTCGTCTGAGTCGACGTCGAGTGACAGACGTCGAAAGGCCCAGCGTCGGCGCTCGCCGTCGAGGCGACACCGCCGTTCGCCCTCGGCGAAAAGGAGGGGATCCTCGTCGTCTGAGAGAAGATCGCCGTCGAGGGACCGACTCTCGCCGTCGAGGGACCGACTCTCGCCGTCGAGGGACCGACTCTCGCCGTCGAGGGACCGACTCTCGCCGTCGAGGGACCGACTCTCGCCGTCCGGTCGCCGTTCTTCTACACCGAAGAGACGGAGAAAGATCTGGCGCCATGGGAGGTTCTTAAAAGTAAAACAAAAGAGTTTTCCCAATGGGGTGTATTGTTTCCTGCTCCTAAATCAGGACTCACACTTGACAACCATCACTCACACCATTCATTATGTGGAACTGGAGAACACTTACCAAAAAGGAACATGCCCAAGCATAAACTATTTTTTAAAAAAGTATACAATTTATTAAAAACTTAGTTGCACAAGATAACAATAAAGGTCAAATAAAAAACATATACACAAATAAGAACACAGAATGAAGCACAAATTAAAAGCCACCTAATGTGGACGTGGAGAAAATTAGTCTAGAAAGACACTCCTATCTGTCTTTTTCATTTCATTTCGGAGCATAGTTTGGCAACAACAAAAGGAATATTATTCCATTTAGATTGAATTCGTTATTGGCAACGCCGAATATGACTTGCAGATTTGCGTCGACGCGTTTCGGAAGCAACAACTGATAAAAGCTTCCTTCTTCAGGACAGTTTCTATTTTTATTCTCCACACATGAAGATGTCAGACCTAATGCATAAAAATACAATACAGTGCAACTGTTACAATACCATATGTGTTCCTTTGAACAAACCTCCTATTTTTTCACCTTGCTTTATCTATTGTACGTTCTACGGGTTGGTTTGACTGTTACAAAAGTTTGTTTCCAAAGCATTTCATATAATTGCTGGTACCAACAAAAACATTCACCCTCATTAGCCCCAAAAACCTTCAGTTGATTTGCCCTGGTTATAAACATTTTTTCAAACGCCACCCACTTTCTATTTCTATTGGTAAGGTGTACCCATTTGTTCTATACATCATCTTGTCTCTACACATTTTTTTTCAGATAATTTTTTAGGGGAGGCAGTTTTGTGTTCCCCTCCACAGTATTTTCTACCATCTATAAACTAAAAGAAAAAGGGAAAGGACCTATATGTAGCAAGATATTCTATACACAATGTTCCAAACTATTCAATATGGTAAGCTATAACCTTTTGGTTAGTGTTGTCCACATTTTGTTCAGTATCCACAATATACCACACTAAAATCATTCATACAAAGTAATATATATATGCACTGACCCTGGGGGTTCTGTTACTACTGGCGGTCTGCACAATCTGTATTATCTGTATTGATCCGCCGTTTTATGCCTGTGTAGTCATCAAGCTTGTTTCCTCATTTCTATAATTGAGAGGAATATATTTTAATAAGTATGAGGGTATGCCCTAGTTTGTCAGGTTCTCGTTAGATAAATTTTGCGCCGAAATTGTTTACCTTTATCTCTAATTAAGCGCTTTTATTTCACAATTTGTTTCTTTAGAAATTAGTCCGATGCTGGTCTGGCACAATCCTGCATAGGTTACAAAAGGTAAATTTGCTTATTTGTCTATAATGAATAGAGTCTCGTGGCTATATTATTTCCATGTTGTCATGAAGTATTTACCTGATTATTTATGCAGACGGGCGTATCGGATATGGCGATTCTCTTCTGTTTTCAGGTCTGTATTTCTAAAAAATATATTTAGAGGTATACTGTTTATATATGTTTGGATAAGGACCTAGTCTCACGTTGTTTCTTCCATGTTTAGACATAAAGCGTATTTTTTGTTAAGAAAAGGACCTAATATAATCGTGGTCTCTCTACTTAAAATTCTGACAGGCTTTTACCTTAAAGGATGGATCCGATTTCCATAAAAGGGGTTCTGTATTGCAGCCGGGTATTTCAACACTCGTGGCTGCATGGAGAAATAAAAAGGTACAAGGACTCAGGATTTTTCGTTTGTATTATTGGGTTTTCGTACACTGTGGGTTTCGAGCAGGAAGGCTTTAATTAAATAGCCATCTCGTATTGCTACCGGCAGTGATTCGCATGGTCGGTCTCTTACCTAATGTTCGCACACGGCGGGAATTCCCGGAACTGCTCAACGTGGCGTCTCCTTGATCACCGCTTCTTGTTTCGAGATATCGACTACCCTGTTTGCGGGAGTCGCTTATAAGCCACGTCACCGGGTCACGTGGTTATTAAACCGGTCATGTGACTCGTGTTTGTAATCGCGAAAGTTACGAGCTGAGGGTTTTGTTTCCTTTTTTTTAAACTCTCCCACCATGTGAAACTTTATAATTCCCTTCGCAGGGCTCGACATGTGAATTATTTTTTCTTTTTTCTTTTTTTCCGGTGCTTTGTTGTCCTAAGTGCATCCATAAAAACTCAAAGTTGGGAAACTGATATAGGTCTTCAAAATTAATAGCGGAAAGCTTAATTTGGTCCCTATGGGGGGCTCAACATATTAATCTTCCTTCTGTGAATTGCGATGTTCTAATTTATTTAAAGAGCACGTGGAAGGCTTAAAGTTTAATGACCACGGCACCCTCACTATTCCCAGATTTTAGGGTCATGTCAATATTATATATATATTTTCGGGGGCCCACATATATAGTTGGCTGATGAATCATAATATACAATAGGTAGGCATTACATTCGCCTCTATGGGTGAACTCTGAATTGCTCTTGTGTGGAGGCGGAAATAATCCTCCAAACCGAATATATGACACTCTAATGAATCTATTGGGTTCATAAATTGTTTATAATCCTAAGCTAAGGTACAAATGAGATGATAGAATTTCTATCCATTTTGCTGTTTTTTTGGTATAAGTGAGATGTCCACTAAATTTACTGTGCTATTCTCATCCAGTCTTCTTTAGTATTCAATCCACGGTTGAACGTATCTAACTTGGAGATGTACCACTGTTCCCTATTTTTACGTTTTATCTCCACATTGCCTCCTCTTTTTGAGATGGTTATCCTCTCGATTATAAACCAAGAGAACTCTGTGTGTTTGTGTTGTAGAGCTTTAAAGTGGTCAACCATGGGGGCATTCTCCTTGTTGGTTTTCAGGGCAGACCTGTGTTCCAACAGACGTAATCTTATTTCTCTGCCAGTCTCTCCCACATAGGCCAATTTGCAGGGACATAAAATTATATAAACAAGGTTGCTGCTTCTACAGTTGTTTAGAGTTTTTGGTGTTACAGTATAGTTATTGTAGGTTAGGGATTTTCCTACAATGCAGTTTTCGCATATTGAGCAATTACTGCACTTGTGGTTTCCCACAGCTTTGCTGCCCTTTATTGTTGACTGATTGTTGTTGTTTTGCTCTCTGTAAGTGTGCACCAAATTTTGACGAATGTTTTCATTCCGTCTAAATGCGAAGATTGGTTTGGCCAGTTTTACTTCTTTGCCATCGTTTAAAATGTGCCAGCTTGAGTGGATGGCCTTTTTTAGCTTATTACTAATATTTGAGAATTGACTGACAAAGACTAGTTTTGAGTCATTTATCGGTTTTTTCACCTGGGAAGGATTTGGGTGTATCATTGTGTCGCGATCGTAAAATCGCGCCCTTTTGTTAGAGTTGGTAATCAATTTTTTAGGATACCCCCTTTCCTTTAATTTCTCACTGAGTTTTTTGGCATGTTTTGTATAGTCTGCCAAAGTCGAGCAATTTCTTCGGAGTCGAAGAAATTGTCCAAAGGGGACATTGTCTTTTTGTGAGCGGGGATGATAGCTGCTATAGTGCAGTAAGGTATTCTTGTCTGTGGGTTTGGAGTAGAGTTCCACTTCCAATTTGCCCTCAGTGTTTTTAATGGTGATGTCTAAGAAATTTACAGCTTCTCGGTCAAACACTGCTGAGAAGCGAAGGTTTTCATCCCCCAGGTTCAACCACTCGAGAAATTCTTTCAACGTGTCAACCTCACCTTCCCAAATAAAGAAGATGTCATCAATGAAGCGCCGCCATATCAGGATGTTTTCAAAGAATGGTGACGCTTCATTGAACACATGTTTCTCCTCGAATTTGGCAACGTATAAACATGCTAAGCTCGGCGCACAGGTAGCCCCCATGCTGGTGCCCTTACGTTGTAGGAATAACTCATCTTGGAACAAAAATAGGTTGCTTTTCAGGACAAGGGTTATGCATTGCATTATAAATTCTAGGTTGGCTCCTCTGAGGTCTACACTGCCTAGTATTTCTTCCACCACATTGATCGTGTCAGTTTGCGGTATATTTGTGTACAATGCCTCTATGTCGAGGGTTACCATGATCTGAGTTTTGGGATTGTACACTAAGCCCTCTACTATAGAAATCATATGTGCCGAATCTCGCACATATGATTCTTGTTTTAATACAAGAGGTTTTAAGAAAGTGTCCGCATATTGACTCAAGGGTTCGAGACGCGAACCGATGCAGCTAACAATGGGTCTCATGGGGGGATTTTCTTGGCTTTTATGTATTTTGGGGAGCCCATATATCGCAGGTGTTCTTGCATCTTTACTGTATAGGAAATCAGATTCTGCCTTACAGATTTGGTTTCTATCAAAAGCATTTTTTACTATTTCACAGACTTTTTTGTTCAATGCCTCCAGAGTGGAGAATGGAACTCTTTGGTAGTGTTCTTTCACTTCTAGTAAAGCTAACATCTTTTTATTATAATCCTCCGTATTGAATACAACTACACCACCGCCTTTATCAGCGGGTTTAATGGTTAGTTGCAAGTTGTTTTTCAAGCCTATCATTGCTGTTCTGTGGTCTTTGGACATGTTGTTCTTATCGGGAAAGGTTTGTTGAAGGATTTTATTTATTTTGGATTCAACTACTTTTTCAAATACTTCCACATTCTTGCCCACTTGGGAAATGGTGGGGGTAAATGTTGACTTTTGTTTGAGTCCTGAAATGTTATTCGGAGGATTATATTCCCTTTCTTCAAAAAATTCCTTTAGTCTGATTTTGCGGAAAAATGCTTTAAGATCTTTTTCTAGATTAAATTTGTTTACATTGGCAGTAGGAGCAAAGGTGAAACCCATGGGAGGTTTGCCTACGTCCCAGGCTGGAAAGGAAGGCGGATCACCGGGTTCGGTGTATACTCCATCACAGAAGCCAGCTGTTTTACCACATATAACCCCTTGAATACCAAATGAAAGGACACCACACAGGTAGTTATGAAAATAAACAAGATCTTTATTAACGAACACCTCTGAACTCTTTGAGATCAGAGGGCTAAGCACATGACAAGACTTAAGAAAAAAACGTTAAGTTGCACAAATTACAAAGGTTCCCTAGGGGCACGAAAAACCATATACTAAGTAAATGGTATAAGGCGATCGATAGAAGGAATGGAGCTGTCCAGAGGGTGTGGGATCGCTGGGACTACACTATCCTAACCTGAGGTAAGTAATAGGAGGCCCACGGGAAGCGTGTGCAGAGTGTGAACTCACACGCGAGATGCGTAACAAAGTCAATGGACAGTACAAATTACAAAAAGGTTTTAGACAGTTCGACTAGCTAGGACTAAAACGACTGGAAATCTGGACACTAGGAGAGTCAATCCACCCTTGAGCACAGAAATGCTGTTACCTCACCCACGGGCTGCGGGTGCATAGGTGTCAAAGTGTGTCGGGTTTCCGCATTGAAGTCTATGGAGCCTGGAAGAAAAGATGCTGCAGGCGGCCAGAAGGAAGATGTCCGGAGCGACCTAAGGGTGGATCGAGGAAGATGAAGACCTGAAAGCAGAGGGGACAATGTTCAGTCACTAGCCAGTGACTGGAGTGGAACCAGGAAGGAACCAGATGCTGTCGTCGCGATCAGGTGAAGAGTGGACACTTGACTCTGCAGCCACGTAGACCAGGTGGTGTCTTCGACTACCAGGCTGGAGGCACGAGCTGTCCCATGCAGGCTCTCGCTGTCGGCGGTGTTGGTTCCGGATTCGGCGTCAACAGGCCTTGGCAAAGGCAACCCACGCGGTGAGTGGAAAAGGCGTCTGGTGCGGACCAGGAGGGTCCGGGGTGCTTCTCCTTTGCAGGGAAGCAGGGGCCAGTCTTGAGCAACCAGACCAGCGGTGTGGATTTCAAGGATCGTCGTCTAGGAGGCCACTAGCCAGCCGGCAAGTGACCAGACAACGCGTCGAGCAGCAATCAAGCAAAAGGGCCCCACACAGATCTCGTGGATGCTGGAGGGCTGATCTTCTGTGCAGGAGCTGCTCGGGGCTGGGGCTTCTCAATCCCCAAAGCACTCACTCGAGGGTGCCTCTGAAGTCGTGCTGGAAGCGAAATGCAGTTACTCCAAGATGGCCGGTCCCGCGTGTCTCGTCGCACCCACGGATCTCAGCTGAGCTACAGATGTAGGTCGGAGTGTAGTATAGTTCCTATTTTCCCAATAGGCTCTGCGCATTGGAATAACCTAAACAGCAGTGTAGACGTAGGACTTAGGTCATCTAGGTCTCTACTGACTATGTTAAACTGAATTTTAGGTTTGCGCCAGCTAGCTCAGAGGTCACTGGAAACTTTCTTGAACGAATAGGGAGGGACAAGCTCTCCTGACTCAGACAAGAAGGGATTCCGTTTCCGACAACCGCATAAACGTGACCACTTTGCTTCCTCAGAATAAGAGTATATCTCTAGAGTCGTGTGAAAACAAGACAGTTATTTCACTCAGTCAGCAGTACATACTTATGCAGAGAAATGGAGACAGGCGTTTTCAATAAAAGGTGTAATTTATTGAACAGTCTTCTTTCTCATGCAAGAGAAATGAATTGCCACAATTGCAATACTTAAAGTGCGTACAGTAAAAGTAGTATTATGAAATACTGTAAAAGCATCGATATGGTTTCTTAGCCATATGATACTTTTAAAATGGATAAAATATATACACACATAAATACATTGACTAACTTACTCAACTGGTGCTTCTAACTAAGCCTACCCGGTGTACCGGACATTGACTAACGTACTCAACTGGTGCTTCTAACTAAGCCTACCCCGGTGTACCTGACATTGACTAACGTACTCAACTGGTGCTTCTAACTAAGCCTACCCCGGTGTACCCGACATTGACTAACGTACTCAACTGGTGCTTGTAACTAAGCCTACCCCGGTGCACCTGACCTAGGCCTAATACATGGGAAGGGACGAGTAAGTAGCAGTTTAAGTTAAGTTGGTTAAAATAGTTTTGCCAAGAATCTGCATCAAGAATTCTCTTAAGGGTTTAGTCAGCTCCGTACCTTGGTAGTGTCAAACAGACTACATGAATGCCCACTTTAATTTTCCACAAGTTAACTGCAATTATATAATAAAAATAGGATCAATGCTAGCAGCTAACTCCTTTTTTTTCGGTCCCCAACATCTTTTGGAAAAGTTCCCATTATTCACAAATTTGTACATTTTACCAACATGATCTAGTGTGGGGTTTTTCAGTACAGCTAGAAGGGCTGAAGCGCTTGACATACTAGGATTCAGACATAAGGATAAACAGTTTGCCCAGTGGTCTCCCAACCTTTTGTGTAAAGAGAGCTACTTATGTTCAATTTAACTCATTGAGAGCCACTAACATCATTAGTGTTGTGATAGTGTCCAAATCAGACAAGATTACATTAATGGCCACCAGATGCTGGGTTACTACCAGCAATCATTTCAGTGCATCGGGCGTGGCTGTCCGCAGTAATGTAATAAAGACTTTTGTTCACATGGAATGCCTCTGTTAGTAATACATAACAGCCATAACTGCAATGCATCTGGTAATATTTATAAGACATCTCCCCAACGCCACATGATTTATCACTCAAATATTTGGCATTTCAACCATTTTCTTCCAATATCAGCGTAATAGTACTGAAAATAAACACATTCATTTTGAATACATCTCAATTTTGGTAAATGCATACTAAATAAACCAAGCAGAAATTTATATTTGATAACTGGACTGCAGGAAGGAAGCTACTTACAGGTAGATGGGGAGCCAATATTAGCTCACGATCTACTCTGAGAAGGTGGATGCTACCAGTGGCTTATGAGCAACTCTGTGGTGAAGCCGGATACAGCCAAGTCTCTTTTACCCTACTTACAAACACGAAGAACAAAATGAGATGCATGAAAGGTTCAGTTAATTTGAGCCACTAGTAACTACTCAAGTCTGCATTCCAGCCCAGTTTTTTTTTAAAGTATCACACTACAAGCAAGTCGCCCCAGTACGACCGTTCTTCCCATGTACCACACGTCTTACTCCTAGCATGTTGTGCCACAGAAATCAAACCACCAAGCTCAACCTCTTTGATGGGGCCCACCTAGCTTGAAATGTGTTTGGGGTTTGCATATGTTACCATGCAGAATGTAGTCTGGTGGAACAGTTCGGGCTAGACTACCATTCTCAAGTGTGGAAGAAGTTAATTCAAATACAGTTGGTTCACAGCTGTACTGAGTAAACTGGGGAGAAAAAAAAAAAAAGAAAGGGAACTAGCCCGGATAAATTATTAGTGATTTTGTTTCTGTAGTAGGGGATCTCTGTTATAGTCATAATCTAGTGAATAGTCCCGCCCATGTGCGTGGACCCCGGAGCAATCAAAAATCTCTTAAATCGCCAAAAAATGCAGACCTGCACAGACAAGAGAGAATTTTAAGACAGATAATGCAGCCTATATCCACAGGCTACACTGTCCAGTACTTCAACTAGAAATTCTACCAAAAACCCACAAACAGCACAGCCTGTCCAGTTTTCTCCACAGAGAAAAACTTTCCTTTACCAGCAAAAGCCTCTAGAATGATAGAGAGGAAGGAATGGACAGACAAGCCCCATAGGTTGCCATTATGTGGCTCAGAACAGGATACTATCTCCGTATCCCAGAATGCACAGCAGGTCCCTTTTACTTTCAGTTCTTTTTTCCGGCTCCTGCCAGCAGGAACCTGGAGCATTGAGCTCTCCCTTTCAAGGGTTTGTTTAGAGATTTTTTCACTTTTCAAGTGTTTGAGTGCTTTCATTTGAAGTACTTTGGTGTTCTTCCTTGTGTGTGTGTGTCTTTGAGCACTCTTTATTTGTCAAAAAGCCTGCTTTGTTTGACAAATGCCCAGAGTGTTCGAGGAAGAAGGCCAAGTCAGACCCACACGAGGTGTGCATCGTCTGCCTTCCCTCATCTCATGTCCCGGAGGAGTGTGACATTTGCCAGACCTTCTCCACCAGGACCCTGAGAGAGAGGATGAAGATCAGGCTCCAAGGCCTGGAAGATAGAAGACTGACGGCACAAGGTGGGTCTGGGCATACTCCATCTGCCCATGCTGAGGCCTCTGGGGGGCTCCCCAGGGACAGGAAGACCAGCAAATGTCCCAGTTCTCCGCCCTCGTCGATAGCATCGACTGCGTCGAGAGGGATGACAGCAGTCTGTTCCCAGTCTCCCCGGGACTCTGGGTCGAAGCGGCGTCGACGTCCGACATCGAGGGGACTGACTAGGCCGCCATCTATCGCAGTCGATGGAGTCGTCGTAGAGTTATCGAGGCTACACCGCCGTCGGCGTAGAAGAGAGGTCGGCGTCGCAGGGATTCTTGATGTAGAGGAGGACTTAGACTCGCAGGCGTTCAACGTCTAGGAGACGCTCGGCGACCAGAAGGCGTTCGCTGTCGAGGAGAAGGCGTTCGACGTCAAGGAGGAGACGTTGGACATCGAGAGGACGACGGTCGCCGTCTAGGTGACGTTCGACGTCCAGGCGAGACTCAACGTCAAGACGATGGCGCCGGTCGACGTCGAGACTGCATTAGTCGACGCCAAAGAAGCGCGGAAGGATTTCTGGCGCCAAGAGTCCCTCTGGGTCCGCTGGGGCGTGCCGGTGATGTTCGCTGATAGGAGACACTGCCTCTCCATCGCCTCCGCCTAGGAAGAAGAGGGAGTCACCGGGCTCGGTGTACTCCGAGGTATATACACCTCCTAAGCCGAGGTCGCCTTCCCCCTCCTCCTCCCTTGCCCAAGGAACCAACTCCGTGGACTCCCACTCCGCCTCCGCTTCCACCGCCTCCTCCTCATTCTCATCCTCTGCTTCCGCCTTATGGACATCCTACGGTTCCGCCGAGGACTGCTTCACTACCACGGTACCCGACACCGCCTAAGGGGACTCCTCAGCCGAGGCTCCCGGTCAGGCTGTAGTCGCCTACTCCTTTGAGACCTGTGGAGCGTCTGAAGCCAAGGAGATCGCGCTCTCGCTCCGGCCGGAGGGAGAGATCGCAGAGTCGTCACCGGTCATCGACGAGATAAAGGCGACGCCACAGGAGGCACAGATCAAGATCCCACACGGACTCTTCTGGGGCCAGGGACTACTTGCCGAATTTTTCGGAATCCCTTGGGACGAGGGTGTCGCCAGTAGACAACATCGTCTCATTCCAAGATGTTCTGCTGAGGGGGTGCGGCTAAGTTGGGCATCACGGTGACGGTGCCCACGCACAAAGTCTGATTTTCGAGACACTACATAAAAAGCACCTGTCTCGACCGTTGCTGCCTCTAGTACCAGGATTGGTAGAGCCCGCCATGGAGTTGTTTCTCACTACGGCGGTGACGAAGGCGGCTCCCTCCAGGCTCCTCAAGAAGTACCGGGCGCTGTATTCTGACCTGGCTTTTCTCAGGATGGATCCAACACCGGACTCGGTCCTAGTGACGGCGGCTCGGAAGCAGCATGCCACCAGCCCATCGTCTACAGTACCTCCTGATAAGGAGAGCCGCTGGTTAGACTCGGCAGGCAGGAAGGTCTGTGGGACGGCGTCTACAATTTCAAAGAGGCTTTATTCGAGCATTTCTCATAAAAGCACAATACATAGAAAATATTAAAACAGTATTAAATGATTGCCTCGGAGAAGTAAAAACAAGAGTTTTTGGCAAAGAATCATATACATATAAGCAATATTAGATGATTGCCTCAGACATAATAAAAACAAGAATTTTTGTAAAAGAATCATGTACATATATGTATACAATTTTAAAATAAGAGCGTCATCAAATATCTTGTAATAGTAAAACTCATCCTCTATAAACAGTTACTCGACTATCAATTTATTCCTAATAGCCCATGCCCACCCCAGGAATTTTGCTACTGCTATAGCCAATGGCAAGTATGAGCTAGTACAAATAATTCTCATAGCTATAATACTGCTTTTGGTGCCTAGATTTTTACATGCAGGTTTTAACCAAATTTGTCTAGGGATAGCATAGGCCTGACAGGCAAATAAAAAATGGCCAACAGTCTCATTTTCAGATCCACACGCGGGGCAAGAGCGGTTTAGTGAACCCCTCCACCTGCCAGTGAGTACCCTCATTGGGAGAGTACCTATCCTCAGTTGGCATAGGAGCTTCCTATCCCGTGGCTTTGTTATTGTGTCCCAGTAAGGTTCGTAATCGGGTAAGATTTTAGATTCCAGATAACATCCTGCCATCGATCTAGAATCAGTATTTCTCCTGTCCCGCTCAGTCACATAATTCCAGTACAACTCCTTTACAATAATTTTACTAGGAAATAGTGCTCCCGACGTATTTTATCCCAAAGAGTTTGGAGACCCAACAATCACAACAGAGATCTGAGGTCTTTTAGCCATTTCATTTTATGAAAAAGATTCTATTTAATTACCGCCAGAAAACCTTCGGCATAGTGCTGAAGTTCTGGAGTGGTCCAGAGTCGTCTCCAGTACAGTATCGGACGAAGCTTTACCAAATCGACCACAGCCTTTCTACCCAGCTCATATCCAAGGGGGAGAAGGGGGTGCTTTTAGGAAGACCCGTAATTGTCCTAATTAACTTATTTTCGCACCTTTGTAGTGAATCACGTTTTCCAAAACCCCACAACTCCGCCCCATAGAGTGCTGAGCCAAGGTCTTTTGCCTCGTAGGCCTGGAGGGCTGGCATAATAGGTTTAGTTTCTGACTTTCTATGCTCAACCCCTAAAGTACCAGCTATTTGTCTATGCCTTAATGCCGCTAGATCAATGTGCTGGGACCATTTAAGATCATTGGTTATATAGATACCAAGGTAGGTAAAAGCTTTAACTACCTCTAGTGGGCGCTGATTCATAGTTAGCCTAGATCGAAAGTTACGGTGAGGATTAAATACCATTAGCTTGGTTTTGGTCACATTGACTTCAAGGCCATGCTCCCCACAGAATTCCTCAAAAATATTAAGGGCACTCTGCAAGCCACTCGGGGTCTTCGATATAATGAGGGGATCGTCGGCAAACATTAATATTGGGACCTTAGTGTCCGCCAACAAAGGGGCGTCTAAATTAACAGACAACATTCTATCCACTATTCCATTAATAAATAAGGAGAATAGTAGGGGGGCCATGGCACACCCGTGCCTAACTCCCCGCTCAACCGGGAAGTCCGCAGTGACTTCCCCTGGACTACCCCACTGTATCCTGGCAAAATTCGCCTCATGCAACCTCATAACCAGGGTCAGTAAATCCTCTGGAAGACCCATTTTCCACAGTACTGACCACAACTTTGACCTGGGAACTAGGTGGAAGGCAGCCCGCAAGTCCACAAAAGCGGCGTACAGGCTGCCCCCGCCCAGCACCACTGTTCACCACCGTAGTAGAGTGAAGCGGAAGACCTGGTCCACCGTACTGGTGGCCTTCCTGAAGCCGGCCTGGTAAGGGGATAGTGCATTTTTTTTATCCACCCAGACCATGAGCCTGTTCACCACCATCCTCCCCACCACCTTTTGAATGGTAGCTATCAAGCTTATGGGTCTGTAATTCCCCGGCAAACCCCTGTCGCCTTTCTTATGTACAGGGATAATAATTGCACCCTTCCAAGATGACAGGACAATTGCACCCTTAGCAACAGCATTAATCAAAAGCAGGATGTATTTGCCCCAGTGTTTCTGAACATTAATAAAAAGGTCCGCCGGGATCCCATCCAAGCCGGGAGCTCTTCCTCTACATACTGCACTTAGGGCAAACACTACTTCGCCAAGACTAAAAAAATTACCATTAGGATAAACAACTATAAAATCTTCCATCTCAGAACCGGGGTGGCTATCAGCATATTGAGGCTTAAAGTAGTTAGCCCAGTCCTCCTCACTAACGTTATTATCTGGGCAATTAGATAGACCACCACTACCCCATTTAACAATGCTCCAGAAGAGCTTGGAATCTTTGGTCTTGCTAGCCTCCCTTAATTCATTCCAATGCTTCTCGTCCCATGCTCTTTTAGCAGAGGCTATACAATCTTTGCAAGACCTTCTTGAACAACGGATAGCCAATAGATCTCTATTTTTAATTGCTGTTCCCAAAGCAAACCTGGCTTTCCTACACTGAGCGTTGTACCACCTCGCAGAACTGGTAGGTACATTATTAGTTTTCCTACCTGGTTTCTGAAAATGAGATTTAATAACCCTAAAAAGATTATCGTGTATAGCAGTAGCTTCTTGTGACCCGGGAACAACTGTTTTTATTTGATCAAGGGCAATTATCACCTTGTCCACCTCCGTATCCATACTAGCCATAGACTGATGGTTAGCCAGGACCATAGGCCATTTTAGCCGTCGCATATCATTAGAGGATGTGGGCAGGGGAACACCAATCCACTCTTTTGAGGGCTTCCCTGTGGGTTACACACAATGGGTCGTGGTCACTTTACAACCTCTGCTTTACTTCCATATCGTTGACTCCCTTCCATAGTTGAAGACTGCACAAAATATAATCTATCCTACTCCTGTTTCTACCATTATCGAAAGTGCATGCCCCCTCCTTGTCACTCATTGTACGCCCATTTAGAGCCCCAAGGCCCCTTTCCAGGCAAATGGCATTCAAACATATGATGTCCTCAGGCCAGCGTTTAATAGGGTCTAGATTTAGTTTAGGTACACCCCATATCATATCCTCGTCCATCCCAACTAGAGTATCACATATGTCCAGGGGTTCAAATGTACGATTAAAGTCTTCAGCAATAATGATATTATTCATGGAGTATGTCTCGAGTAGGGAGACCAGGGCCGCAAGAACTGCTGATTTTCCCCCATTAGAGCCCCTGGCGTATACATTGTATATATCCAGTCGCCCAGATAGGCCCATGCTCACTTTTATAAGTTGGATATCGTTGTTACCAGTCTCAACCATATTGATAGAAAAGGGCAGAGATTGACGTACCCATATAATCAGGCCACCCTTCGGGCGCCCCTTTTGGCCTTTGGTTGCCGGGATTGAATAATTCAGATACCCCGGGAGAAAACATGGCTCACACATCCAGGTCTCCTGGAACATACATACATCATAACAATTTACAAAATCTACCCATTCCTGGGACTCCAGCTTAGGGCAGATTCCAGCTATATTCCATGAAACCAAGCTTCCTACTCCCTCCATTTCATTTGTTGCCGGTTCCATGTGAGTTCCTTGCGGGGTTACATCAGGAACTGTAATATTATCAGTATAATCAACTGTCCTGGAATTCCGATTAGTTGGTACCACCCCCTTGTGATAATGATCTTGTGGGCGGTTGATGGTGTGCTCTGAGATGCTGTCGACTCGTTTGCGATCATGTCAGTCCCATTCATTAAGCCCAGAGAGGACATTGAATCTATTAGTTATTTCAACTCCCCCTCTATGTCTAGAATCTCCCCCATACCACCGACCAGATGGAATCACATGAGGTGAAGGTCGCACCCCATGTCTCCCCATAGGATGGGTTTGATTGGGGAAATTCGTCAGATGGGGGAGCCTATGGAAGGGTTTTACCTGGGTACCTGGTCTATAGAAGAATCCAAGGGGCACAACTTCAATACCCTGTCCCATCTCTAGTGAATGCTGTTCTATCTCCCCTAGTACTCTACCAACTGTACTTGGGTTGTTAAAATTAATAACTATACAGTCACCCTCTGTGGTCTTCCTTGAGCGACGCACCCAACCTACTCTACGGACCATGAGTATGTCTCGTCCAATTTCATGGCCCTGTTCTAAATTCTTTGTGAACCAGTGGGAAACCTTTGACTTCAATTGATAGAACCCCTCAGTCAAACCAGCTCGAAGAGGGGGGAAATTTGTCATAATCTCCACTAAGGGGGTACTTTGAGGAGGTAAGTTAAGTGTAAATTGATTACCTACAACTAAATCGGAATTGTTAAGAACCAAACACCAAAAACAATGGTGACAATGTCAAAACCACCAGCTTTTGCAAGAGGACCTGGGTTTTTGGCCCCGTGGTAGACGGCCATCTAGGGAAATCTACCAAACCCACACATTTCTGAAAAGTAGACACCCGGGGGCTTCCAAGGAGGTATGGCTTGCGTGGATCCTCCAACGTTCCTTTACCCAGAATCCCTTGCAAACCTCAATTTTAGCTGAAAAAAATCAGTTTTTTCACACTTTTTTGTGTGGGAAAGCGTGGCATCACTGGGCTCACACAAATTACCTCCCACCCAGCGTTCCCCCAGGTCTCCCGATAAAAATGGTACCTCACTTGCGTGGGTAGGCATAGTGGCTGCAACAGGAAAAGGCCCAATTCGTACGGTGGAGACTTAAAAATTACCTTTAGTAAAACTATCTTCTTTTTTGAGGGGGTCACCAGAGCTTTTGGCCTGGGGCTTAGCAGGCATCTTGGGAAACTACCAAACCCAAACAGTTCTGAAAACTAGACACCCGGGGGAGTCCAGGGAGGTATGGCATGCGTGGGTCCCCCAATGTTTTCCTACCCAGAAATCCCTGCAAACCTTAAATTTAGGTTAAAAAAACAACTTTTCCATACATTTTTGGGTGGGATCTCGCTGCCGGCACAAATGTCCTACCACCCAGCGTTCCCCTTGTTCTCCCGAGTAAAATGATACCTCACTTGTGTGGGTGGGCCAAAGGCCTGTGACTAAGGTAGGGGGGCTTAGTTTGTCAAACTTAAATACTACTTTTTTAAAAATTCATTTTTAGCCTGTTCTGCTTTGGGGCACCCACACAAAGTAGGTATCATTTTACTCGGGAGAACAAGGGGAACGCTGAGTGGTAGGACATTTTTGCCGGCACGGAGATCCCACGCAAAATAATTTGGAAAAGTGATATCTTTACCTAATTTTAAAGTTTGCATGGAATTCTGGGTAGGAAAACATTGGGGGACCCACGCATGCCATACCTCCCTGGACTCCCCCGGGTGTCTAGTTTTCAGAACTGTTTGGGTTTGGTAGTTTCGAAAGATGGCCACTGAGCCCCGGGCCAAAAACTCAGGTGCCCCCCCCCCCCAAAATCAAGGTAGTTTTGCAATAGGGTATTGTAAATTCACCACTGTACGATTTGAACCTTTTCCTGTTGCAGCCACTATGCCTACCCACGCAAGTGAGGTACCATTTTTTCGAGAGACCTGGGGGAACGCTGGGTGGGTGGAAATTTGTTGATCCACGCAGATTCCAGAACTTTCCACCACAGAAATGTGAGGAAAATGTGTTTTTTTTGTCAAATTCTTTGCTTTGCAAGGGATTCTTGGTAACAAAACCTGGTGGTAGGCAGTCGAGACACCCCATCCTGAATTCCCCTGTGTGTCTAGTTTTCAAAAATGTATAGGTTTGCTAGGTTTCCCTAAGTGTCGGCAGAGCTAGGGTGCAAAAACTACAGGTAGGCACTTTGCCATAAAAGGGTCAATTTGTAACTGCAAAATTGAGGTGTGACCACGTTGCATTTTGCGCCGTTTCCTGTCGCAGGCTCAAGGCCGACCCACACAAGTGAGGTACCGTTTATATCGGGAGACTTCGGGTAATTCAGATTTGTAAATCAACTGTTATTACCAATTGAGCTTTCATGCATTTCTCCCTTTCAATGAAAGACAGTGTAAAAAAAAAATGTTTTTGAAAAATGACCAATAATTCTCATGCTAGTATGAGTATTCCCAATTTTGAAAATGAGCAATTATATACTGTTTCTGAACTCTATACTTTGTACCCAATTCAGAAATACATAGGTGTCTTTCATACAGATTTTTCCCATGTATACATTTTCCCAAGACAAAGTGCTCTATACCCAGTAAATGAAAAAAATCCTTTGCAAGTTGCTGCTCAGACTTTGGATCTGGGTTCGTCGGGTTCTTGGTGAAACTAAAAGTCCTATATATCCCCACAACCAGGAAGGTCTAACAAAAGTAACGGTATATTGCTTCTCAAGAGACGGTATATTGCTTCTCAAGAGCTGTCAAAATTAGAAAAAGTTATAGGTGAAAACGTTCAGACAAAAGGCTGGTTTTTTCAACAAATTTTCAATTATTCCAATATTTAACTGTTAGTTTCAATAAAGAAACCTTCATGGATTTAGACAAATGACCCCTTTCTGAATTCAGACTTTTGTCTACTTTTCGAAAATGTACAGCTTTCCAGGGTCCATTATTGCTTTCAAACTCATTTCTACCATTAATTGGAAGGAGGTGGAAAGCTCGAAAAATAGCAAAAATAGGCTATGTCCCAGAAAAATGCCAAAACTGTGAAAAATGTCGATTCTCTGACAAAAGACAGTCATTCCCTAAAAGCTGAGCAAATGTAGATTTCAGCCCCACAAACCCTTTTTTGATAACATTTTCAGGGAAAAACCTAGAGGCTTTCATTTGCAGCCCGTTTTTCCCATTTTTCTGAAAAAAATAAAAATTTCACTATATTTTGGTTAATTTCTGGGACCCCTCCAAGGAAATCCACAAACCCTGGGCGCCTTTAGAATCCACATGATGTTGGAAGAAAAGGACGCAAATTTGGCATGGATACCTTATGTGGTCAAAAAGTTACAGGGGCCCAAGTGCGCACTACCCCAAATCGCCAAAAAAGGCTTAGCACAGGAGGGGAAAACGCTTAGCACAGGAGGGGAAGAGGCTTAGCACAGGAGGGGAAACGGCTTAGCAGCGAAGGGGTTAACAAATATCCTCAGCTTTATAGGTGGCCAGAGGACCAGCTGAGTAATGCAGCACAAGCCACACTACGGGCCGACAATGGGGAGCGCTGCAGTGCAGTGGGCATATATGCCAAAAAGGCTAGAGACCTGATAAGTGCAATATGTGTCTGAAAGTATGATGCGAGTGAAGACCGTGCAGTACCATCATGTGTCCCATGCCTCCATTTACCTATCCTGTGTCAATGTAGCGTTCATGAAGCAAAAGGCTCACTGTAGTACATGGACTACAGGGCAGAGTGCATTCTGGGAGTCGTAATTTTATTATGACAACTGAGGAATTGCGGCACACATGCATTTTTTACAGAAATGTGTGCTCCCAGCACCACTAATAGTGAACCAAGGCGCATTATAACTGATGTGTGCATTGGATGACAATGGTGCAGACACTGTCCAATGTGTGTTGAAGAGGCCGATAGGTATTGGATGCTATGACTTGCATTACATTCGGTGAGTTTGGGTTCTGATTAAGACAGATCATCATGTGCCATGGAGTCAAGACCGACCAAGATCCTTGCCTCACTCTTGAGTGTTTCCAATTTCGCCAAGTGTGTCCACAGACCCACGTCGTACCCTCAGCGGTTTATAAGCCATTTTTCAAGTCCAGGTAGCTGTAACAAGCCACTACTGTTCACCAGTGTACAACACTGCCTGATTAGTCTTCAAAGCCAATACGTGGCACTGGATTGTCAGCTTTTGTGAGGGAATCTCAACAAGTTAGACGCACAACTTAGAAAACCTAATAGCCCAGACCCGATATGGATGTGTGACCCCCAATCGCCATTCATGTGGTCTCATACAATGATTCACAGCAGATAACCGGAATGGTTTTGGTGAATAAGCCTCACCTGCAGTTAGGACAAATGGAGTCATGACACCCTAAAGAACAGAGTATACATTGACTTGCTAATAATTGTGACTTCCTGTGGCAAGAGCAAATCAGATCCTCCTGACATGAAGAGGTGGGATGGATTGGCCCCTTAGGGAAGTGTCTCAATGGAAACTGTATTATCATTCATTTTTTTAACCCAAGTTGGGCTAGAAATACCCTAGATAGAGCACACTCATTGTCTCAATTTGTTTTGAACAGGACATTGCAACCACATGTTCTTTTTCGATTGACACCCAAGGTCTACACAACATAGGGAAGATGACCAAAACCCTTCGAGTATGAATTCAGCTTTGTCAATTTACCCCCAACATGATTTACCAGTCTCAAATAGATACCAGGCTTTGAGCTCCCTACAAGATAATGATTGACATAAGGGTATTAATTTTTCTAGCTCGGAGCCTCCTTCTACTGGAGACTAGGTAGATGCCAAAGATGCGGGCCCCGTCTGTAACTGACCTACCTCAGATTGAATCTATTGTCACCACAGAAACCGAGTATATATTTATAGGGGACCTGTTCAGAAGTATAGATAAAGGAAGTAAGGGCGAGTACCCCCGAGTTAATCCAGGGAAATAATTAGAGATTTGTTATATTATCACAACCTGCAATGTTGCCGGCCTAAGGAGCAAACAGGATTCACCAGCATGGCAGGATTTTATTACTAGTGATCGATATAATGTGCATGCAAGAGACCTGTCGTACTGAACCGGTGTATGTAGAAGGGTTCACTTCATATTGGCTTCAGGCAGTGCCCTTGCCAGCTGGTAGAGCCAAATGGGGGCTCTTGACCTTTATTTCTAATAAGTTATCTGCTATTATTGTTAAAAGAACTATTACTATAGGAGCACACTCCCAGATATTGTGGTTACACTACAAAGACAGAAGGGATGTGGTCATGGTTGATTATAACAAGAACGTTTTCGACTCAACCCACAGTAATATTGTATTAGAGTTAGATAATGGGCCTCAGTGGCGGTTTCTGGTTAAGGGCGTCGGGGCTCCGCCCCCTTTATTTTCATCCCCCCAGCGTCGGCATTGCTAAAGTAAATAAACTCTTTAAGCGAAGTCTATTATAAAAAGAAATTGCACACGTTTGTTGGGGGCAAGGCAGTTGATGTGGTGACACACTGCCAGCCAGTCCGATAGTTACATTCCTAAACTTCCTGCCTGTGGGCGAGCCCTGGCGCTTGAGTGACTGAGACAAATGTATTTGCCGGGCGGATGAGCTCACATCCCTGAGGTCTGTGAGGTCATCAGCTCGGCAAAGACATTGACTCGAGCTCCAGTCTCCACCCCCTGATGACGTGTGGGTAATGTTTGGCCCGGGCGCTTCAGGTTGAAGCCCTGAAGCACCGGGGATCCACGTCAGTCAGGGAGAGGAGATGATGGTTACCCCACCCTTTCCCGATTCGTCACAGGGGGGTGGTACCTGCCCTATGACGAGTTGTGAAGGGGTGGGGTAGAGGCTGCAGTTTATGCTGTATGCGTTCCGAGGTTTGCATTATGTCATGCGTGTCAAGCCTCCTTCTGGAACACCGTGTCATTCCAAGCTGAAACACACCTCGGTGCGTTCAATGTGCATGAAGTATTGTCAGGAGGCTTCTGTAAGAAATGCTTTGTTGCTAAGGACAACACATACAGGCATGTGCTTTGTTGGTAAGTCAAGGTGATTAGTATTTAACTGGGCAGGTGCACTATAATCTAAACTGGGTGTAACTAAAGCAGCAGTACAAAGAGGGGCTCGGAGGAGGGAACTGTGCCATCTGTGCTGGTGGGCAGGATCGTCTCTCTGCGCATGTGCTGCCATGCCAACCCTCAGTGGAACAATCCTTATAGCGCTACAGTAATCCATGTACAACTTCTAGCTGAATGGACCTCATTTGTGAGTAGCCTGAGCGCAGGATGCATAGAACGGCTCCAGCTACTTCTTGGGCTGATAGGGTGGCACAGAGGAGGATGTTTTCCACCATTATACCCTGGGCAGGGAATAGTAGCCCTTGTACAGGCATAGACACAGAGATAGACCGCATAGGAACGCGAGAGGCATGTCCAAAGGGCTGAGAATCTGGGCGTCAGACTCCTTTCTGAAGGCGCTCTGCCCTTCCCCAGACAGCAGCCTGAAGCACAGCTGAAAGAGAACAAGAGGTGACATCCTAGTGGTCCATTGCATTTGGGGTCACTGGATAAAGCCTAAAAATGGAGCTCACATTTTCAAATTGTAAAAACCCAGGATGAGGCAACTACAACAAACACCAGTAGACTCTCTTCCCTGCACAGAAAATACCCTTTAGCCCTCTGCTCTCAGATCAGGGACGCAATGCAGGTTCTTCTGAACTAAGACATGGACTTCTCTGGACCGAATCCATGGAAGCAGCAAAAAGATGGTACACGGCAGCCTTTGAAGACATTTTATTAGAAAATGTAGGGCACTTAATTGTGTAGTCAATTTTGGTTATAGTTAATGCCATGACTCCCTGATTGCAGTGTTTGCATGGCAAGGAAGGATAACGTGTATCAACTGAACCCAAATAGGAAAAGCTAACGGTTTGCATCTATAAATTCCATTTGCGGCGTTCATATGCCAAAAACATTCGATATATAATACGGGCAAAGTATCCAAGGTGCTACGTGAAAATGCTGGTTTTAAGGTTGATTGAGGGAGGGAGATATGTCGGACTCATTCTTCAGGATGGGAACAGCTCTTTCGGCATGCATTCTACATATTCATTGGGGGACTGAAAACAAATCTAGTCTTCACAGAATTCATGTGAGCCTGACCTGACAGTGGCAGGGTTCAGCGAGCCTTAACGTTTGCACGTCCCATTGAAATAATTTTTTGCATAGCGCATTTTGGGCCCAATTACAAGCGAATTGGTCATCTCAATGCAGCCAGCAAGGGGCTTCTTCAGGATTACAAGTCATAAGAAAACACTTCATCCACTATATCCCACTCACATCCATACATTTAAGCTCCAAAAAGCAGATGGTATCTCTTGCTCAGGAAGGGGCCAACATGGTAAAGAACCTTTGTAAATTAGTGGTCTAACACCAATTTCGCAGATTATTCCCCATTTCTCAGGACCCAATTTGAGATTGCCCTGTAATTCTGCATCTCAGAATTACCAACGCCCTTGTAACGGCAACTCTGGTTGGGCCATTTTTGGATCAAAATGATACACTTGTAATCCGGCCTGCACTAACATGTAAACATTGGCTATGGAAATGTTTGAGAGGATTACAGTAAATGAAATGAATTTAAACCGATACTAAATACAAAAATGTTGTTTTTGTTCAGAATGTGGGCTAGTAAACAAGTACCAAGCGCTTTCAAACAGCAATCAAAAACAACTCACATTATCAAAATATAATGATTGTCTATCCAGCTGGGTGCAGAGATGTCACATGATTCATAACATGTATGGGCCTAGCTTCGTAGAGAGCACAACTGGTCTTCTCTAACATTTAGAAGTATATTTACTAAGATTTTACACTACACTGACACAAATCAATACAAAATCTCTTTTTCCTAATTTCCTTTCCAGCGCAATACTTGTTTTGCACCGGAAATTCACTTTAAAGTAACACAAAGCAGCGCATTGCACTGCTTTGCATAACTTAGCACCAACTAGGCATTCCATGGGTGGTGCATGAGTGTTCCCATACAACCACCCATTGATTTTGACTCAAACCCCTATCTACTGCAAAACATAGGCCACGATTTGCATAAAAAATAACACCCATTTCAAATAGGCGCTATAAAGGAGAAATGCTTTTATGTTTCCTTTCTCTTCTGACTTTGCCTGTGTGCGTCACTGTACAGCATAAACATAAGGTGGGTAAAGTTTTAAGATTAGTCTGAGCATTGTATTTTATACTGGAAGGGCACCCTTCCAGTAAAAAGCCTTTGCTAGACTCACGCAGACACCCTAATACTATGGCGCAAAGGTGAGTGTGTGTGGCACTTAGCAGCACATTTCTTTGCCAGCGCTAGGAAGAGGGGAGGAGAGAGGCATATCTCTGTAAATATGGCAGTTTCTGGTTAAGGGCGTCAGGGCTCCGCCCAGCGTCGGCATTGCTAAAGTAAATAAACTCTTTAAGGGAAGTCTATTATAAAAAGAAATTACACACGTTTGTTGGGGGCAAGGCAATCATTCACAGGGCACCAGAGGGTGGTTGGTTCCCGCTCTGCTGTCCCGTGAGAGGAGCTTGCGGCCCCTTCCATATCCATTCTCGCGGCGGCCTAGGACTGTGATCGGACCACTGAGGTGGTGATTCTGACATGCGTTCACTTCACACGGACGACACATACACGCACTCAAGCGGACATACCATATGACAGAGTTTGAAAGCTTCCAGTGCACACAGGGCAGGAACATCTGAACAAATGAGCTCCCTTGCATAGTCACCAACTCCACGTTTAAGCTGTTTAGAACTCAATAAACATCTGTGAATGGAATTGCCAAACACCCTGGCATCGAAGAGGTTAAAGTGCTTGCAGCGTCCCTGTTTGTGGAGGAGTTGGACTTGGCGTGTGGCCAGCAGTGTGGATTACATGTATCATTGTCATCAATGTCTATTGGCACAATATCAACAAGAAGCTGTGCATGGTTGATTAGAGTGATGAAATAACCCACTCACTACTGGTGTCATGGCTGTCACCAAGTGTAAACAGCAATGCCTGCGCATGTCTTCCGTCATTGGTTTATGAAAGGTGCCCAGCGTGGTCTGACCAATAGACAGTGCTGCTACTGACAGCAGTTTGAGTGAAGTGCCGGACTAGAGTGAAGAGATGTTGCACTGCAATTAGAAGTACTGATGGTGTCGGAGATGCTTCGATGCACATGAATCAATAGTTGTATCCTTTGTGACCAGAACAGAAAGCAAAATCATGCCTAAAACCAATGAAAAAATACATAAATGTTTCATTACATGACTGCATACAGTCCACATGCATCAGTGTGCAAAGTTCCTATTGGCACAACCCCGGCCTGCAAAGCCCGGCGCAGTGGAGGAAGAATTAACCCCGCCTCCACAGGCAGTAACTTCTGGGCTGCGCACCGACTGTTTGCCGGCCACTGCAGCTCAACTCCCATGACGCCAAGCCAGGGTGGCCCCCTCACTCACTGCACCCAATATGTTTCCGGAAGGGTCCGCGCCTCACGGCCCCCCATGTCAGTCACCCCTGCCATGCCCTTAACTATAAACCCCTCGCGCCGACCCGGCGCAGTTCTACATATCACCCACCCCCCGCACCCATCTACACCTGGGCAGGCCCAACTCTTGGTGCCAGGGGATAGCCTTGCCCAAACCCAGCAGGTGATGAGTGGACGCTGGGAGCGAGACTGGCTCTGCCGTCGTCAGCTCCGGCAGAGTTTGGCACTTGGAAAGAAACCCTACTCAGTGGTTATTAGTGCATTCTCTGGGAAGGTGTGGCAGTTGATCTTGTTGTCATGTATCCTAGCACTAGTGTGGCCTTATCATAGATGTGCATTCAGGAGCTGACCGAGTGTTGAGTTTTAACATGTTTGGACAAGGTGAATTAAGTGTAAAGTGGCATCCTTTCTGTTGTACTTAGTGTGAGGTTACATTACGATAAGACATTGGAAGATGCAGTTGCTGTCTTACAGGCAGCATGTGTCAGCACTGAGAGTGTGCAAGTTTAATTTCTATTGACTGAATAGTGTATCAAACAGCATTTCTTCACTAAGATATGCGATCTACGAATGATAAAAATATACTCACTGATTGTTAGGGGCCACTACTAGGTGTCATTGAGCCGAGCAAAGGAACAGAAAAGGATTACAGGAATACTGTTTCATTTCGAGATGTTTACTTATGTTCCTTTATTTTCCCAGTAACAGCTTTTTTCAGACACAAAGAAAGAGACAGGAGAGGGGGAGTCAAAGTAAGGGAGGGGCGGATAAAGATGGGGAAAGACTGAGAGAGGAAAAGATAAAGACTTTAACAGCCAGTGTGACACCAAGACAGACACTGAAAGAAAGAGGAAGACATAAGACAGGGACTCTGAGACAGCCAAACTGAGGCAGAAAATACAAAGGCACTCATAGCCTGGGTGAATCCCAGACAGGAACAGAGAGCAGTAGGACATGCAAAGAGAGGAAGAGAGAAAGTGGAATAGCAGATAGGGAGAGAGGCAGAGAAAGGGAGAGACAGAATAAATACAAAGATGCGGAGGGCCATAATTCGGGATTAAATTGGGAAAGACACAGTTTGACAGAGAGAAAGATTTAGTGACAGCAAGAAAAAAGAAAAAGCCGGAGAAAAGAAGGCGAGAAAGCCAGAGAACAAGAGAAATGAATGGGGAGTGTGAAAGAGACAGAAGAAAAGATGGAGAGAAAGAAGAGAAATATAAAATGAGGAGAGAATAGGGAAATAGGGAAAGAGAGAGAGACAGCACAAGACAAACAGACAGCTGAAAAAAGGAGAGAAAGAAACTTGAAGAAAAAAACAGAGGACGATGAAGCGACAGGGAGGGAGAGGCAGGGAGGCTTCAAACAATGAGGGAAAAAGTGAAATAAGGAGGGAAAAAGGAAACTAAACACATTTCAGATTTGTAGAATTTGTGCCTTTCCACATATGCCTTAAGATTTGTTGCAGATGGAGGTGAAGTTTTTTGATTCATTGTCTCTGTAGTACTTGCTAGATTTGTTGGCCTTGGCAGAACTTTTTTCTTCCCTGAGTTGGTGTGCCTTAACCCTACATTTTGAGGCACTCCTTTCCGAGCACGGCAGCACTGCCGCTCCAAGCCTTTCTCCAGGACTAATATTGCGGCCAAAACCCACCTGTCTACATATATGGTTCTGGTCTGGCGGCCCCCTTCTGATCGTATGGCGAACTGTGGACATCCACAAATGACTGCCCCTGCACACCCCAACTTACTGCACCCGCTGCCTCTGTTTCTTCTAGGCCTGCCTTTCCAGAACCAACACACAGTGCACTAATGACTTATCTCTGGAGGCTCTATACAGCACTACTTGTAAGGCTGCGCCTCTTGTTTCACACCTTTACGTTGCACATTGTCCTTATTTTTACAGTATTGTTGTTGCTAACTGAGCACTGCTCAATCCCCCCACCTTTCCATTCCCCTTTGGGGAAGCCAGATGACAACAGAGGGCAGGTGGGAGGGCATGGGAGAGCAAACTGAAAACAGGGGGGAAAGCAATCATGAGGTGTTGCCCAATAAGGAATGAAAAGATACATTTTGCCCCAAACGTTTGGTCCTTGTTTTTTCAGTGGAAAAGCCTTAATGTAGGATGCCAAGTGAAGGCAGGGTGAAGAAGCAGTCGTAAGCATGAAGGATGCCTTAGAAGAACCCCAGTCACCAGCTAAGAGCTTCAGGCACCTCGGGCTCCCACTGGTTAATTGCTGACAAGAAGAGCCAAGGCTCTGCAGCATAGATCACAGCCCATATCAAGTTCCTAAAGGTGTTGTTGCACCAAGGATATTGTTAATGTTTTTCCTAGAGAGAGATCAGAGTTTTGTCTAATGGAAGTTTTGACTCATGGAAAGGTAGCACAGAAGGTTAATGTGCCTGCTGCAAAGAACATGTACCTGATGCATATCACAAAATGCACATGATGTAAAAAGGTCAGTGAGTCACTGCTTTTGTCAGAGAGATCATTTTGTTACTTGCAGTTTGTAAGTTAAAATCCAAACATACAACTGCGAGCTAATAACGGCCATCTAAGAGCTGCATGCAAACTGCAAAGATAAAATTGGAGTGTTATGTATGAAGCTCTGTGGTTATACTGAATAAGCAGCTACCTATGTTATAACATCTATTAATGTAAGAACTGCACTTTCACAATTGCTTTATTAACCTTCCTGCTTTCTCAAATTTGCTTGAAAATGCACCATTTGTCCACGCTTTTTTCAAAATTTTCTCGGGGGGAAATCTCCCCGAACCCTCCTTAGGGGGTTCAGGCTCGCTCGCTGCGCTCGCTCGCAAAGGTGCAGTATGATTATCATTTTACGCCTCACCACTTACAAATGTCACCAGCCGCCACTGATGGGCCTGATAAATTGTTCAGCATTATCAAGACTAACACGGTTATAATATGGGTGGGGGATTTTAATATACAATCTTGTCCATTGTCGATGACCAACGGTCTATGGAAACATTCGTAGTGAGGACGATAAAAGTGTGCATTTCACTTTCAATGATTATGGAGGAGCTCTTAATTTGTTGATGACTAAATATGACCTTTAATTGCTACAGTGCGCCCAGGATACCAATGGCTGTCTTATACCAACATTTATTGGCAGCAATACTGCTTCTAATATTCACCATATGCTAATTTCAGCTGGCAGTAGCCATTTGTGTTCTACTCCATGGTTTACTGAGCAGGCATTGAGTGACCAGAATTGTATTTTGATGTGGACTCGTCTGGGGCCTAAAAACTAACAAACAAAAGTTTACATAACTGTTAGAAAGGCGGTCCCTGGGGAGGCAGAAGATGTCTGACTGACCACCCCGAGACCCACCTCTCCTTATGGAGTTGGCCGAGCGCCGTCAAGAGGCCTCCTGGGTGAGGCTCCTCTCCTAGAATCGTAACAGCAGAGCAATCACACCACTACAAAGGGACACCACACAAGAGGATAAATTCTTAGAGTCTTTATCAGCAATAACGATTGGTTCTTTCGGCAATATGTACAAACGGATCGAGGGATCCTTAAAGTCTCGGTAACTGGGGGAAAGGGGTAGCAGGACAGTCTTCGTACCAGCCTGGTGCAGGGATACCCTACGCACAGCTCTCAATCCTCGAGCTGGGGGGTTCCGCAAGGTCGAGCCGCGGCAGCGCCAGCAGGGCTCCGAAGATGGTTTCAGCGAGGTCTGGCCGCGGCAGCGCCAGCAGGGCTCCAAAGATGGGTTCAGCGAGGTCGGGCCGCGGCAGCGCCAGCAGGACTCCGAAGGTGGTTTCAGCGAGGTTGGGCTGCGGCAGCACCAGCAGGGCTCCAAAGATGGTCAGGGTTCAAAGTAGTGAGTTCTTCTCAGGGTCAGCCGCGATTCAATCTGCAGGGCTCTCAACTCCAGGATACAACTACTGACCCATTCCAGATGCTGCCCCAGATATAGGTCTGGAGTCCTTTGATGTCCGGACTCTCGCGCCTGGGGGTCCGAGGGGCCGGGATGAGAGTGTCCAGACACCCAGCAGGGGGGTGGAGCCAGTGCCCAGGGAGGCCGGAGGGCGATGAAAACCAGGCGTCCTGGGGCGGCTGGAGGGCCATCGAAACTCCCCTCCTCCTTGATCAGTCAAGTGGCCGCTTTACCACCTGGTCGGATCTTGGTGCCGCGATGTCGGGGCTTCGATGGGCCCGCGGCCGAGGCCAGGCCGAGGCCACGTGGTCCGGGCGTTGAGGGTCCAAAATGGAGTCGGGCCTGGGATGGCGGCCCGGGATAGGGGACGGACCAGCAGAGTGGGGCGAGTAGGGGTCGCCAGGAGTGGCGGCTCTCGTTGAGGGTTGGAGAGGTAGTTTCGTCGGGGAGGACAGGGGTCCCTGCTGTCCAGGGCCCGCCATGTGGGAGGAGTGGGACCACGCCACGAGGCCGGGTCCAACAATAACTATTATTGCTCCTATTAGACCAAATGGGACATACAAAATGGGCAGGTGTGGAACCAGCAAAAGTATTATATGAAATGGTTACAAATTGTGATGTAGAGATTTCTTATTGTCTCAACGAGGATGTTAGCCCCTCCCTGCTGTGAGCCAATTTCAAAAAAACGTAATGTTGTAATTGAGTGGATACTGACTGCACCCTTCGGGGGAAAAAGTAAACACAGAGGTTGGTTTGATCATACCTGTACTATCACTAAGTCAACTTAAAAAAGCTTTAGGCAGTAATCCTATACATTTTGAAATATTTAATTATGAATTGGCTCTTAAGGCAAGGAGAAGCAAGCTCCAAGAGCTAGCGTGGAACAAGTTATCCATGGCAACCGATACAGCGAACAGCAAGTTATTTTGGGAAACTGAACTCAGCGTTTTTAAAGAGTGATTCATTCCCAGAGTAACTATCATTAATTGTAAAGAGTGGGTGAGAAATATTTCTAGCAATTTTAATCCATCTGTTCCTGATGTCTCTAGGACGCTAAGCTTAACAGGAAGTAAACGGCCGGTGATGCCCTTAGATTTTACAATCGACGAAGTTCAGGTCAGATTGATTGGATGTAGGGATGGTAAAGTACCATGCCCAGATGGGGTACCCATTGATGTTTACAAAGCGGAAATAGATCTATGGAGTGCTATTTTAACTAGAGCTTTTAACCTAGCAGTGACGGAGTATATACCGCCGTCATGGGGTCAATCTGTGATTATCCCCACTTTTAAAAAAGGCATAAAATCCAAAGCAAAAATAATCGCCCTTTTCGCTTCCAGATTAATCATTCAAAGTGATGAGCAATATACTATTAGCGAGACTTGAAGATTGGGCCACTAAAAAGGATATACTCTCTCACCAGTCCACTATGGTTTCAGAAAAGGACTGGGAACTATCGACCAATGTATCAACTTAGAACTCCTGATGGGCAAATACACTCACTCTAAGCAGGGAAGATTAGGTCTGTTTTGCAGATCAGCAGTTCGTTATATCTTGTTGACCATACTATATTGTGGCCAACCCTGCTTAACCTTGGGGCCCTTAAATAATGGTTTTCCTCGCAAGGCTGTATGAAAAATGTTTGTGCAAGGTGCGATATGGACAGCGTCGTGAGTGCACACCACACTTGGAGGTATTCGCCAGGGCTGTGTTAGCACCATTACTTTTCTCTTTATTTATAACTGAAGTTGACAAAGCCCTTCGGTCGGTACAGGTAGATGCTTCTCAAATTGCTAGCAGCCCCGTAACAGTCTTACTCTACGCAGATGATGCAGTGTTGCTTTCAAGAACTCTAGTTGGCTTACAATGATTAATAGATCATTTTAGTCATTTTATTATTAGGAAATTACTAATTAATAAGGCCAAAACTTTTGTCATGGTCTGTGGGCAGAAAACAAAGAAATGTAGAACTTTCTATATAGAGAGTTCCCCAGTAGAATCTGTTAATACCTTTTGTTACCTGGAAATAACTTACTCAGGTCATGGGAATTTGATGCATGAACTTGTTAATGTTCATGAAAAGATAGTTCACAGTGGCCACAGGATTTTTAGATTTACAACAAAGCTAGGCATCGTCGTATTAAGGATATGGTAGACATATAAGGCCATATGCATTGCCACAGCCCTTTATGGTGCAGGGGTGTGGGCCATAATCATAACCAGATTCTACAACACCAAGAAAATGTTTTTAAAACGCCTTGTGTCTACCCCCATCAGAGTCTACCAAAATTATCCATCATGAAGTACGAATAAACTACCTATCGGATCAGATTGCTATGCGGCCTTTATTGCTATGAAGATCCATCTGGGCCAAAGAGGAGACTAAATTTACCCAAACCATCATTCAAGTTTGTCTACTCTTGGATAAAAGCTCACGTATCCACTTGCTTAAATATATCCATGATGTATTTAGTAATTTATTTAATTTCTAGATTCAGGGAGATCCAGATTGTGTGACAGCCATATTTAAACAGGATATCAAGGATACCTTTTTAGCTCATAAAATAGAGATTCCGAGGAGAGTGGTCGGGAAGCAACCGGCCTTTGTTTTTTATCAACAGATTAAGCTCAGTGCAGGATTTCAAGATTACCTGTCTGTAGTGACTAGGCCCTCACACCGATTTGTCCTGACCCGTTTGGGACTAGGTATAGCACATCACCTAGTTACCTTCTCTACTATGAAAATGTGTCCTTCTACCCCATGCCACTGGAAAGAGCTATCGAAACAAAGCACTATACACTTTATATTTTTCTCCAAGTTGTGTTCATTTCTAAGACTTTTTTATCTGAAACCATTTTTTATAAAATTCAATGTGAGAACAACCCATGCTGCTATGAATTTATTGGTTGATCTTAATCAAGGCAATAATACACAGCATTATGAGGACAGAGTATCTAAGAGCTAATGCAGCACCTCAAGGTTTCATAGTGAGGATTGAACCATTACATTTCCAGGATGATAAAGCCTTTAAAAAAGACTGGCCTCTCATATCTTGGCACTTTACACCTTACTGGTTATTCCTCATTACCATGACAGCTATACGCCTATCACAAGAGAAGAAATGTGAAATCCAACAGATCGAGGTATGCCTAAAAACATACCAACGGTCAGTTCACTAAAGAAAGATTGGAGGAACTAAACAAAACCATGAAGGATTTCGTAATGTCACTGAAATAAAGCAAATTTCACAAGCTTAAAAAGATACTGGTAAGTTCAGTCACAAAAAGGTCTACCCCAACATTAGAGAGGATTACATTCCACCAGGAAAGAATTCAGAGATAAACACCGACAGTGAGGCCTCAGTTTCAGAGTCTAATAGTTTGGGCTCAAGCATGGATAATAAAGGCTCCCACAGAGGCAGACAGAACTACAGGAAGAATATCAGGCATTCACAAAGAAGAACTCGGGGGGGGGGGGGGCCATCAAGGTCCAACATACCCTGGACCTTTCTACTATGGCCGCCATATAATGTAGAACCCTTTCACACCTGGGGTGTCCAACCGCAGCTTACACCATCTATAAACCAGCATGCTCCTTTTTAAGGGGCGCGCCAGGACGACAGAGGCTGGTCAAGGAAGGCACAAGTTCAATGGACAACAGAACAAGCCCAAATGTCCACACGGTGTAGGATGACCAACAACCAAGCAAGCCAAAGCAACCGTCCAGCCTAGCAGTGAATTTAACCAACAAACCACTCACCATACCTCAAACCCGGATCTAGAGAAGGGCCTCAGATTCATCCCATGGAAGATTGGACAAATTCAAACAGTTTTAAAACGAAAGAATTTCTGTGAAAACGCAAACTAAGTTTCTTTTGTGGACAAACCAAGTGACACAGAAAGACAAGGAGATACTTGATTGATAACTAAATCCATCTTCAACTGACCAACATCAGCAATTCCGATCAAAATTTTAGCTGCAAAACAAATAGTTTTCTTACCTGTCGGTATAGTTATGCAGCTTGAAGATCTTTCTGGATTCACTAGCGAACCCACCTACCTCCGCCAGAAAGATGAGGCTGGACAGGAAAGCGGGGTGAAACAAGGACAATACGTGACAAACAAACGTTGGAGGTTAAAGCGGTGAATGACTATTGTTGAACATTGCCATAACTTCGGTAACCGAACAAACACGAGAAAAAAGAATCCGAAGATGGCGCCCAAGAGTGGGAGCTTCCGCAGGAAGCGTGCAGACGTCACCGGAAACACACCTGGGCTATGAGATAAAAAAAAGAAAAAAAAAGGACTACAAATCCGGACCCAACCACAAGACCGCGGAATAATGCACAGCATAGTGAATCCAGAAAGATCTTCAAGCTGCAAAACTACACCATTCCATTGGGAGTCAGTTCATCTCCCTCTCAATAAAGAAAAACCATACGCAATTCAAACAGTAAGCAGCAAGACAGGACTTCGGCCACTTGCCTGGTATTGTGTCAGATAGAAAGATATTCGCACCACGTGCTACATATCTCCTATCACTACTTTTTGGTGCAATTTGTCTTGCCACGTTTTCTCAGTAGGGTTTATGTTTATTTGAGTGCACCTGAAACAGTTTACAGGCCTATTAATTTATGATAGCTCATAAATTGGTTAATTGCTGAAAAGGGCCAAGACATTTGGTAGTTTCCCCTTTGTGATTGGTAACGTTAAGCCCGAGGCTCCATTTTAGGTCCTAGAAAACCAGGTCTGGTTTGGCATTATCGCTGCCTGCAATGCTTGTTAGCTGCCTCTGGGTAATTAGTACAGCTCTAGAGCTTTCATGCCATGCCAAGTCTCTGAGGAGACTGCTTTTGCTCTAACCCAACGAGAGATGTGGGGAAATTACATTTTAACAAAACGAGATGCTTTCTGGTGGTGCTGTTTTACCTCCTCGCAGGTCCTTGTTGATCCGTAAAGACCACAATGATAAAAGCGCTTCAAAACTGTTTTCACATTATGTGCTACCCTCTACGGGCCGGTCGCCATTTCAGAATCCGGACAGCAAATATTGAGGCAGAGTGGCAGGCATGCTGTAGTAAACACCAGTGTGTCTAAAAGTTACATCATCTCGCTGCATGAGTCTGCGTCCTATTGCCTGTCATTTGATCATGAATGAACTTGCATGTGTGGAAAGAAGTTGGAAATGTTTAGCACTTTACAGAAGCGGCCGTGCACATGCTCCTGCAGGCCTGGATCTTGTTGATAAGCCACTGTCCTCTCTTTGTGTTCATTAATTCGAGGAGCAGAAGATTTTCTAGACCCCGTGGAAGAGGATGCATGCTGGCCGGCACGGGTGGGACAAGGAGAAGGACGCCCCTTTATTTCGGAACTGGGCCACTCATACAGGTACTAATAACGTGAAATGACTTCCTTCACATCAAAAATTATTTTGTGATGTATTTGGTAAAGAGTTCTCGATTTCCTTTGGATGCTTTAAGGAAATATCAGCCCAGGACAGATAAAACAGACGCCAGGAAGTGGAAATCAAACTTTAGAAATGCAATGAGCTCGTCGCCTCACATTGAGGAGGTGAAGGGCCTAAGTAACGTCAAGGGAAACCATCCTTACCGGGTGTACCGGATGCTTCCTCTGTTGGAAAGGCAGACCACGGAAGTAATCAGGCCCTAATCCTGGAGTAGTTTCTCTGATGACTCTAGATAAAGTCATCCCATTTAAATAGTTTGCCCTGTGGGCATACTTCAGGATGGCTTCGGATGACATCCCCAGTTAATTGCAGGAATCGCCTGGTTGAAGTCATCGAATGACTTCGGAATCACTCCAGGATGATCTTCCTTTTTGACTTGGGTAGATAAAAGCAGACCCCAAGACGTGTAAAGCCAACTTTAGATGCCCCATGAACTCTTCGCCTCACATTCAGGAAGTGAAAGACCAAAGTAACTTAAAGGGAAACAATGCTTACCGGGTGTACCGGATGCTTCCGCTGTCGGAAAGGCCGACGAAGAAAGGTAAATAATGGATCTGCTCATTGCAACATTTCTGTAGAATTTCAGACTACTTCACAGTCTCAGGTGTCCGTGAGAAGGGGAGAAATCCTTTTTGGACAAGCATATAAAGGTTTTCATGAATAGCCTTTCTGTAAGGCTTCTGGTCGGGCTCCTTTTTGCCTTTCAGTTTTTTTTGCCCCACGTAAACCCGAGAGGACACGCCTGGTGGGAGTTTCATATTTTTGACTGTGCTGGTATGTCCTCCACGAGCTTATCTTGGCATGTGTTTCTTCATTTGGCATGCTTTCTTAGCGTTTTATTTATATTGGATTCATTTAAAAAGTGCTTTTTGTGTGACAACACTATGGGGTTGTTGGCTCCTCTTACGGCACCAGCACAGCCTACTCATGGCGGCTGGCTGAGACTTACAGGTATCACACACACGAATAATTCAGAAAGTTGCTTTTAAGAATACTCGGAAATGTGAAAAAGTGAGCCGGTAAACAAGGATTTCTGCTACAGCCCTGCAGCATTATACTGGTATGGTATAGTACGACGGAATGATAAGTCAGTCCTAGATTGAATGATCATTTCGGGTGGTTGGTCTGTGCTTTCTATTAGGTGCATTCCACAAGGAACATAAGAATGGATTGTCAATGTGTATTTGTTACTACACTTAACTCCACAAGGGAAAAGGGTCCTAAGGAACATGTTTACCGACCAACATCAGATTCAATCCCCAACACCTACTTACTATAATAACAGAAGAAATCTGATGGTAAATGGTGAATAACAGAACTAAGAAAGAGAGAAAGTACTGATCAAGTGCCCTCCTACCAGATATGTTGCATCCAAACAAGTAGACAATTTCTAAACTCGGGAGGTGACTATTGGATTTCCATCAACTGCCCTTCGTGGCCAGTGTCATCATTTGGAATTCCAGCTTTCAACAAATATGCCGCTGATTTTGGACCATATTTGTTAACAGCTGCTCCTGCATTATTTCTAATAGGTATGGAAGCCTACTTTAATAAACGTTAAGAAAATATTTGTTGTAGTGAAAAACAAAACACATTGTCTCTGTTTAAGATGCCGCTACAAGATAACGAATTTAACGTATGATGGTTCAGTGTACTTTTGAAATGTAAAATAGTCTCCCGTTCATTGCAGTAGAAGCTCTCCATGATGCACGAAACAGTCAACAACGCAAGGTGAGAGGGACATATTGTTCTGGGTGACTCCAAATCCCATTCTGTGTCTGTTTTGAATAATTTAGAACGATGAGTGCTCCAGACAACTGCGCTCCGAGGCAAGACTTAAAAATATGCAGGTCGTGTTTGGTGCTGCCCCACATTACAAAGGCCGAAAGAAGGGACACCGATGATGGTTGTTTTCTGCCATTATGGCACATTGGAAGTCAAAACTCAGCAGCACTTAAATGCATTAAAATCAAAGCACCGTCATTCCTTACAAATATAAAGTGACATCACTAGAAAATAGTTCCAGAGTTACTGACTCCTTGAGTATCCCAAGTGAAATAATTGCAATGGAGATTTTCAATGTAGCAAAGGTTTGCAGATTAAATCTACTGTCATCATTTAGCATTACAATACAGGCTGTAGGGGGACTTCCTATCCTTGCATTGGTGGGGTTTCAATTTCCTATGGGAAATGATAAATGGAATATTTGCTAATATGGAAAAATGCTTTGGATTTATTTCGGAACTGGGCCATTCATACAGGTACTAACGTGAAATGTCTTCCTTCACATCAAAAATTCTTTTGTGATGTATTTGGTAAAAAGAGTTCTCTATTTCCTTTGGATGCTTTAGGGAAATATCATCCCGGGGCAGATAAAGCAGACGCCAGGAAGTGGAAAGCAAACGTTCAAAATGCAATGAGCTCTTCGCCTCACATTGAGGAGGTGAAGGGCCTAAGTAACGTCAAGGAAAACACTCCTTACCTGGTGTACCAGATGCTTCCGCTGTCTGAAAGGCAGACCAAGAAAGGTAAAGATAGTACATTGCAGTAGTACACCATGGACAGCCACATGAGCTTTCAACCCCTGCAGCCTGAGGCAGATGTGACTGAATTATCTTTAGGTAGGAGCTGAAGTGCTTATCATTGCTAAAGTGTGAAAGTGTAAAACGAAATGGCTCGCTGAGCAAGCAACTGAGGGTTGCGACGCGGGCGCAAAAATTGAAAAGATGAAGAGTTACTTAAATAAACTTGCTGAATTTAGGAAACTGCTTACCTTTTCCCATTTAAAAGAAGTTTCCGGATAAGATAATTTAGCCTCCAAAGGCTCCCGTCAAGCTGTTCTGATTGGCTGTGAGCCCCAGAGTGCCCGCAGCCAATTTTATTAATCTGATTTAATGTCTACTACTCCGTCAGACAAAATAGACATTAAATCTTCTTGTCCAAAGATAAAAACAGCATGGCTCGGGCATCGGGCGATATGATTCCCCCACCCCTGAACTTTTTTTGCCACAGACTGGGTATTTCACGAAAAGTGATGAGTCTGGCTGGAAAACTAAGATCCCAGTCAGAAAACAGGGGAGGTTTGCGAGTGAAATTTCTAGTCACGTTAGTGGTTTGTAATGACTCTTTTCCTATATGTAGAGATTTTCAACATGAAATTTTGTTCCCCCATTGCTAGCCTTCTCTAGGCTGCAAAGTCCTGATTGTTCAGAAGCGGTCACTCCTGACGCTGCTCCCTGCCCTGCATGCCATACTGGTATCGTAGCGCCCACAGCCAGACCACTGCCTGCATTGAATACTCATTGAATATTTATTAATTACCCTTGTTGCGCCAGACCGCCACATATCGCTTTAAATACCTGCTCAATTGTGCTGCGCTGCCTTGTCAATTTCGCGATCGCTAATTAGCATATTAACGTAGCGCTAGTCTCCCAAAGCATGCTGCAACGCTCTGCTTTATTGTGCTGCCTGTATTTGACTTTGTGCCTGATTGTGTCTTGTGCCGGTTCCACTGGCATTATCATCGCATTTGCCACATATTGTGCCCCAACCCTGTTTCGCTTTTGGCTGACTGCCATTTTGTTTTGGTGGTTGTTGTTGTGACTTTCCTCCCCGGCTCTCCACCCCGCCACCCGCCTCCCAGCTGCTCCTCCCTCGCCCCTCCCCTCCAATATCCGTATGACAGATGCATTCGCGCGCAGCGGTCGCGCCCCATGCGTGCCGAAGGTAAGCCCGTCTACGCCCGTCCGCACCTGGACAGCGCCCAGCGCCCGACCCACTGGTCCTCGCAAATCATTCTCCACCTGCATAACGTATGACGCCGCTACCCTCTTTGCCCTCAACCCCGGACGCACACAACAATGCTGCGAAGCTGCCCCAGGACACACCCATGGACCCTTCGCCTGCCACTCCTGCAAGTTCGCCTGCATCAGGACCCACACCAAATCCATTAACTCCAAACACAGCTCAGACTCTAACCACCTGAAGTGCATCCTGCTGAACACCCGCTCGGTCCACAGACACGCCACTGAACTCTGGGACCTACTAGACACTGCATCGCCGGACGTCGCATTCCTTACAGAAACCGGGATGAACACCTCATCAGCGCCCGACATTGCCATAGCCATCCCGGATGCTTACAAGATCATCCGAAAAGACCGCACCAACCAAACAGGAGGAGGCATCGCCATCGTCAATAAGAACACCATCCGAATCACGACCAGCTCCGACGATCACCTCGCGACCGCCGAACACCTTCACTTCCAGATCCACACTGGCCCCAGGACCGCACTTAGAAGCACCCTAATCTACAGACCACTAGGAACCCGCACACAATTCAACGAAGACATCACTGACTTCATCAGCCCACATGCCCTCACCTCCAAGAACTACATTCTACTGGGAGACCTCAACTTCCACCTGGAAAAGAGTAACAACAGAAACACCACCACCCTTCTGGACAACCTGGCCAATCTCGGACTCAAACAACTTGTTGACACCCCCACCCACTTGGCCGGACACACGCTCGACCCTATCTTCACCTCCAGCAAGCACATCTCCTTCGATCACACCACAGCGCTCCATTGGACGGACCACAGCTGCGTTCACTTCAGCTACAAAAAGACCACAACCCACAACCCCCCACAACCTATTCCTCGAAGAAACTGGAACAAAATCACCACCGACCAACTCTTCACATCGCTTAACCAGAACCCTCCTGCCATATCATCGGACCCAAACCAAGCCAAACTACCAAACTCACACAATGGATCACCCACAGCGCCGACGAATTAGCACCCTTGAAAAACCACCAGTTCAGACAAGGTAGCAAAAAGGCCCCCTGGTTCAACAATGACCGTAAGAAATTGTAATTGTAAACGTTTTTCTATAGTGCATGGCTACTCGGAAGCATCCCAGCGCTTGATATTTAACAGAAGAAATAGACATCAGAAACCTAAAGTACAGAGGGCCAGCTTATCTATATCTTAGGGAACAGTGCTGTTTTTAACTTTTTGCGAAATGCGAGCAGGCTGGGTTCTTGACGGAGTGGTAAGGGAAGAGCATTCCACAGCTTGGCCGCATTTCGTGAAAAGAGACGGCCCCCTGTTCGGGCCCTGTTGGTCCTGGGGATTATTAGAAGGTTTTGCTGGTTTGAACGAAGATCCCTGGATGGTTTATAAGGTCTGACCATATCATTTAAAATGGGAGGGCCCTTCCCATAGAGAGTTTTATGGATCAGACAGAGGGTCTTGAAGTGGACCCGCTCCTTTATTGGGAGCCAGTGCAGGGTCCTTAACGACTATGGTTTTCTTGGCGGTTCCGGGTAACTGGGGGAGGATTTTACGGATTGTCTTTAGTAGGCCAAAGCAGGTAGCCACTGTCTTTCTTGCCTGGGTTTTAAAAAGACAATTCCGTATCAAGCCAGAAGCCGAGGCTTTTTATCTCGGATTTTGGAGTGGGCCCAAGCCCCATACAGGGGGGCCACAGGGTTGAGTTATTAAAAGTGGCCTTCCTTCCAAGCAGCATCAGCTCAGTTTTCCCCCCATTCAACTTCAGATGGGACGCATCCATCCACTTCGCAACCGCCTCCAGGCAGCTGCAAAGATTAGTCAGAAGGGGTTCCACCTGATTTAAGGAGACCACTAGCTGAGTCGTCAGCATAGCCTACCAGCTGGATTCCAAAGGGGGCTACTACCTCTGCTAAAGGTGCCATGTACACATTGAGCAGTGTGGGGCTAAGGGAGGAACCCTGTGCTACCCCACACTGTAATGGCACTGGGAGGGAGCAGTTGGTTTCCGAGAAAACCTTAAAGACGCTGTGGCTAAGGAAGGACCCGAGCCACTCCAAGGGCCTTGCCCGTGACTCCGATCCTTTCAAGGCGGGCTAGAAGGACACAGTGGTTAACCGTGTCGAAGGCGGCGCTGAGGTCCAGGAGGATAATGGCAGCTCTGCCACCTGCGTCCAAAATCCTCCTGGAGGCCTCAACCACCCTCAACAGAGCTGTTTCGGTTCCCTGTCCCTTCCGGAATCCTGTTTGAGTGGGGTGCAGCAAATCATGGGTCTCCAAATAAGATGCTAGCTGTTTATTCACCCATTTTTCGGTAAGCTTACTGATGCCAGGAAGAAGAGAGATGGGGCGATAGTTGGAGAAATCATCAGGGTTGAGGTTTGGTTTTTTCAACAGGGCCTTTACCATGGCTAACTTCCAGTCTTGTGGTACTATACCAGATTCAAGCGAAGTGTTGACAAGGTTAATGATGTGTTTGCTGACATGGGGTAGGGCCAGTTTCAAAATGGTCATGGGAGCAGGATCAAGTGGGGAACCGCTTTTTATGGAGTTGAAAAGAGGGGGTAAAAGTTCGGCACTGAGCGGAGAGAAAAGTGCGAGATGAGGGGAGATAGAATTAGTGTCATCTATCAGCGAAGGGTTTGATTCAACCACGGGTAGGGGAGGAAGAGAGAAGAATCTTTTGGATTTTTGTGGCAAAGAGCTTGCTAGTTCATTGCAGCGAGCACCAGATTCCTCAGGCAATAGTTCAGATGAAGGGGGATCTGGAGCTCTTACCAGAGTTTTTACTATTCTGAACATCTCTCTGGGAGCATTAGCAGATTTTTCAATTTTTTCAGCGTAAAAGTTAGATTTGGCTGTGTTGAGGGCAGATTTATATTTCTTTATGGTAGATCTATATTTATTTTTCTTCTCCTCGTCGAAGTGTTTTCGCCACTGCCTTTCCTCCCGTTTGCACTCCTGTTTAAGGGAGCTTAGGTCTGAATTGAACCAAGGCTGTTTATTAGGACCTTTTTTGTTTGTGATACATTTTTTTGGGAGCACACTATCCAATGATTGCTCAATCCATCGGTTGAAGTCAGTATTCGCCCTCTCGATGTTCTGATTGGCCAGAGGTTCGTTCTGCTTTAAAGATTCTATCCAATCGCTGGGTTCTAATTTCGTCCAGCGCCTACCTAAGGCTTTATGGGAGGGTTTAATGGAGCTGGGTCTATTTATTTTCCATGAAAAAGGGATTACCATATGGTCTGACCAGGGAATTGGATATGGTTCAGCTGTGGTCAATTCTGCAACGTTGGAAAATATAGGGTCTAAGAGATTCCCTTTGGAGTGAGTGGGATGCCTAACAATCAAATTTAGTTCACAGGCGGCTAAGTCTTTCGTTAATTCCAGTGCGATGGTGTCCAAAGGATTGTTAAAATGGAGATTCAGGTCTCCTAACACTATAAAGTTAGATACCGTACTGGCTGACTCCAAAGTGGTTTCGATTAACCCTTCTACAAATTGACCTATCGGGCCAGGTGGGCGATAAATTAAGAGACCAGAGAGTGACAGTTCGGAGGATTGTGTAATGGAGAATTGTGTACTCTCGCAGTCTGGAATGGCGCTGTCGATCAAGCGACAAACTAGGTGTTCCCTATATAGAATGGCGATCCCTCCACCAACCTTAGGTCCTCTATCCCTATGTTGGATCAGATATCCAGAGGGTAGGGCTCGAACAATGTCGGGCCGGAAGACGATCCGAGCCACGTTTGTTAGAAAGAGAATGTCCACGTTCAGATCTTCGATTAGTAGGGCGATTTCAGTGGCATGTTTTGGTAAAGAGCGGCAGTTAACCAATGCCATTTTAAAGCGGCCTCAGCTTTTCTTTTTTTAGGACTCTGTGTGGTGTTAATGGTAGCCTCAGTTGCCCTAAAGGAGCAATGTTTGCATGAGAGGCAGCCGAGCGCAAGGTCCACCGAGTGGCTGCAGGAAGATGGAAGTACCCCATTAAGAGTAAGGAGTGCCAAGCGTGAGTATGTTAGGGAAAGTGGGGCTGGTGTATCAGGGGTCCTGGGCCGTGGGCCCGACTGGGCGCAAACGGGCAAGACTCTGGCACGACTCCGGCACAGGTCCAGCGCGTCCGCAGTACGCGTCCGCTGCGCGGAGTCATGACCGTTCTTTTTATAGCGCTGCTAGAGCGCGCGATTCGCCTGGCCCACACCCAAATTGGCCGCCAAGATCGAATCCCAGCCCTCGGCGTCGAGGGCGGTCCGGGGTAGGGGACAGGAGCACAGACCGCTTAGGAGCGCTGAAGGGGTCTCTAATCTAAAGCGCTTTAGTCAAGCGCTATCGAGCACACTAGAAAAATGCACAATTTAAAAATGCTTTTTAGTTAAGCACGAGCAGCAAACAAAGTAAAACACAGATTCTAGGGTGCCAAGTAAAGTGAAAGAAAGAGACCTCCTGGCTTCCGCCTCAGGAGGGAAAGGATGGGAGGGAAAGGATTCTTCTGTTGGTTATATTGGTTAAATCCAAGAAGTTATGTCGTACTCTCGAGAAAACCTGGAGAAAAAACCCAACCACTGACAACTTGACCAACTTCAAGGACGCCACCCGCAAACACCACCAATTGATCCGATCCACCAAGAAATCAGCATTCAAGGATCGACTCGACAACAACGCCCACAACAGCAAGGAACTATTCAACATCGTCAAAGAATTTACCAACCCCACCGCCGGCACCAACAACATCACTCCCTCCCAAGACCTCTGCGACTCTTTATCCTCTTTCTTCCACAACAAAATTGTGGACATACATAACAGCTTTGAAACCAGTCCGAAGAACAGTCCACTCCACCCACCTCTGAACCAAAACAGCACTCTCACAACCTTTGCGCCTGGAACCCAATCACTACTGAAGACACCATCCGCCTGATGAACTCCATCCACTCAGGATCGCCAACCGACCCTTGTCCCCACCACATTTTCTACAAAGCATACTCCATCATTGCACCCCATCTCCGCGATGTCATCAACTGTTCCTTCAACTCCGCTACGCTCCCGGAAAGCTGGAAACATGCTGAACTCAGCGCCCTCTTGAAGAAACCTACAGCAGACCCTACTGAACTTAAGAACTACCGCCCTATCTCACTCCTCCCATTCCCTGACAAAGGCATTGAGAAAGAAGTCAATAATCAGCTCGCCACCTTCCTTGAATCTGACAATTCCCTCGACCCCTCACAGTCCGGCTTCCGAGCCAAACACAGCACCGAAACCGCCCTCATCGCAGCTACAGACGACATCTGAACGCTACTGGACAACAGAGAAACAGTTGCCCTCATCCTTCTCGACCTCTCCGCCGCCTTCGACACAGTGTCATAGCACCCTCAAACAACACCTCAGCAATGTCGGAATACAAGGAAAAGCTCTGGACTGGATCATCTCGTTCCTTGCCGGAAAAACCCAGAGAGTCCGCCTCCCCCCATTCAAATCAGAGGCCACCGAAGTCATCTGCGGCGTACCCTCTTCAACGTTTACATGAGTCCCCTCGCATCCCATCACGCGACAACACAACCTTAAAATCATCTCCTACGCCGACGACACCCAGCTGATCCTTTCCCTCACCAAAGACCCAAACACCGCCAAAACAAATCTACACGAAGGAATGAAAGAAGTAGCCGAATGGATGAGGAACAGCCAATTAAAACTAAACTCGGACAAAACGGAAGTCCTCATTTTAGGATCATCCCCCTCTTCCTGGGACGACTCATGGTGGCCAACGGCCCTCCGTACAGCATCCATACCTACAGATCACGCACGTAACCTGGGCTTCATCCTAGACTCCTCCCTCTCGATGACCAGACAAGTCAACGCCGTCTCATCTTCATGCTTCAACATCATACGCATGCTCAAAAAAATCTTCCGTTGGATCCCCACCGAAACAAGAAAAACAGTCACCCACGCACTGGTCACTAGCCGACCGGATTATGGAAATACCCTTTACGCCGGAACCACAGCCAAACTACAGAAAAAACTCCCAACGCATCCAAACGCCTCAGCCAGACTCATACTGGACATCCCCAGTCATCTCCGGTCACCTGAAAGACCTCCACTAGCTCCCCGTCAACAAGAGAAGAACGTTCAGTCTCCTCACCCACGCACACAAGGCCCTCTATGACCTAGGACCCGACTGCCTCAACACAAGACTATCCTTCTACACACCCACCCGCCAACTACGATCATCCAATCAAGCCCTCGCCGCAATTCCGCGCATCCATAGATCCACCGTGGGAGGAAGATCCTTCTACTACTTAGCGGCCAAAACCTGGAATTCTCTCCCCACCCACCTCCGCCTTACACAGAACCACATCTCCTTCAGAAAGCAGCTTAAAACCTGGCTATTCGACAAGTGATGCACCCACCCTCCCTCCCTCAAGCGCCTTGAGACCCTCTGGGTGAGTAGTGCGCTATACAAATTCCTGAACTTGAACTTAAACTGGTTTATGTATGTGCTTTTTTTTGTCTACAAAATGATTCCCATTATACAGATATATATTTGACAAAGTGCACCAGGATCCGGCATGTGTATTGTGCTTAATGACAAGATGCTAACTTGTTTTCTCTTAAGTAATGACTCCTGTCTCTGATTGTATAGGTTGGCCAAATGTCACAAGACCAGAGCCGGCAGCAGCCAAAAAGATTTGGAGACACAGTGCTCCGAGATAGATCGTCAGGTGAATCCCATGCAAAAGAGCAGGAAATCCACGAGTACTCACCCTTTATCAAGAAACGCAGCCTGTTCAGATGTGGCTGTAAGTAATGGAGAGAGGCGAGGATAGCTAATTATAAAGTTGTCCCAACACAGTCATTAAATGTTTCCCATTTAACTGCAATCTTACCCACCATTATGATGAATGATTTTGTTGATACCTTCACAAGGCATTTAACTGCCACCTACTGGGCCTGAGGGACAATCTACAAATATGGGAATCAAGACCGCGCGAGTACCGCACTGTGAACCATTACAAAATATGGTGGGGAACTTGAGGATGGAATGTGTTGGGGGGGAGGGTAAATTATATAAAAACTTGTGTTATTAAACGATCCCCAGACTGTAGTGGCAGAAAGTTATGGGTCTGACTTGGGGGTGGTAGACAAATGGCCTGTTTTAAGGTAGAATGGTTTTTGAGCTGTCTGATCTCCTTATCAGTTCTGGCAAGATACTGCGTTTGCTGACTCTTAGACTGTCTCTTATCCCTGATGTTTTGTTTTTTTATTTACAAGTCATTCTGTCTTGATAGGTGGATAAGAGGCTTTTTGGATTCTGCTGGGCTCTACGTGACTCGGGCCATTTATCGCCACTGATGGCCCAAAGTGTGACACAAGATCTAAGTCCATTGCAGGACTACACAATCGACAACCAGATAAGCTTATATCCCCTTCAGCCACAGCCAGATGTGACTGGATTACCTTTAGGTAGGAGCTGAAGTTCCTTTACGGACGCCGAGGAGGAGAGGAACTACACACCCAATTTGGATGCACTGTTTTGCCAAGCCAGCCCATTGGAGGAATCATACACGCCCCCATCTGACGTGTTCGGAGGAGCGGTGAAAAAGGAGGAAGCCAAGAGGGAGGCGTGTCTCGACACCTGGAGGAAGAGTGGAGAGCGAAGGGAGACTACAGAGGACGCAGAAGGGTTCACGGAGGAAGCCGCGGACGATCAGAGAGCAAGAGTTGCTGTGCCTGGAGGCCACCGTTCTCAAGCACCGCCCAGCCACACCCACGGAGGAGTGTGGCTCACACAGGTGCATGAGCTGGTTGCGGGCTGGCTTGGACGGCGTGGAAACGCCATGTAAATAGTGTAAAAAAACCCTGACCTTCTTTCCTTACCAGTTTTCCTAAACCCTTCCACACCCTTCGTCCCTCCCTACAAATCTTACCTTCACTTATCCTACACCAAAACGAGTTTAACTACGAGCACTAAAAGCCACCGGTGTCCTCACTTCCAGACGGGTCCTAAGGGCAGTAGAACGTTTGCAGAGTAGAGCATGGGCGTAGGAGACACTAAATTTCTGGGGGGGACAGGGACAACCTTGTGGACTTTCCATGGGTTGCGCTACAGACTCCGAATTAATTCCTCAACTGCGTCAAGAATCACTTCGCTGCAAATTGCCATAGAAGACCGAGGAAACTGTTGCCGATAATGGAGAAATGGAAAGTGAGGAGGAAGCAATGCAAAAGGCTGATCTTGATGGACAAAACAATGGCCTGTTGAGATGTGGCTTACCCCGCCCCTTTTCTTTCTGTACCCTCCCCGCCTCCCAGCTGCTCCGCCCACCCGCGCACCTGGCCATATATGGCGACCGTGCAACCCAGGTGAGTGTGACCTAATTCTAGGACACCCCGGCGCCGCACGGCCACCAGCTGCTGCGTGTGCCCCCTCTCCTTGCGCCTCGCTGCCCCGGCTCCGCCGCGTGACCACGCCCCCTGCCATCGAGCGGCGTGGTCTGTGCTAGCTTCCTGCCCTGTGTCCCTGTCTCTGTTTTTGTCAATTTGCTTTGTAAGTTTTTTCAGTTGTATTGTATTTTCGCCCCATTTGTGCCGTTTTTTGCCTTCCTTGTGCCGCCCTCGTCGCATCCCTCCCCGCTCCCCGCTTCCCGCCATCACCGCTTACCCCGCCCCTTTTCTTTCTGTACCCTCCCCGCTCCCGCCTCCCAGCTGCTCCGCCCACCCGCGCACTTCGCCATATATGGCGACCGTGCGAACGCGCAGCGGTCACGCGCAGCGGGCACGCTGATTGTGCGCCGAAGGCGCGCCAAAGGTAAGCCCGTCTACGCCCGTCCGCACCTGGACCGCGCCCAGTGTCAGGACCCCTGGCCCACGAGGACCCCGACCGACCAGCCTGACGTACACCGCCGCCACCCTCATCGCTCTCTACACCGGCCGAACCCCAGGATGCTACCGAGCCACCCCACGTCGCTCCCACGGACCCTTCAGCTGTCACGCCTGCAAGTTCACCTGCATCCGGACCTGCCCTGCACCAGCACCCGCCAAGCCAAACACCAGCAGCAACCACCTCAAGTGCATCCTGCTCAACACCCGCTCCGTCCACAGACACGCCATCGAACTCTGGAACCTCCTCGACACCACAGCCCCTGACGTCGCCTTCCTCACAGAGACCTGGATGAACGCCTCTTCAGCACCCGACATCGCCATCCCAGAGGGCTACAAGATCACCCGGAGGGACCGCTCCGCCAACCAGGTGGGAGGAGGCATCGCCATCATCCACAGGAACACCATCCGTATCACGACCAGCACCGACAACACCCTAACCACCGCCGAACACCTGCATTTCCAGATCCACACAGACCCGAAGACCACCCTCAGAGGCACCCTGATATACCGACCCCCGGGGCCACGCACTCAATTCAGCGAGGACATCGCCGAATTCATCAGCCCGCACGCCCTCCCCTCCGCTGACTACATCCTCCTGGGGGACCTCAACTTCCACCTGGAGAACAACAACGACCGCAACACCAGCACCCTGCTCGACAACCTCGCCAAAGGTAAGCCCGTCTACGCCCGTCCGCGCCTGGACCGCGCCCAGTGCCAGGACCCCTGGCCCACGAGGACCCCGACCGACCAGCCTGACGTACACCGCCGCCACCCTCATCGCTCTCTACACCGGCCGAACCCCAGGATGCTACCGAGCCACCCCACGTCGCTCCCACGGACACTTCAGCTGTCACGCCTGCAAGTTCACCTGCATCCGGACCTGCCCTGCACCAGCACCCGCCAAGCCAAACACCAGCAGCAACCACCTCAAGTGCATCCTGCTCAACACCCGCTCCGTCCACAGACACGCCATCGAACTCTGGAACCTCCTCGACACCACAGCCCCTGACGTCGCCTTCCTCACAGAGACCTGGATGAACGCCTCTTCAGCACCCGACATCGCCATCCCAGAGGGCTACAAGATCACCCGGAGGGACCGCTCCGCCAACCAGGTGGGAGGAGGCATCGCCATCATCCACAGGAACACCATCCGTATCACGACCAGCACCGACAACACCCTAACCACCGCCGAACACCTGCATTTCCAGATCCACACAGACCCGAAGACCACCCTCAGAGGCACCCTGATATACCGACCCCCGGGGCCACGCACTCAATTCAGCGAGGACATCGCCGAATTCATCAGCCCGCACGCCCTCCCCTCCGCTGACTACATCCTCCTGGGGGACCTCAACTTCCACCTGGAGAACAACAACGACCGCAACACCAGCACCCTGCTCGACAACCTCGCCAACCTTGGACTCAAGCAACTGGTGAGCACCCCCACCCACCTCGCCAGACACACACTCGATGCCGTCTTCTCATCCAGCAAAGACATCGCCTTCAGCCACGCCACAGAACTCCACTGGACGGACCACAGCTGTGTCCACTTCACCTTCGAAAGAACGACGACCCACCACCACCAGCAACAGGTTGCCCGTAGAAGCTGGAACAAGATCACCGCCGACCAGCTCGCCGCCTCCCTGAGCCAGCACCCTCCGGCCAGCTCAGCGAACCCCAGCCAGGCCGCCGACAACCTCACAAAGTGGATCAGCAACTGCGCGGACGAACTCGCCCCACTGAGGACCCCCCCAGCAGACCCGGCAGCAAGAAGGCCCCATGGTTCACCGACGAACTCAAGAGCTCCAAGAAGAACTGCAGAGCCCTCGAGAAAGTCTGGAGAAAGGAGCCCACACCGGACAACAGGACCACCCTCAAGCTCGCCACCCGGAAGCACCACCAACTGATCCGCGCCGCCAAGAAAACGGCTTTCAAGAACCGACTGGACAACAACGCACACAACTGCAAGGAACTCTTCAACATCGTGAAAGAGCTCTCCAACCCCAACGCCGGAAACAACGACATCACCCCATCGCAAGACCTCTGCAACTCCCTCGCCTCCTACTTCCACAACAAGATCGCGGACATACACAACAGCTTCAGCACTCAACCGACCCACGCCACGACCACAGCAACGCCGCCCACCACCACCCTCAGAGCCTGGACTACGATCAGCACAGAAGACACCGTCCGCATGATGAACTCCGTCCACTCCGGATCTCCGACCGACCCCTGCCCTCACCACGTCTTCAACAAAGCCGACGCTATCATCGCACCCCACCTGCGGGACGTTATCAACACCTCCTTCGACACCACCACCTTCCCCGAGAGCTGGAAGCACGCCGAACTCAGCGCTCTACTCAAGAAACCCACAGCAGACCCCACCGAACTCAAGAATTACCGCCCCATCTCGCTACTCCCGTTTCCAGCCAAAGTCATCGAGAAGACCGTCAACAAACAGCTGGCCGCCTTCCTCGAGACGAACGGATCCCTCGACCCCTCACAGTCCGGCTTCCGAGCCAACCACAGCACCGAGACCGCCCTCATCGCCGCCACCGACGACATCCGAGCCCTGATGGACAACGGAGAAACAGCGTCCCTCATCCTCCTAGACCTCTCCGCAGCTTTCGACACGGTCTGCCACCGCACCCTAGTGCAGCACCTCAGCAACGTCGGAATCCAGGAGAAGGCACTGGAATGGATCGTCTCCTTCCTCGACGGAACGCAGAGAGTCCGCCTACCACCGTACAAGTCAGAGGCCACCGAAGTCATCTGCGGCGTCCCTCAAGGCTCCTCGCTGAGCCCTACCCTCTTCAACGTCTACATGAGCCCCCTCGCGGCCATCGCACGCCAACACAACCTCAACATAATCTCCTACGCCGACGACACCCAGCTGATCCTCTCCCTGAGCAACGACCCTGCCGCCGCCAGAGCCAACCTGCACGAAGGGATGAAAGAGGTAGCCGAGTGGATGACGACCAGCCGCCTGATACTGAACTCAGACAAGACGGAGGTCCTCATCCTGGGCTCCTCTCCCTCCGCCTGGGACGACTCCTGGTGGCCCCCCGCCCTGGGCACCGCACCCAAACCGACGAACCACGCACGCAACCTGGGCTTCATCCTGGACTCCTCCCTCTCCATGACCAGGCAAGTCAACGCCGTCTCCTCGTCGTGCTTCAACATCCTGCGCATGCTTCGGAAGATCTTCTGGTGGATCCCCACGGAGACCAGGAAGACCGTCACCCAGGCCCTCGTCACCAGCCGACTGGACTACGGCAACGCCCTCTACGCCGGAACCTCCAGCGGATCCAGAACGCCTCAGCCAGACTCATCCTCGACATCCCACGAAACAGCCACATCTCCGGACACCTGAGAGACCTGCACTGGCTCCCCGTCAACAAAAGAATCACCTTCCGGCTCCTCACCCACGCACACAAAGCCCTACACGATCAAGGCCCGAGCTACCTCAACAACCGAATCAACTTCTACGCTCCCAAACGCCACCTCCGATCAGCCAGCCACGCCCTCGCCGCCGTCCCACGCATCCGTAGAGCGACAACAGGAGGAAGGTCCTTCTCCTACCTGGCCGCCAAGACCTGGAACTCCCTCCCGGCTGACCTGCGCCTGACCCAAGACCACCTCGCCTTCAGGAAGAAGCTCAAGACCTGGCTGTTCGAGCAGTAACGGCACCCCCCCCCCCCCTTAGCGCCTTGAGACCCTACGGGTAGGTAGTGCGCTCTATAAATGTCTTTGATTGATTGATTGAGTAATCGAGAGAGGCGAGGATAGCTAATTATAAAGTTGTCCCAACACAGTCATTAAATGTTTCCCATTTAACTGCAATCTTACCCACCATTATGATGAATGATTTTGTTGATGCCTTCACAAGGCATTTAACTGCCACCTACTGGGCCTGAGGGACAATATACAAATATGGGAATCAAGACCGCGCGAGTACCGCACTGTGAACCACTACAAAATATGGTGGGGAACTTGAGGATGGGAGGTGTTTTGGGGGGGGGGGGGGGGGGAGGGTAAATGATATAAAAACTTGTGTTATTAAACGATCCCCAGACTGTAGTGGCAGAAAGTTATGGGTCTGACTTGGGGGTGGTAGACAAATGGCCTGTTTTAAGGAAGAATGGTTTTTGAGCTGTCTGATCTCCTTATCAGTTCTGGCAAGATACTGCGTTTGCCGACTTAGACTGTCTCTTATCCCTGATGTTTTGTTTCTTCATTTACAAGTCATTCTGTCTTGATAGGTGGATAAGAGGCTGTTTGGATCCAGCTTGGCTCTAAAGGACTCTGGGCACTTTTCCCCACTGGTGGCTCAACATGTGACTCAGGAGGACTATTCAATAAGCCAGATGAGCATGTATCCCCTTCACAGCCAGATGTGACTGGATCTTTAGGTAGGAGCTGAAGTGCTGATCATTGCTAAAGTGTGACACAAGATAGTACATTGCAGGAGTACACCATGGACAGCCAGGTGAGCTTTCATCCCCTTGAGCCACAGCCAGATGTGACTGGATTATCTATAGGTAGGAGATGAAGTGCTTATCATTGATAAAGTGTGATAAAGTGTAAAACGAAATGGCTCGCTGAGCAAGCAGCTGAGGGTTGCGACGCCGGCGCAAAAATATAAAAGATGAGGAGTTACTTTTGGAGAAATAAACTTGCTGAATTTAGGAAACTGCTTACCATTTCCCATTTAAAAGAAGTTTCCAGGTAAGATAATTTAGACTCCAAAGGCTCCCATCAAGCTGTTCTGATTGGCTGTGAGCCCCAGAGTGCCCACAGCCAATTTAATTAATCTAATTTAATGTCTACTACTCCGTCAGACAAAATAGACATTAAATCTTCTTGTCCAAAGATAAAAACAGCATGGCTCGGGCGTCCAGCGAAATGATTCCCCCACCCCTGAACTTTTTTTGACACAGACTGGGTATTTCACGAAAAGTGATGAGTCGGTCTTGAAAACGAAGATCCCAGTCAGAAAACAGGGAAGGTTTGCGAGTGAAATTTCTAGTCATGTTTGAGGTTTGTAATGACTCTTTCCCTATATGTAGAGATTTTCAACATGAAATTGTGTTCCCCATTGCTAGCCTTCTCTAGGCTGCAAAGTCGATCATTTATGTATGTGCTTTTTTTGTCTACAAAATGACTCCCATTATACAGATATATATTTGACAAAGTGCACCAGGATCCGGCATGTGTATTGTGCTTACGAGGGAGAGCCCCGGCCGCCGGAAAAAAGAGGCAAAGTCCGGCGGAGAAGAGCCGCCGGGCAGAGGAGACTGTGACCGAGGAGAGTCCCGAGGAGTGGGAGCTCTCCAGCCAGCTGCCACGAGACCGAAGTGGCAATGAAGAGGAGAGAGAAACTTTGCAACAGCCACTTCCTGAAAGGTTTCAATTCATCAGCAGGTTTATCGCGAGTTGGAGAAAAGGAGGAATGTTATTTTCTATGTTGAATGTTCTGTAGCATTCATTATTCAACTGCTTACCCCGGATGCACACCACAATGCTGTGAAGCCACCCCAGGACGTACATACGGCCCATTCGCCTGTCACACCTGCAAGTTCACCTGCTTCAGAACCCTCACCAAATCCACTTCCTCCAAAAGTAGCCCCGACTCTAACCACCTGAAGTGCATCCTGCTGAACACCCGCTCGGTCCACAGACACATGTTATGTTATGTTATGTTATGGTATGGTGTTTTATATAGCGCACGGCTACTCGAAAAGAGTGTCCCGGCGCTTTCCACCTGCAACTCAGAGTAAAAATAACACAACAAAGCAAGAACAGGATCAGAAACAAAAAAGAAAACAGTAGAAAGTCCTAAAGATTAAAAAGCCAGGTCTTCAGGCTCTTCCTGAACTGGAGCAAATTAGCAGTGCTGCGGAGCGAGAGCGGAAGCGAATTCCACAGCTGGGGAGCTTTACAGCTAAAAGAGCGCCCCCCGCACGGGCCTTCCTCACCCGCGGGACCACCGCTGTAAAAAGGGATTCCGACCGCAGGGAGCGGGCTGGACGATAGAAGGCCAGTCTCCGCCGCAGATATCCGGCTCCTGATCCAAACAAAGCTTTGTGCACCAGCGTCAGGGATTTGAACAAAATCCGCTTCCGGATAGGCAGCCAGTGGAGCGTCTGTAGCAACCCGGAAGCTCAAGCTCGTCTTCGCAGGCCGAAAATTGCCCGGGCGGCGGAGTTCTGCACCACCTGCAGGTGCTGGACCAGATAGTCAGGAAGGCCGAGAAAGAGGGCATTGGCGTAGTCAAGCCTTGATCCAATAAGAGCCTGCACAGTAATCCGCCTGTGCTCCGCAGACAGTAGGGGCAGGAATTTGCGGAGCATTTTCAAAATTTTATAACAGGTGCCAGCCAGACCGAGAATATGTGTTCTTAGCGACAGCTGGTTGTCCAGCTTGACCCCCAGATTTTTAGCCACCAAGGAGGACTGTGCGGGAGGACACATATCGGACGGCCACCAGTGCCGCCACTCCGGGTCGGTGACGCAACCGAAGAATAGAACCTCAGACTTACTCGAATTGGCCTTCAGACTGATTCACTGGAACCAGTCGAAGACCATTACCAGACAGTCCCGAATTCTCTCTCCATCAAACTCCTGGTCTTTACCGCATGTGAAGAGGAGTTGCGTATCGTCGGCGTAGGAGACGATCTGGGCCCCATATGCCTCCACCGCGGCCGCCAAAGGGGACATAAAGATGTTAAACAGCGTGGGGCTCAACACAAAGCCCTGTGGAACCCCGACTCCCAGTGGCGGCATCTCGGCAGAACTCTGGGAAACCCAGACCGTCTGGCGGCAGCTTTCAAGGAAAGATGTGAACCATTCGAACACCGTCCCCCTGAGGCCGATGTCATGAAGCCTCGCTAGAAGCGCCTTGTGGGGGACGGTGTCGAAAGCCGCCGACAGGTCTAACATTACCAGCATGGCCCTACCGTCGACATCCAAGGTCTCCCTGATGATCTCAGTGACCTCCACCAAAGCCATTTCCGTACTAAAATTAGGACGGAATCCGGATTGGGATAGGTGGAGCAGATTGTTAGCTTCCAAAAAGCTCGACAGGACGCCGTGGACGTGTTTTTCAGTGATCTTAGCTAGAGCTGGGAGAAGTGAAATTGGCCTATAATTGGCCAAAGCCTCAGCGTCAAGACCCGTTTTTTTCAGGAGGGGGATCACCATCGCTCTTTTCCAAGAGCTAGGGACCCTCCCCTCCCTCAGGGAGGCATTGAGGATGGGGTTGACCAGCGGGTTCACCACAGCCGCCACCCCGGCCAGGAATTTGGCAGGGCAGGGGTCAAGTGGCGAGCCAGATTTAAGATTGGCAGCAGCAGCCTGGACGCATCGCTGGAAACAGCTGGAAAATCAGACAACACCGCCACAGGCGTGTGCGGAGGTCCGCAGCCCTCCCCAGGGGCGCCGCTTCCATCCTCCGGCCCCTCCACGAAGGAGGCCTGAATCGCCTTGATCTTGTTGGTAAAGAAACTAGCAAGATCACATGCCCACACATCTGGAGATACTAGTGGGGGCGCATGGGAGCTGGGGGTCGTGAACTCCTTCACAATGGTGAAGATCTCCTTACAGGAGTTCGCAGATGCCTCGATCCTCCTTGCCAGATATTCCTTCTTAGCTCCCAGGATGTCCCGGTGGTAGGCCTTCACCGCCGCCCTATAGGCGAGTTTAGCCTCCCCGTCATACAGAAGGCGCCAAGTCCTCTCGGCCACCTTACATTGGCTGCGAGCCACGCGAAGCGCCTCCGTAAACCACGGCGCAGATTGCCGTGTCGCCGTGGACCGGGGGGCTGCCACTGAACTCTGGGACCTACTCGACACTGCGTCACCGGACATCGCCTTCCTTACAGAAACACGGATGAACACATCATCAGCACCAGACATCGCTATAGCCAAACCGGACGCTTCCAAGATCATCCGAAAAGACCGCACCAACCAAACAGGAGGCATCGCCATCATCCATAGGAACACCATCAAAATCACGACCAGCTCCGACGATAATCTTGCAACCGCCGAACATCTTCACTTCCAGATCCACACCGACCCTAGGACCACACTTAGAGGCACCCTCATCTACAGGCCTCCAGGAAACCGCACTCAAGTCAGCGATGACATCACTGACTTAGTCAGCCCACATGCCCTTGCCTCCAAGAACTACATTTTATTAGGAGACCTCAACTTCCACCTTGAAAACAAACACGACAACAACACCAACTCCCTCCTGGACAACCTAGCCAATCCCGGACTCCAACAACTTGTGGACACCCCCACCTATGTAGCCGGCCACACGCTCGACCCTATCTTCACCTCCAGCAAGCACATTTCCTTCGACCACACCACAGCTCTCCATTGGACAGACCACAGCTGTGTTCACTTCAGCTTCAAAACCACCTTGACCCACAACCTCCCACAACCTATTCCTCGGAGAAACTGGAACAAAATCACCTCCGAACAACTACTCACTTCACTCAACCAAAACCCTCCCACCCCCTCATTGGACCCAAACCAAGCGGCCACCAAACTCAAGCAATGGATCACCCTCCGCGCTGACTAATTAGCACCTCTGAAAAAGCACCAGATCAATTCAGGCAGCAAAAAGGCTCCCTGGTTCAATGATGACCTTAAAAAATCCAAGAAGCTATGCCGCACCCTAGAGAAAACATGGAGAAAAAATCCTACCACCGACAACATGGCCACCCTCAAGGCGTCCACCCGCAAACACCACCAACTGATCGATCCACCAAGAAAACAGCTTTCAAGGAGCGTCTCGACAACAACGCCCACAACAGCAAGGAACTTTTAAACATAGTCAAAGAATTCACCAACACCGCCGCAGCATCTAACGACATCACTCCCTCCCAAGACCTCTGCGATGCGTTATCCTCCTTCTACAACAAAATTGCCGACATTCACAACAGCTTCGAGAACACTCCCGGCGAACAACCCTCCCCACCCCCCTCAGATCCTACACCCCCAACTAACAACTTCAGCGCCTGGAACCCAATCACCACCGAAGACACCATCTGCCTAATGAACTCAATCCACTCTGGCTCGACAACCGACCTCTGCCCCCACCAAATCTTCAACAAAGCTGACTCCATCATCGCACCCCATCTCCGTGATATCATCAACTGCTCGTTTAACTCTGCCACCATCCCAGAAAGCTGGAAACACGCCGAACTCAGCGCCCTCTTGAAGAAACCCACAGCAGACCCCGCCGAACTTAAAAACTACCGACCCATATCCCTCCTCCCCTTCCCCGCCAAAGTCATTGAGAAAGCTGTCAACAGCCAGCTTGCCGCCTTCCTCGAATCCAACAACTCCCTCGATCCCTCACAGAACGGCTTTCGAGCCAAACAGCACCAAAACCGCCCTCATTGCAGCGACAGATGACATCCGAACGCTTCTGGACAATGGAGAAACAGTTGCCCTCATCCTACTCGACCTCACCGCCACCTTTGACACAGTCTGTCATAACACCCTTATACAACGCCTCAGCAACATCGGCATACAAGGAAAAGCCTTGGACTGGATCATCTCATTCCTCGCCGGGAGAACCCAGAGAGTCCGACTCTGCCCATTCAAATCAGAGGCCACCGAAGTCATCTGCAGAGTACCACAAGGATCATCACTCAGTCCCACCCTCTTCAACGTTTACATGAGTCCACTCGCCTCCATCGCGCGTCAACACAACCTTAACATCATCTCTTACGTCGACGACACCCAGTTAATCCTGTCCCTCACCAAAGACCCTAACACCGCCAAAACCAATCTCTTTCCGAAGGCATGAAAGAAGTAGCCGATTGGATGAAACATAGCCGCCTAAAACTCAACTCAGACAAAACGGAAATGCTCATCCTAGGATCCTCCCCCTCTGCCTGGGACGACTCTTGGTGGCCTTCCGCTCTGGGCACAGCACCCACACCCACAGACCACGCACGCAATCTGGGTTTCATCCTAGACTCCTCTCTCTCGATGCCCAGACAAGTCAACGCAGTCCCATCCTCCTGCTTCAACGTACTTCGCATTCTCAAAGATCTTCCGCTGGATCCCCCTCGAAACAAGAAAGACTGTCACCCACGCACTGGTCACGAGTAGACTGGATTATGGTAACACACTATACGCGGGAATCACAGCAAAATTACAGAAAAAACTCCAACGCATCCAAAACGCATCAGCGAGACTCATATTGGACATCCCTCGCCAAGATCACATCACCGAACACCTAAAAGACCTCCACTGGCTTCCCGTCAACAAGAGAATTACATTCCGTCTTCTCACCCACGCACACAAAGCCCTCTACAAACTAGGACCCGAATGCCTCAACACTGTCCTTCTACACACCCACCCGCCAACTTAGATCGTCCAACCAAGCCCTCGCCGCAATCCCGCGCATCCGAAAATCCACCATGGGTGGCAGATCCTTCTCCTCCCTGGCGGCCAAGACCTGGAACTCACTCCCCACTCACCTCCGCCTTACTCAAAACCACACCTCCTTCAGAAAAGAACTTAAAACCTGGCTATTCGACAAAAATTGAACCCCCCCCCCTTCCCCTAGCGCCTTGAGACCCTCTGGGTGAGTAGTGCGCTATATAAATCCATGAACTTGAACTTAATGACAAGATGCTACCTTGTTTTCTCTTAAGGAATGACTCCTGTCTCTGATTGTATAGGTTGGCCAAATGTCACGTGAGAAGAGAGTCTTCAGATTTGGAGACAAAAAGCTCCAGGATGGTACGTCAGGTGAGTCCCATGCAAAAGGGCAGTAAATCCACCCTTTATCAAGAAACGCAGCCTGTTCAGATGTGGCTGTAAGCAATGGAGAGAGGCGAGGATAGCTAATTATAAAGTTGTCCCAACACAGTCATTAAATGTTTCCCATTTAACTGCAATCTTGGCCACCATTATGATGAATGATTTTGTTGATGCCTTCACAAGGCATTTAACTGCCACCTACTGGGCCTGAGGGTCAATCTACAAATATAGGAATCAAGACCTCGTGAGTACCGCACTGTGAACCACTACAAAATATGGTGGGGAACTTGAGGATGGGAGGTGTTTGGGGGGGGGAAGGGTAAATGATATAAAAACTTGTGTTATTAAACGATCCCCAGACTGTAGTGGCAGAAAGTTATGGGTCTGACTTGGGGGTGGTAGACAAATGGCCTGTTTTAAGGTAGAATGGTTTTTGAGCTGTCTGATCTCCTTATCAGTTCTGGCGAGATACTGCGTTTGCTGACTCTTAGACTGTCTCTTATCCCTGATGTTTTGTTTCTTCATTTACAAGTCATTCTGTCTTGATAGGTGGATAAGAGGCTGTTTGGATTCTGCTGGGCTCTACGTGACTCGGGCCATTTCTCGCCGGTGATGGCCCAAAGTGTGATACAAGATCTAAGTCCATTGCAGGACTACACCATCGACAGCCAGATGAGCTTATATCCCCTTCAGCCACAGCCAGATGTGACTGGATTACCTTTAGGTAGGAGCTGAAGTTCCTTTAAGGACGCCGAGGAGGAGAGGAACTACACACCCCATTCGGATGTGCTGTTTTGCCAAGCCAGCCCATTGGAGGAATCATACACGCCCCCATCTGACGTGTTCGGAGGAGCGGTGAAAAATGGAGGAAGCCAAGAGGGAGGCGTGTCTCGACACCTGGAGGAAGAGTGGAGAGCGAAGGGAGACTACAGAGGACGCAGAAGGGTTCATGGAGGAAGCTGCGGACGACCAGAGAGCAAGAGTTGCTGTGCCAGGAGGCCACCGTTCTCAAGCACCGCCCAGCCACACCCACGGAGGAGTGTGGCTCACACAGGTGCGTGAGCGGGTTGCGGGCTGGCTTGGACGGCGTGGAAACGCCGTGAAAATAGTGTAAAAAAACCCTGACCTTCTTTCCTTACCAGTTTTCCTAAACCCTTCCACACCCTTCGTCCCTCCCTACAAATCTTACCTTCACTTATCCTACACCAAAACGAGTTTAACTACGAGCACTAAAAGCCACCGGTGTCCCCACTTCCCGACGGGTCCTAAGGGCAGTAGAACGTTTGCAGAGTTGAGCATGGGCGTAGGAGACACTAAATTTCTGGGGGGGACAGGGACAACCTTGTGGACTTTCCAGTGACCCTATACAAATCGCCCATTGTGCTAGACCGTACGCGCGTTAAACGTATACAATCGCATAGTTATGAAGAGAAATATTGAGAAAGGCAGGCAAGTAGTCACAGTCTGCAAGCATGCTTTATTTTTATTTACATTCACAATAAAGACCAAATGGGAAAAAATATGTATATGAATCTTGCATCTTCATGCACCAAGAAAACAAAGGCGGGACAAAAAAGGAATAATAAACTAAACGCTCTTAGCGACATTCCTACATCTCAAAATGCAATCGGACAAATTAGAAATAGTTTTTCTTGCTGCAGGAATCTGTTTTAAAATTATGAACTTTATTTTGAAAAGCCAAATAATTTCTTGCGCCGTTCATTACAGAGTCCATCATCTCTCTTATGTTGCTGCAAAGCGGAGGGCCCGTTGCAAAGGTTGACTGGTCACCTTTCTCATTGCTGCATTTGTATGTTACACTGGTACTAACGAGGCAAAATCTTTGCAGAGACTGGAGGTATGTGTAAAAATGTCAAAATTCACTGGAAGTAACTTATTCCTTAAATTATTAATTGTTTCCCCTAAATTAAGAATTTTAACCAAAACTAAAGTCATGTGTTTTTCACGTGTCTTATAAAAACACATGTAATGTGTGTCACAGAACATATCCAATCACAACAATATTTTGTTTTTCTGGATCATTCTATTTTTTCATGTCAGCTGATTTAATTGCTGTTCTAGTAGTAGTAATTCGCCCCCCCCCCCCACCCCTTCTCGGACGATGTCACTGTCATGTCATACCTGTGAAATAAGACCAATTAAGTACGGAATGGCAAGTTTCACTGTTGTCTAAGCTGCATGCCAATACATTCAGTTCACAGCAGCACCAACCCACATGGCTGGGCTTCACCTTTGAGGCTTTTGGATACAACGCAAGGGTGGGCAAAGGGACTAAAGTGATGATCTCAAGAAAAAGGCCAGATACCAAGGAACAGGAAAAAGTGGCTGAATACCAGCACAGTCCCACTTTCCTTTGCAGTGTAGGGTGGTGCAGTGACGAACAGCCTACAATAACACCAGTGTCTGTGGGGGGCTGCTTGCATTCTTGGGTCTGTGCTGAGCACCCCCAGCTGCTCAGAGGCCCCAGCTGACGTGGTGTTATGTACTGGAGTCTGTCACCAGGCAATGTCGGGCCTAGACAGGCTGAAAGACATGAAACCTGTTGAGTGCATTGCATTGAAGGGTGAGTGATGTCTGTGTGGGTGCAGGGTGAGCAGTGTGCCTGTGTGAGTCAAGGGTGAGTGATGTCTGTGTGAGTATAGGGTGAGAAGTGTGCCTGTGTGATTCCTGGGTGAGTGATGTCTGTGTGAGCGCAGGGTCAGCAGTGTGCCTGTGTGAGTGATGTCTGTGACAGTGCAGGGTCGGTGATGTCTGTGTGGGTGCAGGGTGAGCAGTGTGCCTGTGTGAGTCAAGGGTGAGTGATGTCTGTGTGAGTATAGGGTGAGAAGTGTGCCTGTATGATTCCTGGGTGAGTGATGTCTGTGTAAGCGCAGGGTCAGCAGTGTTGCTGTGTGAGTCCAGGGTGAGTGATGTCTGTGACAGTGCAGGGTTGGTGATGTCTGTGTAAGCGCAGGGTGAGCAGTGTGCCTGTGTGAGTCCAGGGTGAGTGATGTCTGTGTGAGTGCAGGTTGAGCAGTGTGCCTGTGTGAGTCCAGAGTGAGTGATGTGGATGGGTGAATGCTGGCTTAGTGATGTGTCAGGGAAGGGTGAGTAATGTGTCTATGAGTGCAGTGTGACTGTGCCTATGCGAATGCAGGGAGAGAGATGTATCTGTGCAAGTGCAAAGAGACTTGTCTGGCTACTCCAAGAGATGTATTGGCCAAGATACCTCTTTCTCAAATGTGCTTAAGAATGCACTATTTGCCCACTCTTTTTTCAAAATGTTCTCGTGGGAGAACCCCCGAATCCCCCATAGGTGGTTGGGCCTTGCTCGCTGCGCGCGCTCGTCACAGTGCAGTATTTACGTCTCACCACTTTCAAATGTCACCAGCCGCCCCTGCCTTTTAAATGAAAATACACTATGAAAATTACAGTGTAGGCATAAGGTGATCACATATCATTTGACACACTGACAAATCTGAATACACAATGTAATACAGCAATGTCTAGCACCATCCCCTAAATGACTATAAAAAAAAACCTTTTGACCTAATGTTAGATGTGTCAGTACGAATCTAGTTATACTGAAAACATTGACAGTCTTAACTATCACAGTAGTTTAAGGAAGAAAGTCTTGAAAATTTCCAAAAGGCTTCCTCAGAGTTCTTAAAGAACACTACAGCACGTCAACACAGACCATTATATAAGTGTCCAATCTGCGGCTGGGCTGCGCCGCGCCGGGCCCGAGAAGAGACCTGCACCTGGTGTGCCCAGAGAACCAAAGGTGTGTGCGGAGCTGCGACTGTGTGAGGTGGCCTGGGGCCGCGATGTATACACTCACTGCACTGACTGCATGCCAAGAACAACGGTGCGGGACGCTGCTCACAAATGGACAGTGACAAGAATGACAGAACAGAAGGTAGCGCTAGCAACCCCAGCCTATGCGTTAAAAACACACGAATGTCCATTTTCGCACAACAATTTCCAAAATCTTTTCCCATCTTCCTACCTCGCAGATATTTCATTCACCCCTTGAAAACCTTGTAAGCAGCCGTTTGGTTAATTCCCAGTCCTTATGAGGTTAGATTTCTCACGTCCGCGCTCATAAAACTAAATCTACTTTGTAAGCCTCATTCAGATAATTAGAAAAGTATCATATTTAAGCAAGAATAGTGAGCCACAATGCCCGTGAATAGCCGAATTTAGAGACCGGCCTGCAAACACTAGTCCGCGGTGACATGTACATAATTCCAATCTAATAATTACAGAATCACGGCGTGAAAGGGCCCTTTGTTATCGGGAGTTATTCAAAGTGCAGAATTAAGACAGAACATACATGGGCACAATTTAAACTAAATGCGACGAGGAGAGGGCTTTCACGCACTATAAATAAAAACAATTAAAAAAGCAGCACTGGCAGCAGAGGTGAGGACGAGGCAGAGCCGAGGCTCAGGCTGCACTCCAGACTCCACTCAGTCACAACTTGTAAACCCCACACCCCCACCACTTTCAGTGGCGTAACGAAACTGGAGGGGGCCCCCCTGCAAAGTACATAGAGGGGGACCCCACGCATCACTGCCAAGGTGCTAGGTTGCTTCTGTGTGACATTTCAATGGCTGAAGTGTGCTTATGCGGGACTTTGCAGTGCCTTATGTGTGACACGTTGAGTGACACTTTATCGCAGGTCAAAGTAGCTGTGCCTGTGGAATAATGTTCATTTCAGAATGTCTTGAGAAACCCTGAAAGAGTGGAGTAAAGGCGTATGTAGGTAGGAATGTGCTTGTTTCCTGCAAAAGGGACAAAGCCTGGTGAGTGTTGCATGTGTCCCAGTCTTAATTATAAAAAATATAAGAAAATACCCCAACTAGCAGGCTGGCTACACAGGGACTTTGCCAGGATACAACATCTGTAGTAAGCTCTGGTGTCACCATGTGCTGAGTTCAGCCACACATACCTGCAGTAAAAGAAAACGCAGCAAGGCTGAGACTGCAACAGCTAGGGGATGGTATGACCAAGACGTTACAAACACAAGGAGATGATGGACAGAGCACTGAAACATTTCAGTAAAAAAAAACGCAGCAAGGCTGAGACTGTAACAGCTAGGGGATGGTATGACCAAGACATTACAAACACAAGGAGATGATGGACAGAGCACTGAAACATTTCAGACACTCACCCCCAGTCACAGATCTGGGTTGAATCCATCATCGTTCTTTAGCACACTTCGCCACCCCAGTTCAGAGCCAGCCATATGCAAATCAGTCTTAACCCTGTGTGTCATGGGAACTGTCCAGACCGAACTGCCAAGCCAGGTCTTTCCTGGACCGGAATTAAGCATCCTGGGAACGGTTTCGGGGTATCACCCATCATCCGCTAGATTAGCTTGAATCCAGTGACAAAGTGAGCAAGGGACCCACGTCTGGGCATACCCTGCCGGCTGAGGGCAAACAAAGCAAACACAAGGAGATGATGGACGGAGCACTGAACATTTCAGACACTCACCCATAGTCACAGATCTGGGTTGAATCCATTAGGGTTCTTTAGCTCACTTCGCTACCCCAGTTCAGACCCCGCCATATGCAAATCAGTCTTGACCATGTGCCTCATCGGAACAGTCAAGACCAAACTGCCAAGCCAGGTATTCCTTGGACCGGAATCAAGCATCCTGGGACCGATTTCAGGGTAACACCCCTCAACAGACAGGCTAGCTTGAATCCAGTGGCAAAGTGAGCAAAGGACCCACGTCTCGGCATACCCGTCCCATTCGGGGTGACAAATACAAAAAGAACAATTGATGGACAGAATACAGAAACAATGACAGACGTGGGTCCCATGCTCTCCATGCCACTGGAGTCAAGCTATCCTGGCTGAAGGGGGGTGAAACCCCGAAACTGGTCCTAGGTTGCTTGTTTCCAGTCCTAGGAATCCACCCACTGTCATCTCTGATTCACAAACAAACTGGTTGTGTCAATAATGACGTCTTTTTTCAGGCAATGCAGTTAAATATATAAGGGTAGCACTGTAGCTGCCTTTCCACTTTCTGCCTCCTTTCCCACCACATACTGGAAGTCATCCACCACCATCCATATCTGGGCTCCCCATCCTCTCTCTCCTCCAGCGAGTCTGTATCTTCATGCCCAGTGTGTCAGCCATTCAGACCTGGTGCTTTGGTGAGGAGTCAGCACTTTTATCGCATGAACAAAGTAAATAAAAGTTGATTGGGGAGACCGAGCCAAAGGGACAGAAAAAAAACAGAAGCACTCCATGAAGGACTACAAATCCTAGTGTGTGAGTGAATTCTATGTTTGATCCTTTTTCTATCATTTCTTGTTGCCTCAACGAACACATTAAACAAAATGGCAACCAAAACCTAGCAATAATTGGGGTACATTGGTCCAATCACAGGCTTTTGCCCCAGTGCCACAGCACCTGCTGCACTGATTATCGATGGGCCTGCTCCTTCCTGCAGAATCCAATGATACTGGCCTATGGCCTAGTTGTGTGCGATACAAGTGATATTTGGCAACACCAAGAGAACCAACCCTCATCCCGTGATTTCGGAAACCTTAACCCCTCCTGCCCAGATATCGGATAATTCCTGTCCATTTCATTGGCGCTCTTTTTGACTCACCCTCATATGCAATAAATAAATTGAAGTTTCATTAAAACAACTAGGAGTTTCCCTCAAAACTAGAAAGCCCAGAAGGGTTTGTTGTATGTTTGTGACATGGGTTATTACATCAATGTATTTTATGGTTTCCCTCTCTGCCACAGCCACAGAACTTTACAGAATGTATTTTACACACGTCACGGTTACAGAGCAGTCCTGGATGTTATCGGCTTGATGAGGATGAGCAGCAGAGACAGCCCCGTTGACATCTGAGCCTGTTTAGTGTACATTTGATAAAAAATATCCACAAAAGGCACGCACGGTCCTGCATCACCACAGTCCTCCCTACCCCACAAACACCCATTGGAGTTTACAGATACAACATGCAGAATCTTTGTGTTTTCCCAAAGGCACTGACTCCATTGGTTGTTCTGCAAGGGCTGGGTGACCTCTGTTCATCTGACAGCCTTTCCAGATTTTTAAGGCTCATAGTCTATTTTAGGGGCAGATACAGAACCTTTAACTTTTCACCTAAAACAATTCATTGGCCATCCTATGAATATTTGCCAGCTACCTTTACAGGAACCTTTCACATATGAAAATAAAAAATGTTCAAAAAGCTGTGCAATATTGTAGGGGGTGGCTGTTTTGAATTGGGGTGGGAAGCTGTGAAGTATTTCCTTTGCACATTTCTCAATTCCTGAGAAAACTATCATTATTACCAATTGTAGTTGTATGTTGGTTTTCAAGTTAAAATAAGACATTTGTCAACCAATTAAGTTGCTTAATGGAAAATTAATCTACATGCAATGCACCTTCATTTTTAGTTCCAACTACTGCTTTCAAAGAAATGTTTCCGTTTTGTGAGTAAAATGACACCACTAAACGTTAATGAAACAAGAACCTCCTAGTTGGGCAAGTAGGCCAATAATCTGAATCTACGGAGACTTTGCTCATGTTTTAAAAAATGCGCCGTGCTTTGATGTGCCTGAATAAAATATCAGGGAATTCTGATATCCAATACTGTCAGTATACAAGAGAATTTCGTTTCAGGCTTTGGCTTACTTGAAATTTTACAGTGTTCTGCTGCTGATTTTCAGCAGAGCCGACTGTGCAGATGCTCTGGGAGCTGCGACGGCTGACCTGCCTAGTTCCTGCTGCTGCAATCTGGGTGTTCAGTCCAGGCTGCCAACATGTGCCCTATGCTCAGAGTTCACCCAACCCTGGAGAAAGGGCGGAGCAGAGTTCTGGGCGCAGCGCTTACCTTCTCACTTAAGAGCTGGCTCTCAACATGCTGCTGATGCTGAGACAGCCGTCCCTGCATCTGGTACACGTGGTCGCCCGGGTGTGGCAGTGACACTGCTGTTAAGTTTCTGGGCTCTCAAGGCACCACCCATTACATCCTGTTCCGTCAGACAGCACGATTCAATCACAGCAGCACAGGGGTCCGGGATTCGAACAAGATGTGACAAAAGGCATGATAGAAATAAAATTGTAACACTCCGGGCCCAGAGACGAATTCCAAGGCAAACATAGTAATCTTTCTCTGGGCCGGCTTGTACACCCCTGGAAACATTTAAATGTGTAAACAGACGAGCTGTGAATGCGCACTTGCCGGAATGACTCTCCAAAGCTCCTTTACAAAGGGACAGGGGCCCAAATGCGTGATTATCTTTTTATTGCAGTGATTTGGGACGTGACTTAAAATGCCTTAGGCATGATGCTTGGCAGGGCTGGCCCACGCTGCCTACCAAGTCTGGTGCTCTTGGGCCTTCCCGTGCACAGTGCTGAAGGGGGCCCCCCCTCGAGCTCGCCCCCCCCCCCCCGCACTGCATGGGCTGCGGGGGTTATTGTTACGCCCCTGACCACTTTCAAATGTCACCAGGCGCCCCAGGCAATGCAGTGTAATAGCCCTTGCCCCTAATTACTAGTTAACCGAGCGTCAGACCGTGTTGCTGCCTGCAGCCCTTCTGTCTTCAAGCCTGCAACAGAGAAGTCAGACGAGGTCAGGTCAGCCAGCAAATCAACAGGCAGCTGATGTGAGAACTAAATCATTCCTGGAGCCTCAGGGGTGCTGAGCCACACAAAGAGTTCAAAAGGGCAGTGGCAGGGGGGCGAGTGGCCTCTGACGTCACCTTATGCTGTGACTATCAGATCATTGGCGGCTCACAGACCGGTAACTGGAGAGGCGCCAGGTCAAGTGCAGGGCCATTGATCCGATAGTCACAGCATAAGGTGACGTCAGAGGCCACTCGCCCCCCTGCCACTGCCCTTTTGAACTCTCTCAGCGCTGATGGCCTGCCAATCTCCCTCTCAGGAGGTAGAGGGGAAATTTGTTTGACCCCTCGTCCCCCCCCACCCTTGTCCCCTGTGTCCCCCCCACTCCAAAATCGGGGGGGGGGGAATATGTCCCCCACAGTTCCTACGCCCATGGAGTAGAGTCTAAAAGCCTTTCTTTCTCTCCCCGCATGTGGCTTTGGGATCCGGCCCGAGACAAAAGCCTGGAACACCCCGAAGAAGAGAGAAGACGGACCAGTCCTCACCGGTTTCGTGCCCTTGCTGATACTTTGGACCCGGCCACTTTATCAAGGGAAAGAGATTCAAAGGAAGAAAAAAACGTTTATAAAAATAAAAACCCATTTACCTAATCCCGTTGTACGTGTCCCTCCTTCTGAACCGCAACACATTGCTAAAGTGTGATAAAGTGTAAAACGAAATGGCTCGCTGAGCAAGCAGCTGAGGGTTGAGAGGCGGGCGCAAAAATAGAAAAGATGAGGAGTTATTTTTGGAGAAATAAACTTGCTGAATTTAGGAAACTGCTTACCTTTTCCCATTTAAAAGAAGTTTCCGGATAAGACAATTTACTCTAAGATTAACAATGCATACATAATTAAATCTATAACCACAGACTATGGTTCTTTAAACGTCATGCAACCAGTAAGGTGTTAAATAAACAAGCTGAAGTAATGTCTGCATGTTAAAAACAAGCCCAAGCCTGACTGATCATTTTCATTGCGGCATACATAATGTGCGTAGGTGGGTGTGTAGCAGCTGCTTCTCAAGTGCTAGTTGAAGCATAAAATAATGATCCTCTGAAGTTGTATTGTATTAACTTAAATATTTACATTTTGGCACATTAAAAAAAGTCAGTAAACTTGTGTTTGGATATTTGACAGTTGCACTGAACCACTGCTCCCTGGTTCCCGGTTATGTTGTCTGCAACTTCGGCACTAACTGAGAATTTTGGAGTTGTATGTGTGCCTTTGCGCAATGTCCTACTAGCAGGCGCCACGCTCTGCACCCAAACGCGTATGTTTTAATAGGTTGTTAAGAGTTATTTCTTACTGTGAAGGAAACCTTATACATGCATTCCACCCCCCCACCCTATAAATAAATATTATAAACTCGCACGCACAAAGCGATATGGGCAGGGGTGTGGAATTTTCCAAATATTCTACTTGTCCAAGGGACAAGATGCCACTGAGGTCTACATGTCCTGTAAAATCCACTTGTCCCACATCAAACATAAGGGCTCCGGCTGTCTATATTTATCTGTAAAAGTCAGCAAAAATGGAAGCAGGGAGTCTTAATTAAAAAGAACACATTAGTTTGGTTGAATTAAAATATTTGCCTAAGATCACACAATTTAAGCATGGAAGCTATTTTTTTTTAATTTATCAAGCCAGGACACAAAGAGTATCTAAATGGTTCCGGACTGTCAAGAATTCTGCAACATCACAAATAGCAGATAACTACTGTAAATACACTCTGCACTCAAGCAGTATGTTGCACAATATCACAACTAATTGCAACCAGCACTTACTTAACCCCTTCGATGCTGATGACGAGCTCAGCTCGTCATGCAGTACACTGGTCGTGTGCTGATGAGGAGCTGAGCTCGTCATGAAGAAGGGGGATCAGGATAATTCAGCACCCAGCGGGAATTGCGTTAGCAGTGAAGGTGTTAACTGTCTCCAACAAGCCACACCTATCCAGAATACTGGACTATCCCAGAGCATGCAGACATATCACAAATAACGGACAGTCATCACAAACGTAAGATTCAAGTAAGACTGGAGGGATACAATAACCAAAAGAATCCTAAACTATGATTAAATTGATTAAATAATATAACGTGAACGTGCATTTGCAGAGCTATTTGAGGTAGAAGTGAAGTGCATTGCAGAGCTATTCATAGAGGCCCAGCCCCCCTGTTTCACACAAGAACAGTCAGTCACACTGATCTAGTTGTGTTCATTGGCAGAGCTCTGCATATATATTTGTACAAAGTAGCACATTTCAAATGAACACACCACCAGATTTGAACTCCTGCCAAGACGTGAAATCAGCATTTTGTCTTTTTCTTTAATGCTAGTACCCTTCATATCTCCCTCACCACCTCTCGATTTCACTTGTTTCTAATATTCCTGCCAGAGTTATTTTAAGACATGACTGAGCTTGTATATGACCTTGAGACTCTGAGAGTGCAAAAAAAAATCATTCTTTTATTAGAAATGCAGTTTAATAGCGCAAACTCTCTGAACGTATTGGAGCGCTTTAGATGAGTGCCAATCACATTACTACAAGGACACGTTCATTTATTGCTAAGTGTAGCACTGTTGGCAGCTGCACGAGAAATATATGTGAACTTATGCAGAGCCTGCAGAGGGGACATTAGTCTGGCAGACGCCAATACAATATTAAGGCGATCATTGTAGTCTTCAAAACAAAGTGGCTGCTGGAGGTACATCAGTGAAGTCATCGACTGCTAGCCAATCAGAGGGCTCCAAATGATCCAAAGGCTCTCTGCAAGCTTTTATGATTGGCTGTGAGCACTAGAAGACCCACAGCCTTTTTTATTTACGTGATTTAATGTCTACTTGTCCGTCGGACAAAATAGACATTAAATCTTCTTGCCCATCATTAAAAACAACATGGTTCGGGCGTCGGGCGATAGGATTCCCCCACCCCTGTGCTAGCCATACATCTACCAGGGAAGGACAACGTAGAGGCAGATTGGCTCAGCAGACAGACATCGGCATCCCACGAGTGGGAGCTCAATGCACAGGAAACAAGGAGACTGTTCGACAGGTGGGGAACACAGTCTGTGGACCTATTTGCAACACGCCAGAATGCAAAATGCCAAAACTTCGCATCCAGGCTGCCAGGGGAGGGGTCCCTGGGGAATGCCCTATGGATAGACTGTTCAGGGACATTTGCTTACGCTTTTCCCCCGATACCACTGATGCAGAGTACTCAGCAAGTGAAGAGCGAGCAACATGACACTGATACTGGTCGCACCGCAGTGGGCCAGGCAGACATGGTACTCACAGATCATTGAGATGACACAGAGTGCATCCTACAGATTCGGGAGAAGGAAAGACCTACTCTCCATGCAAAACGGAGAGGTGCTGCACCCAGAGCCAGAGAGCCCGAGCTTAGTAGCATGGCTCCTGAGGACATAGAGTTTGCGCATCTGAAACTGCCAGAGAGCAGTTTCAGATGCGCAAACTCGGGAGGCACGAAGGCCCAGCTCACGAAGGTGCTATGTATCGAAATGGAAGAGATTTACACTGTGGTGCAGGAGAGAAAAACTACACAACAAGATGAAAAAGGACTCAACAGTGCTAAGATACCTCACACACCTGCTCGACAAGAACCTAAGCTCATCCTCATTGAGAGTCCACTTGGCAGCAATAGTTGCTTACACAAGAGGAGAAACTTGTAGGAGTTTCTTCACATCACACGTGGTTAAGAGATTCCTGGAAGGGGCAAAGAGGATCGCACCACCAAAGAGGGTGCCGCCGCCTGCATGGAACCTTAACTTGGTCCTAACAGAGCTCATGAAAGACCCTTTCGAGCCAATCCACAAGGCATCCCTAGAGATGCTGACCAACAAAACAGCTTTCCTGGTAGCAATCACCTCACTGCGCAGAGTAAGCGAGCTACAGGCACCAACGCTACAAGAACCCTACATCCATATTCACAATGATAGGGTGGTAATGAAGACGGACCCACACTTCATGCCAAAGGTGGTGTCAAGGTTCCACATGAACCAGACTATACAAATACCTAGTTTCTTCCAGAAACCGGCCACAAGCGCTGAACGAGCTCTGCACACCCTAGACGCCAGAAGGGCAGTCATGCACTACATTGAGAGAACAAAGGAACACAGGAAGACAAAGCAGTTTTGTGTCCTTCGCCAAAAGTTTCATGGGGAAACCAGTAACTAAGAGAACAATTACGAGAAGGATCGCACAAACAATATAGTTCTGCTACAAGCAAGCAGGGCAGGAACTAGCAGAGGGGACACGCGCCCACTCTACCAGGGAAAAAGGGGCTACAATAGCCTTCCTAGCTAACACACCCATTCAGGACATATGCCTGGCGGCAACATGGGCTGCTATTTCCCTAAAGCATCAAAAGGAAATCGAGAACTCTTACCAAATGCATCACAAAATAATTTTTGATGTGAAGGAAGTCATTTCACGTTATTGGTACCTGTATGAATGGCCCAGTTCCGAAATAAAGGGCCGTCCTTCTACGCGTCCCATCCAGCCACGGGATCTGGAAAATCTTCTGCTCCTTGAATTAATGAACACAAAGAAAGGACTGTGGCTTATCAACAAGATCCAGGCCTTCGGGAGCATGTGCACGGCCCCTTCTGTAAAGTGCTAAACATTTCCAACTTCTTTCCACACATGCATGTTCATTCACGATAAAATTAAAGGCAATTGTACGCAAACTCATGCAGCCAGATTATGTAACTTTTAGGCACACTGGTGTTTACTACAGCCAGAGAGTTCTCGATTTCCTTTTGATGCTTTAGGGAAATATCAGGCCGTGGTAGATAAAGCAGACCCCAAGACGTGGAAAGCAAACTTTAGATGCGCCATGAACTCTTTGCCTCACATTGAGGAAGTGAAAGACCAAAGTAACTTGAAAGGAAACAATGCTTACCGGGTGTACCGGATGCTTCCGCTGTCGGAAAGGCCGACGAAGAAAGGTAAATAATGGATCTGTTCATTGCAACATTTCTGTAGAATTTCAGACTATTCATGAAAACCTTTATATGCTTGTCCAAAAAGGATTTCTCCCCTTCTCACGGACACCAGTGACTGTGAAGTAGCCTTTCTGTAAGGCTTCTGGTCTGGCTCCTTTTTGCCTTTTCAGTTTTTGTTGCCCCCACGTAAACCCGAGAGGACACGCCTGCTGGGATTTTCATGTTTTTGACTGTGCTGGTATGTCCTCCACGGGCTTATCTTGGCATGTGTTTCTTCATTTGGCATGCTTTCTCAGCGTTTTATTTATATTGGTTTCATTTAAAAAGTGCTGTTTTTGTGTGACAACACTATGGGGTTGTTGGCTCCCCTTACGGCACCAGCACAGCCTACTCATGGCGGCTGGCTGAGACTTACAGGTATCACACACACGAATAATTCAGAAAGTTGCTTCTAAGAATACTCGGAAATGTGAAAAAGTGAGCCGGTAAACAAGGATTTCTGCTACAGCCCTGCAGCATTATACTGGTATGGTATAGTACGACCGAATGATAAGTCAGTCCTAGATTGAGTGATCATTTCGGGTGGTTGGTCTGTGCTTTATTAGGTGCATTCCACAAGGAACATAAGAATGGATTGTCAATGTGTATTTGTTACTACACTTAACTCCACAAGGGAAAAGGGTCCTAAGGAACATGTTTACCGACCTACATCAGATTCAATCCCCAACACCTACTTACTATAATAACAAAAGGAATCTGATGGTAAATGGCGAATAACAGAACTAAGAAAGAGAGAAAGTACCCTCCTACCAGATGTGTGGCATCCAAACCAGTAGACAATTTCTAAACTCGGGAGGTGACTATTGGATTTCCATCAACTGCCCTTCGTGGCCAGTGTCATCATTTGGAATTCCAGCTTTCAACAAATATGCCGCTGATTTTGGTCCATATTTGTTGACAGCTGCTCCTGCATTATTTTTAATGGGTATGGAAGCCTACTTTAATAAAGGTTCTTGTATGCCTCCGTATCCTTTTTAAACTTATCACTAGTTTTGCACTGCACTGTATTTGGCCTGTGTATTTAGGACAATGGGCTGGTTGTTACATGACTAGGACTTTCTGGTTTTTTGGCTCTCGGTTTCATACGCTTAGATCAGAGTCAACTCCTCATTGAATGGGGTCCTGTGACAGGGAAGCCGGAAATCCAAATGATGACGCTGGCCACGAAGGGTAGTTGATGGAAATCCAATAGTCTCCTCCCGAGTTTAGAAATTGTCTACTTGTTTGGATGCAACACAACTGGTAGGAGGGCACTTGATCAGTACTGTCTCTCTTTCTTAGTTCTCTTATTCACCATTGACCATCAGATTCCTTTTGTTATTATAATGTGTATTTGCTCTCAACATGAACACTCCTTGATGAGCCGGGAATAAAGGAGAGCCCTGCACTCTGAGCTCACTCCCAGGAATGTGAGTGTAGCCATATCCTGAAATGAATAGGCCACAGCCCACTTAGAGCCTCTGTTCTCAAACTCTTGGTTGTAGTTTGGCAATGATGGCAGACTTTTTACAAAGCTGTCTACCATGCAATATTTTGCTGTGTACTATATAGTTTAAGTTTACTACTTATGCTGCCAACTTCATCTGTTGACTTATGTTCTTTTATGGCACATCTTAACCCTGCTAATGCTGCCTATCCAGCAAAGTAGCCCTATTCCCAGCTTACATATTTTGTAGCCCAAGATATTGCTCCATTATAGAATTTTCGTTCTAGGACTGCTGGGTGCAACACACACTGTCACAACTATTATCAAACGCTTACCTTAACCAAAAGCCAGACCTGTTGCTTTTGCCCGTGTTGATTACCGTGCTCATTCAGAGGACAATTGATAATCCTACCATGGTTGCATTATGTGACACATCATGTTTACACATTGATAAAATAGGTGCAAAATTGGCGTTTCCCTCCCATTATGCCTCATTATTAGTAGAAAACATTAATGTTGGTGCAAAACATTTGGCAGCAATCTGCTGTAGTTGGACTGATATCACCACTTTTGTGCCGTTTTAGATCATCATTTGTAGAGGCCCCCGAACGTTAAGAAAATATTTGTTGTAGTGAAAAACAAAACACATTGTCTCTGTTTAAGATGCCTCTACAAGATAACAAATTTAACGTATGATGGTTCAGTGTACTTTTGAAATGTAAAATAGTCTCCCGTTCATTGCAGTAGAAGCTCTCCATGATGCACGAAACAGTCAACAAAACGAGGTGAGAGGGACATATTGTTCTGGGTGACTCCAAATCCCATTCTGTGTCTGTTTTGAATAATTTAGAACGATGAATGCTCCAGACAACTGCGCTCCGAGGCCAGACTTAAAAATATGCAGGTCGTGTTTGATGCTGCCCCACATTACAAAGGCCGAAAGAAGGGACACAGATTATGGTTGTTTTCTGCCATTATGGCACACTGGAAGTCAAACCTCAGCAGCACTTAAATGCATTAAAATCAAAGCACCGTCATTCCTTACAAATATAAAGTGACATCACTAGAAAATAGTTCCAGAGTTACTGACTCCTTGAGTATCCCAAGTGAAATAATTGCAATGGAGATTTTCAAAGTAGCAAAGGTTTGCAGATTAAATCGACTGTCATCATTTAGCATTGCAATACAGGCTGTAGGGGGACTTCCTATCCTTGCATTGGTGGGGTTTCAATTTCCTATGGGACTAAAGTAAATTAATGATAAATGGCATATTTGCTAATATGGAAAAATGCTTTGGCATATGATGGAAAAGAATCCTTTTTTTCTCATAGCCAAGAAACTAAAGATGGAGGGGAAGGAGGAGAAGGCGGAGGAAAAAGTGGAACCAGTAGTCCATATTAAGGTAAGCAAGGACCATTTAAAATAAACATTTCAATAGGTAAGCAGATGGAATAGGGTACAGACCACACACCTTTGACCTTCAGTAACCTGATCCATTCCTACTAACAGTAGACCTATAGGAAGTTTTACTTTTCGTGAGCAGAGATGGCTCTAGTGTGAGTAACACCCACTCCAGTCACCACGCCCCATGCTGGGAGAACCGACAGTCGGTGGTCAGCGGTTGATTAGCTGACCTGTAACACCGCCTCTCAACGCAGATGTCCGCAGGTGAAATGCTCGGAATCTCAGAGCGAGCTCCGTGTAGCAGAACAACAAAAATCCCTGCCTCAATCTTCGCTACGGTCCGCTTGTCCTGCTGTTGCACAGACAGCATATCGGCTACAGCAGGGGGGCGTGCAGCATTGATCGAGTGGGCCCAAGCGGGACTCAAGCTGATAGCCGGACCAGGGAAGGTCACAGGAACGGCTCCGCGAAGACAGACGAAGCGAGGAGATTATGACCACCCGGGGGCAGAAGAATCTGGTCTAGTGGCTGCACTGCTTCTGCCGATTATTATTTACATTTGTAGTGCGCTACTGTTAGCAAAAGATGTCCTGGGGCTAATAACCATCTGCTGCCTCAAGGCAAAAGAGTAACACAGAAGGTAGAAGGAGAACCAGCCATATAGGGTAACCTACAGAGCACAAGAGTTTTTTGTATCTTCCTAAAGGATAATAGATTATTGGTGCAAAAATTAAATCCATATATGTAAAGCGCAAACTACTCAGCCTTACGGGTCTCAAGGCGCTGGGGGCGGTTGTGGAAATTAAGTGAGCTATTTCCCAGAGTCACATGGTGCTGAGCTGCCGCCGGAGCCGGGGCTCGAACCTTGAACCCTGTGCTCTGAAGTCAGCTGCCCTGGCCGCTGCACCACACCTCTCCACTGGTGGAGCAAAGTAAAGGAGGGTGCAAGTTCCATAACTGCACGGCCTGCACCAAAGCAGCGAGACAGACAACTCATGCCTTCTTGAATTAGGGAACAATAAGCAGAGTGGCACAGGCCGAGAGGAGCATACAGGTCCGACCCGTATGCTTGGTGAGGAGAGAGGACAGCAAGGGAGTGAGTATTTGATTGAAGAGGTCAGGAATGAGGAGAAATGTGAATTGTCAAAGAGAAGTGTGGACACACAAGAAGTGAGTGTGAGCCAAAGGTGAGGGCTTCTGTTAGAACAAAGGGGGTGATGTGAAAGATGAATGGGGGAGGGGGGACTGGAGACAGGTGCAAGATACAAATAGACAAAAATTTTAATGGAGAGATGAGGTGAATGAGAAGTGCTGAGGGGCACGGGCCAGAGAGGCCATGAGATAAATGTGAGAGTCTGTTAGAGATGAGGGCAGTGAAAAGAAAGAATGGTAAAAGATGATTAAAGGTGAAATGAGAGGTTGCATTTGGAGAGTTTAGAAGTTGTAAAAAGGGGTGAAAGAAAATGGCCTGCAAAGTAAGAGTGTGATCCAGGGGTTGGGAGAGGAGACGGGGATGGAAGGGAGGGGTGGGGAGGAAAGCTGCATGGGTAAACTGCCAGGATTTTAGGAGACCCCTGCATCTCCCGGCCAGGGACAGGTGAGCTTTTTCAAGTCAAGTCAAGCTTGAGCTTCTAATGTGGCAGCACGTATTCCTGCGGAGTGGAAGGCCCTGCACAAAGGTGGACTAGAAATCTTTCTGATGTTAATTGCTGTGTTTTGGTTATAAACTGGTACTGATGGGTTGAAATCTTTCCTCCGTGTTACTCTGTGTAAAAAATGTGTTTCAAAATAATGAATTAATGCTATCCCAAAACACGCTGCATCGCATAACAATTTACATTTTCTTCCCACACAATTTAGTCAAGCCTGTCGCGTAATTTGGTCCTCACCTGCCTTATAATTCCAGTAGCCCTGCCTACAGGTTTAGACATTTTTGTCAGGAGGGGGTCCTTACACCTCAAAATGTTGACGGGGGAGGGGAGGGGGTCTCGGCATCGAAATGTTCGAAGACCTCTGCTG